>NC_022011.1:63214936-63232910 GCF_000317375.1 Microtus ochrogaster | reverse complement strand
TATAACCGTATAAAATAACAATGGCATTATTAACACCATAGAACTATAACCGTATAAAATAACAATGGCATTATTAACACCACAGAACCTAGAACCATATAAAACTGTAGACTGTAAGGGAAAATAGAAAACCTGGACTCAAAATGGGAGCTATTTTACTCTGAGACAAACAGTGAGAAAAGACACAGGTTAAGTGAATGAGTAGGTTTACAGAGGATGGGACAGTTTAACCATCGAGATTAACTGGCTTGAATAAAGTCTACTCCTCTTGAGCAGAAGTCACGTTCTGTTTTTAAGAACATAGAGGTGCTTATGAAGTTTCTCGTGCATCGGGTTTTTAAGAAGTCTCAGTAAATTTCACAAAATCACAGACAACAGTCCTGGACCGAAGGCAAATACTGTTCCTGTCTGAAGTCTACGTCACTTGGAGAGGAATGCAGATTTAACTATAGCAAATGAGCAAGCACAAAAGAACAGCAATGTGGTATGCTGCTGAGGACGGAACAAAGCAGGGCTCATGGTCTTAGGGGTAGTGTGAACTGATGGAATTAGGGGAGATCCACCAAGGGTCAGTGAGATTGCCCAGTGGACAGGGGTACCTGCATGAAGACTGCTGACCTGAATTTAATCCCTTGGTCCTTGGTCACAGGGATGGACACACATGCACAAACACACACACACACACACACACACACACACACACACACACAGAGAGAGAGAGAGAGAGAGAGAGAGAGAGAGAGAGAGATTATACTCCAGCAGGTAGAAAAGCGGATCAGTGCCTTGCTCAGCCAACATCAGAGAAACTGTTTCCCCCTGCAGCTGATAGAGGAAAAACACAGAGAGCCACAGCCAGACAATGTGCAGAGACTGAGAGACCCTTGGATCTCTCAGTCCTAATGGGATCCTAAAGGGATGTCTCCATCAAATCCTTTCCCTCAGTGCTCAGGGAACCCTGCAGAAGTGTAGGTAGAAAAAGTGTAACAGCCAGAGGGATGGAGGACACCAGGGAGACAAGCCTCTCGAAATCAACAGGATTGATGCACACCACACATGAACTCAAAGACTGAGGTGGTTCAAGGTCTGCACGGGTCTGCAGCTGATGGGGTCCTAGAGCTGAAAGGAGAAGCGGACACATGCCTCCATTTCTTCACCCGAAAGCTAGCTCCTAACTGATGGCCACTTGCAAATGGAAATTCAGCTTTTTCTAGGGAAGTATCACTGAGAAAACAGACTATTCTTTTTTATTAATATAAAAAAGTATTCTTTTCTTATTGTTTTTACTAAGCTGTACATTTTTCCCACTCTCCTTTCTTCCTCCCCTCTCCCCTTCTACTCTCTCCCTGTCCCCCACAGTCTCAATTTATTTAGGATATTTTGTCCTTCTCTCTATCCTAAGTGGATCAATGAATGTCTCTTTTAGGGTTCTCTTTGTTGTCTAGGTTCTCTGGGGTTGTGGACTGTAGGCTTGTTATCCTTTGCTTTAAAGAATGGATAGCGAAAATGTGGTACATTTACACAAAGGAATACTACTCAGCAGTAAAAAATAATGGCATCTTGAAGTTCACAAGCAACTACACGGAACTAGAAAACATAAAAAAAAAAAACATACTAAGTGAGGAAACCCAGACTCAGAAAGACAAATATAGTGTGTACTCACTCATTACTGAATATTAGACATTTAACAAACTACTCTTAAGGGTAGGCTGCATGCCCAGCTGTAGATGGTCAACAGAAAATGAACCCAAAGCATCATTGGAGGTTCCTTCTCTCAGAATCTCATGTCGGGCTTTTTTTTTTTAATCTTTTTTTTTAATCGTATTTATATTTTTCCCTCTTTTCTTACCCTCCAAGTCCTTTGGGTGTATAGTCTCGCTTCAGTTTAGCGTTTTCAGGGGAGTCCTGAGTGTGGGAATGGGTGGGTCTCTGCATCTCTGTGTCTTTTCTTGGGATCTTTTCTCTTTGTTTGTTTTGCCACACTCTTGTGTATTAGGTTTTGTTTGATCTTATTATATTATATTTTATTATTATCCATTAGAAGCTTGTTTATTTTCTAACTAGAGACACAAAGGGGGTTGACCCAGATGGGAGGGAGGCGGGGATAAACTAGAGACGTAGAGGGAGGGGAAATTATAATCAGGCTGTATTCTGTGAGGAGAAAAAAGATCTAGTTCAATAGGAGCGAAATATTTAAAGGAAAAAAAAAAAGCATTCTCCTGTTTTGAGACAGGATCTTATCAAGTTGCCCAAGCCAGCTCTCAAATTGCTGTGTAGCCCAGGCTGGCTTCACATCTGTGATCCTCCCCTCGGCCTGTTATGTGGAATTATAGATGTGAGCCACCGCCCTGACTCTCCTCGGCCTCTACAGAGTAGGCTGTGAGAACACAGAAATCTATGCCTCTGCTTTCCTTTATTGCTGACTGTCTCGCTCACTCTCTTCCTGCTGCACAGAGGAGGAGCTCTTTGAAAACGCCGCATGTGTAATTATTGTTCCTTACTCCTGGGTAGATCACCTGCTTGTTTACATCCGGCTTCTTTCGGGAACTTTCCCTTCTCCATTGATGTTCTGGAGTCTGAATGGTGTTCAGGTATAATTTCTTCGCACATGTGTGTGTTTCTTAAATAGTGCATTGTGTTCCTTTGTGATTTGGTGCCTGAGATTAATCTCAGGGAAAAGAAAGAAATGTTAACAAAACATAACAAGATATACATCGAGGAAGTTTTCCTACAGAAGCACGTACAAATATGCAAAATGAAGAGTGTACATGTGAGTCTTTTTTTCATAGTATTTGTCAAAATGGAAGAGACAAACACTCTAGTGGCCATCAGTGGGGCAGGGGCTAACTGTGGTCCTCCCCCATCACTGCTGCCAGCAAGAAGGGACAACTTGGTGTACTTTCAGACAAACAGAAGCTCCAAGATCTGCAAGAGCATAACAACGCTACAGCATCCACGCTGTATTTTTCTAAGGACAGGAGGATGTGCAGAAACACTCCGAGGCTTCTGCCAGCCGTAGTCGCTTCTGGAAAACAGAACACACGGCAGGAGAGACCCATGTGCACTAAGCATTTTTTCCTAGCACTCGCATTTTTACGCAGTTCACATATTACTATCCCAACAATAAACAAGCAAAAGCCTCTAGCCATTTTATTTATTCATTTAAAACACAACATCTTCACAAGACGAATTGTCTGGTGGGAAGCCTAATGAACTCACTGCAGAAGATCCAAATTCCTTCGCGCATTCCCTTCCCAGCCCTCTGTTGGCTAACGTGTCTGTACAATTTAATCAGAAAACATGTTCAACAAGGTTTTGGAGAGCTTTAGTGTTTGACTGGCACATGCTCAGCCAGGTCCTGCAGAGCAGGGGTGGGACAAGCCAATGGAAGTCAGCTTCCTTTTACAGCAAACCTGACTTGCTGACCCCGGACGCCCCTCTGATCTCTCTCCCCTCCTTAGTCACGTGGGGATACTACACACATACTGACCTTGGACTGGAAAGCCCCCATCCTACACAGTCATGCTGTGTACTTCCTCAGTCTACCTGGCTGTGCCAAAATGCCACTTAATCAGAAAGGCCCGCTATAACCAGCATATTGAAGTGTGCTACCTTCTTGGCCTCTCTAACTCTTTTCGCTCTTTGTTTCTTTTGCCATCACTTACCCAGCAAGACTTGGCACCAAAAGCTACAAGGAAGCCATGGTCCACATTTACCATGAGATGCTAGTAGCCACGTGCACACAGGAGGCACTGAAAAAGAATATTCTTACATGTGGAGTAAAATTTGCAGGTAAGAACTAAAATCAGGAACAAGTCAAGGCTGTCTACTCTCTCCGTATCTATTCAATATAGTGCTTGAAGTTCTAGCTAGAGCAATAAGACAACAAAAGGAGATCAAGGGAATACAAATTGGAAAGGAAAAAGTTAAAAAAAATCACTATTCACAGATGATACGATAGTATACATAAGTGACCTCAAAAACTCTACTCAGGAACTCCTACAGATGATAAACACCTTCAGCAATATGGTGGGATATAAGATTAACTTTAAAAAAAATCAGTATTCCTCCTATATACAAATGATAAATGGGTCAAGAAAGAAATCCAAGAAACATCACCCTTTACAATAGCCACAAATATAAAATACCTTGGGGTAACTATAAACAACTGAAAGACCTGTAATGACAAGAACTTTAAGTCTCTGAAGAAAGAAACTGGAGAAGATATCAAAAAATGAAAAGATCTCCCATGCTCTTGGATAATAAAAATAGCAATCTTATCAAAAGCAATCTACAAAGTCAATGCAATCCCCATCAAAATCCCAACACAATTTTTCACAGAAACATCCCTGATTTCAAACTCTACTATACAGCTATAATAATAAAAACATATTGATATTGGCATAAAAACAGACAAGTGGACCAACGGAATCCAATCAAAGACTCTGACATTAATTCACATAACCATGAACACCTGATTTTTGACCAAGAAGCCAAAATGGTACAATGGAAACCTTTTTAACAAATGGTGCTGACATACCTGGATATACACAAGACAAGTAGAAGATTGCAAATAGATCCATATCTATCCCCATGCACAAAACTCAAGTCCAAGTGGATCAAGGACCTCAATATAAATCCAGTTACATTGAACTTGATAGAAGAGAAAGTGGGAAGTAGCCTTCAATACATTGGCACAGGAGAATACTTCCTAAATATAGCAGCAGTAGCACAGACACTGAGAGCAACAATCAATAAACGGGACCCCCTGAAACTGAAAAGCTTCTGTAATGCAAAGGACATGGTCAATAAGACAAAATGAACAACAGTATACAGAATGAGAAAAGATCTTCACCAACCCCCACATCTGACAGAGAGCCAGTCTCCAAAATATATAAAGAAGTCAAGAAACTAGAGACCAAAATACCAAGTAACCCAATTAAAAAATGGGGCACAGATCTAAAGAGAGAATTCTCAGCAGAAGAATCTCAAATGTCCAGAAGACATTTAAGGAATTGCTCAACATCCTTAATCATCAGGTAAATGCAAATCAAAACAACTCTGTGATACCATATTATACCTGCCAGAGTGGCGAAGGTCAAAAATACTGAGGACAGCTTATGTTGGAGAGGATGTGGAGTCAGGGGATCCCTCCTCCACTGCTGGAGGGAGTACAAACTTGTACAGCCACTTTGGAAACCAGTATGGAGGTTTCTCAGAAAATTGGAACTCAATCTACCTCAAGACCCAGCTATACCACTCTTGGGCATATACCCAAAGGATGCTCAGTCATACCACAAGGACACTTGCTCAACAATGGTCATAGCAGCATTATTCATAATAACCAGAACCTGGAAACAACCTAGATGTTCCTCAAATGAAGAATGGGTAAAGAAAATGTGATATATTTACACAATGGAGTATTACTTAGCATCAAAAAAATAACAACATCAAGAAATTTGCAGGCAACTGGGTGGAACTAGAAAAAAAACCATCCTGAGTAAGTAACCCAGACTCAGAAAGAGAAACACGGCACATACACACGCATTAGTGGACATTAGATGGAAAGCAAAGGATAACCAGACTACAATCCACAGCTCCGGAGAAGCTAGGCAACAAGGAGGACCTAGGAGGGACCCATGGATGAGGTAAACTGGGGGTGAACAGGGTGGTAAAGGGAAGGGGATGGGAAATGAGAACATGAGGGAATGGGAGGGTCAAGTCAAAAAGGATAGAGTGGGAGAGCAATGAAAGAGATATCTTGATAGAGAGAGCCACTATGTGGTTAGAGAGAAACCTGGTGCTAGGGACATTCCCAAGAATCTACAAGGTTGACCGAAGAAATAGTGGACAGGGTACCCAAACTGGCCTTCCCCTGTAATCTGATTGGTGACCACCCCAACCATCTTCATAGAGCCTTCATTCAGTAACTGATGGAACCAGATGCAGAAATCCACAACCGAACACCAGGCAGAGCTACCGAAATTCAAAGAGAGGGAGGAGAGAATACATGAACAAGGGAGGTCAAGATCATGATGGAGAAATTTACAGAGACAGAAGAACCGAGCTCATGAAAACTTAGGAACTCTAGACTGACAGCTGTGGAGCCTCCATGGAACCAAACTACGCCATCTGTATGTAGGAAAACATTGTGAAGCTTGGACTATCTGAGAGTCCCCTAGCAGAGGGACCAGGATCTATCCTTAATGTATGAGCTAGTTTGTTGGAATCCTTTCCCTCCCTATAGTGGGATGCCATGCTCAGCCTTAATACAGGGGGGAGGGGCTCTGTCTTGCCCCAACTTAATGTGTCTGACTTTAGTGACTTCCCATGGGAGCCCTTACCTGTTGGGAGGAGTAGATGGGGTGTGGGCTGGAGGGGAAGCAAGGGAGGTGTAAGGAGGAGTAGGAGGAAGAACTGTGGTTGAAATGTAAAAGGAAAATTTTAAAATTTAATTAACTAAAAAAAAAAAATCAAGAAACCTAAAGCACAATTAACCTAAAGCCCCTCCCCCAGAGTGTCTGATTTTTCAGACTGTGGCTTTTTCTCATCTTTCTGACCTAGCTGGTGAGCAAGCACAGGATAGGTGGAGAAAAGGCCCTTAGGAAGAAAGAGCATTAAAAGAAGGACAAAGAACTCATACCACAGTGCTCCTGCTCCGTTTTCTTAAAATTCACCAGGCCAATACGATAGTAATTCAGAAATGACATTTTGTTGTTGTTGCTGCTGTTGTTGTTGTTTATCCAAAGAATGACGAAAAACCTTCTCTCAGACAGTATTGGCAGAGCACAATGCTTCAGACACGTCCTAAAACCTTCTCGTTTGAACTGGAGTCCAATCCAGACCTTGATTTTCATGGCCCAGTGGATGTGTTCCAAATCCATCCAAGTCCCAGAGAATCAGAGATTGGCCTTGACCTCCAGTGTAACCCTGGACTGGACGGGTCCACCCTTGCCAACGCCAACCCTCTGTTGGGATTCCATGAATCTCCTCTAGGCTTTCCTTAAGAAATGGCCCTAGACTACCTGAGAGCATCGCTGGGCCAGGAGAACTCTGGCTACCATGTCACACCTCAACAGTTCCGCTCCAAAGGAACCCCAACCCCCAACTCTCAGGGTTCAGTGAGAGCTGCGCATCCTGCTAAGCACCAAGTGCCACGCTGGCTGGTTGCCTTGATCTCCTGGCTGTGTTCCACCGAGAAGGTCGTTTTTACTATAGGAGAGCAATACCCCACGATAGTGGCCTTCAGACCACAGCTAATATCCCAGTGTGGGAAAGAAGTCCCCGAACAATTTCTGCCTCCACCTGGCCAAGGAGAGTGGCTCCTCGCAGTTGTGAATTAGAGCACTGTCTGGTGTCAGTCCAAAGAACCAGTTTGGGAATCTACTCTGGTAAAGAAAATAACAATAACTACAACAAAAGATAGCAAGACTAGGTAAATGCTCTTTACTTCTCTTCATGGGCTTTTTGAGACTCTAGTCAGGAAGGACTTCTCCAAGTGTAACATACGTCCTCCTTGAGCCAATAGAAGCCATATGGTTCCCACTGCCATTGGAAATGGCACAGAGTTCCTAAACACTGTCCATATTATGTGATATGAAATGTCCCCGGGGCCTCTCTCTGTCTTCTTTTTTAGAATAAACAAGTTTTCTTCTCAAAGTCCAAGGTGACTGTCCAGCTTATTTCACGGACTGCCTTAATCTCGAAAAACTGACTCTTTAAAAAAGTCTTGGATCACTGCATGCTCTGCTCGTCAAGCATTTAAACCAGCCCCCCTCTGCTGTGCCCACTGCACACTACACCAAGCCGAGTGAGCCAACAGCTGCTTTTTGGAGCATCTGTCACTGCTGACCCTAGGTTACTGCTGGAGTGTGTGCTTCCAGCATTTACCTAAAATTATTATGTCCTCCAGTGACATAATACACAAGGGGGACAGGAAGAGTGTCAGCCTAATGAGGTGGCAAATGGTGTCCACTAATCTCCAGGTAAAAACTGGTACAAGCCAGGTTGTGTGGTAATCAAGTCACCGAAAGGCCTTTGACCCTTGGACAACAGCAGCCTTTGTCCACACCTGAGAGGAAAATGAACCACCTCCTTTCTAGTGCTAATAAGTTGAGCAGAGAAGGGGTTAGGTTCCACGGGAAAATGTGTGCTCAACCTCCCCGGGCAAGCATCTAAAGCAAGAGACTCCAGAGTGCAGTAATTGCTCCTGTCTGAAACCCGAGCATCTTTGGAAGAGGTTCACCTGGGTCCTTGAGTGATTCAGCCTTCATGGTGTTTGGTATGCAGTGGCCCTCCATACTGGTTTATATAATGAATTAATGAATGAATAAATGAGCTATTAAGATTTGCACTTGGTTCTGAATTTCCTGAATACCCGAGCAAATGGAAAATCATGCTGATGTGTGCAATTCTCGTGTGTGCAAGAGAGAAAGAATATCACTCAGAAGACACAAGGCTGCTAGCATTGTCTGAAGAGTGCTGAGCATTTGATTCTATATAATCCTAAAATCCTCAGCAGAAATCTGTGGAAAAATAAACAAAAGCAACTTGGGGAGGAAAGGGTTTATTGCATCTTAACAACTCTCAGGTCCCAGTGCCTTCACTGAGGGGAGTCAGAGCAGGAGTTCAAGGTAGAAACCTAGAGGCAGGAACTGAAACAGTGGCCGGGCCACAAGCCCATGAGCAGCACCACCCACAGCAGGCTGGGCCCTTCCTTATCAATCATTAATTAAGAAAATGCCCAATAAACTCACCTGTAGGCCAACTTTGATGGGGGAATTTTCTCAATTAAGATTCGCTCTTTCCTAGATAGGTCTAGATTTGTGTCAAGTTGACAGAACCAGCCAAGCAGATTGACCCTTTGTCAACTTGACACACAGATGGCCACTCAACCATAACCATTCCTTTCTTGTTTATTCCCAAGAGCTCACATTCATTTCATATCACAATATAAAACATTTCAACTTTTAAGGCACGGTTTTTAAAAATTCAAACTCTTTAAAAAGTTCACTTTTTCTAAAAGACCCTGTCTTTTGTAACACTCTGAGCCTCTCCAGAATATCCAAAATTACTTTAAAATTACAGTCGCTCAGTTGTGGTTCACGTGAAATAAAAAAACAAGTTAGAGATTTATTCTTTCAAAAAGGAAGAGCCAGGCCAGAGTTGCAGTCAGATCAAAGCAAAACCAAAATCCAATGGTGTAAGGGGCTCAATGTGAGATATCTGGGATTTGCTCATGATCTTGTGAGCTCTAAAAGGTCTCGCCAGCTCCACTTCTCTGGCTCTGCTATCCAAAGCACACACGGTTTGCATCAGAGGCTCAAGCCAGCTCCCACTCCACCCGTGATGCTGTCCTTGGTAGTTGCCCCAGGCACTGGCATCTCCAAAATGCTCGGGTCTCCACTGCAACTTGACTGTTCTTTCACTACCAGCCTGTCCCATGCTCTCCTCAGGGATTCTGCCCCTGCCCACATGATACCAAGACTAAACTTCTCTCCATGACGCCTTTAATTCTGGGGATCAAGGCTGCGCCTTCGCCAATGGTTTCTCTTGCCCTCTTACTATGCCGAGCCTAGACTGCTTTCCCTGACCCCTTCATGCCTTCCATACCAGTACCACCTGGGAAAATCATACATATTACCAAGTCCAGCTGCCAGCAAGAGGTATAGTCTTGACTCCCTCTGAACCATAGCTGCTGTGTGCTGACCCTGAGGAAACACTTCCTAGATGTTGTTCTCTTCTTAGTCACAGAAGATTTTGTCTAAGCTGATCCGTATCAACTGTCCCAGCAAACGACAATTTCACTTTACTGGTTCTGGTCTCTTGTTAATCACAAGTGATTCCTTAGCTGACTAGAACCACAGATTCTTAATTCAAAATATCAAACAGTCCCCATGGAGACTTGAAGTGGTTCTCAAACTTCCCTCTGACACTTCGGAAGCCTGGCCTCCACTGTCTGTACTGTTGTCAGCATTACCTTCTAAGTTCCCTCAGTAGCTTAAGCTCTGAACACTTGGCTTTTCTAAGGCAAAGTGCCAAAGTCCTTCTGCGATCCTCCCCAAAACATGATCAGGTCAGTCACAACAATATCCCACAAATCTGGTGCCAATTTCTCTGTTGGTTCAGTTGCTGCAGCTGTGATAAAGATCTTGACCAAAACCACTTAGGGAGAAAAGGGTTTATGGCAGCTTACAGCCCTCAGGTCCACTGAGGGGAGTCAGGACAGGAACTCAAGGTAGGGACCTGGAGGCAGGAACTGAAACAGAGGTCATGGAGGAACCCTGTTTGTTAGTTTGCTCCTCATGGCTTGCTTGGCCTGTTTCTTATACAACTCAGGACCACCAACCCATAGGTGGTATCATCCACAGCAGACTGGACCCTTCCACATCAAATATTAATCAAAAAATGCCCAATAAATGTGCCTATAGGCCAATCTTGATGGAGAAATTTTTCTCAATAAAGATTCCCTCCTCCTAGATATGTCTAGATTTGTGTCAAGTTGACAAAAACCAATCAGGAGACTACCCATACCTACTTACATGGCAAATATCAAGGTCTGTGGCATCCTTGCCAGCCTTTATGGTTGTGCTGTGGGAACTCGATACTCACTCCCATTAGCTGACAGGGGCAAGAACAGGACCAGCGGCTGAAGTGGTGATGAATTCCCAAATTTTAAATTGGGCTTAGAAACACATGTGTGGTTTCTCAGCAAGAGGTCAGGTACCACTTGCTCACCATGTCCTAGTTCTAGACTTATTTTCCATTGTAGACAAGAGAGTCATAGTCTACACATTCAAACGGCTGCAAAGAATAGCAGAGAATGTATGATTTAAGTGTAAGAAAACTAATTCTGAGGCTGGAGCAATGACCCGGCAGTGAAGAATGCTAACTGTTCTTGCACAGAAGCAGGCATCCACTCTACAACCGCACAACTTCCTGTAACTCTAGTTCCAGAGGATCCAACCCCATCTCTGACAGCCTTGGGCTTGTGGACACATGGTGCAAGTGCGCAGCGCGCGCGCGCGCACACACACACACACACACACACACACACACACACTCCAGTGAGTAACATCACATATACATCACATATACATTCTATGCCCAGGAAGCTCGACACTGCCCTATACTGTGCTAGGGTCTAAGCAGGATAAAGGAACTCAGAGGAAACAATCAGCCTTCTGAGTTTTGGAATTTAATGGCAGCTTATAAAGGGTGAAATGACTGGTTCCTGCGTCAGCCAAGATGAAGTTTAACAGCAATCTCATAAGACAGTGCCCCAGAGAGAGGTTTTAAAATTTAAATGTGTGTTTCTTTGACTCAGCAAGTTTTTGGCATGTGTTTTAGCAAAATAATAGAACAGTTCTTCATAAAGTATAAAGATAAACATATGGGGAATTTTTTGTGCTACATATGGAAAAATAAAAATAATCCGAGTATCTGTTCACAGAACTGTTGTTAATTGAACCATGGCTTATTTGTTTACTTATTTTAGACAGGGTCTCACTATGTATTTCTAGCTGGTCTGGAACTCTCCAATGTACACCAAGCTTGCCTCAGACTCACAAAGATCTCCCTGCCTCTGCCTCCCAAGTACTGGGGCTAAAGGTGTATGGGACCACACCCCCGCTTCAAAAGACTATAATGTTGCTCTTGAATACATAGATGTTAACTGAACATCTGCGTTGCAGAGTTGGGTATGAGGTACATGAGTTACATAAGACATGCCAAATCCATATCCTTCTTGAGTTTATTATCTAGATGCAATGTTTTAATACTTTTTTTTTTAGATTTATTCATTCATTTTACATGTAGGAATGTTTTCTCTGAATCTATGCCTGGTTTGGTGCCCTCAGAGGTCAGAAGAGGATATCACGTTCCTGGAACTGGAGTTGTGGATGACCCTGTGGATGCTGGGAACTGAACCTGGGTCCTTTGCCAGGGTACAGTGCTCTTAACCACTGAGCCATCTCTCCAGCCCGAAAACATTGTGTGTATGTTGTTTTTTGAGACATGAGTTTCTCTGTATAGCCTTGATTGACCTGAAACTCACTCTGTAGACCAGGCTGGTCTCGAACTCTGAGATCTGCCTGCCTCTGCCTCCCGAGTGCTGGGATTAAAGGTCACCCCACTGCCTGGCTTTTTTTTTTTCCTAAAACAAAATTTTAATTGATAAACCCCAAAATGGCTACCCGTTTTTGAAATAGCTATACATTTTCCTCCATCTAGATAACGCCAGACTGCCTTAAAGGAACACTTTACAAAGAGACCCGGGCTTCTTCAAGTGCCTACTGATCAAGCAGGAAGCACTGGAGTTGTTTAAAAATAAGGCAGTGACTCCAGAGTGTGCGCCGGGACTCAGGCTTTGATAGCATACACTAGCTTCAGGAACCAACAGTGAATTTAACCTGACAATCCAGATACCACTGACTCTCAGGATCCCAATAAGAGTTAAAGGACCGGGGCTCAACAGTTAGGAGCACTTGCTGTTCCTGCAGAGAACCCAGGTTTGGCTCTCAGCACCCAAATAGTGGCTCACAACCTTCTGAAGCTCCAGGTCCAGGGAACTCAATGGCCTCTCCTAACCTCCATGGGCCACAGGCATGAATACAGCGCACAAACATAAGTGCAAGCAAAATACACACATAAAATAAATAATAAAAAACATTAAAAAAAAGAGTTCAAGAACAAAAAGAAAATACTAAACTCTTTACAAGATGTCAGAAGTATTCACTTCTCTCCCCACATGGCTGATTCTGAGGATTTAACCACCGGCTGCCTTTGTCTTGTATCTTATTATACAATTTAAAAGAAAATATATACATCAAAAAAACATTTCAGTGAGGAATGGTTTGTGCTAGACCAAAGGACTTTTAATTTTCCTTTCTCTTTTCTCTTTCTAGCCACACAAGCAGAACTCAATTAATCTTCTGGCCCTCTGTACGGATGCTTTGTGTTTCTTAGCACTACTTCCTCATAGATGAAGCTGCTTTGGGACCACTGTTAAGGAAGCAGAGTGTATTAGCTTCCCCTCACCTGTGTTCCCATCTGTCTCCACAAAACAATCACTTTCCCATACAGCCTAAGTCATCCAAGACAGACTCCTGAACAGCCGCGGGAAGGCACGCCCTGTCAAGCATCCTGCAAGTTCCGAACGCATACACCCCCCTTGCCGTTTGTTTCTGCTGATGCTTTTCCTTAATACCCACATTCCACTTAATGCCACAGCCCGAGAGTGAGCACAGCCAAAATTCTCAGTAGACTATCTATCAGATGGTTGCAAACAGAGAGATAAAATCCCGCAGCATAAATAAGCTGGCTTCCGGGCTTACTGCCCTCTGGGAAAGGGAAGTTCCAATGGTGAATGCACTGGGAAGCTATCAAGAACCCCAATTTCCTGATGCTGGAGCTGGCCTCCTACTATCAGGTTCTTCCAATGGCCATGGCGGTTCTTTCACTTGGTCGAGGCAAAGGCACTTAGGATGTTTCTAGGAAACCCAGTATGCTTGTACGATGTCCGGTCATCACAGGCTGTCAGGAGCTTAGTGCAACGAGTGGGAAACAACCGTGTCATCTGAAGCAATGTTCTGATGAGATTTACAAACTTAAGGAAACCTGTGAAGCCAATATAATTTTCGTTTTGCTTGGCTTACCAGAAGGCTCTGCATCAGACAT
The DNA here is from genome assembly GCF_000317375.1 of Microtus ochrogaster. Classification (NCBI taxonomy): domain Eukaryota; kingdom Metazoa; phylum Chordata; class Mammalia; order Rodentia; family Cricetidae; genus Microtus; species Microtus ochrogaster. The sequence goes on along the minus strand of NC_022011.1, from coordinate 63,219,236 downwards.
GAGTCCTAGTAACTCATTTATTCATCTGTGAAATCAACAACCATACATGGGATCCCTGTTTCAGGTTAAACACCATGCAAGGTGTGAGTGGCTTTGGGTTCAAAGACACAGTGCAGGCCTTCAAAGGAGACAGGAAAAGACACTGAGTCCACAGCTGGTCATTACTGAAATTGAGACGCATAGAATTCTCTAGAAGCCCAGAAGAGCAGCATCTCACCCAGCCTGGCCTGGAGAGGAAATACAGGAAACAAAAAAAGACAGGGACCCTTTAAAACAGCATCAGCACTGGTTCTTGGTCAATGATCTCTAATTTAGTTTCTGGTTTCTTAGCTTGGCAAATATGTTCAATCTCTTAGATCCTCTAACTGGGTGTGGTGGCATGCACCTGCAGTCCCTCTAGCTGGGTGTGTAGTGGCATGCACCTGCAGTCCCTCAAGCTGGGTGTGTAGTGGCATGCACCTGCAGGACCTCTAGCTGGGTGTGTGGTGGCATGCACCTGCAGTTCCTCTAGCTGGGTGTGCTGGCATGCACCTGCAGTCCCTCTAGCTGGGTGTGTGCTGGCATGCACCTGCAGTCCCAGCTACTTGGGAGACTGAACAGCAAAGTTTAGACCCAATATTAGAGACTAGCCTAGATAACACAAAAAGACCCATTCTGAAAATTAAAAAATAAAAATTTTAAACCCCCATAAAAAGTTTGAAAAATACATGTGTATTCATGTGCACATATTTGAGCATACACACAAAGCTCATACAGTAATAACTTTCCAACCCAAATAAAACTTTTAAAATTAAAAAAAAAATAACAGCAAGTATCAGGCATTATAAGGGTCAAGTCCAAAAGAAACCGGGCACAGGGTAACTGTGATGTCTATTAGCAGACCAAAGCACATGCTGAACTCTAGGCTCTCAGCAGGTACCTGTTAGAGTCCAGTGCTGGCATCCAGTTCCTCTCAGTTCTTCTTATCCACCCTCTACTCTAAGCCTCTCCAGCCCATGAACTTCCCTTCCCTCCTTCCAGCTTCTGACCTATAAAACCTTGCCGTTTAGGCTACCTGCTCTTTTTTGCCCTCTCTTCTCTTGATCCTTCCGGTTTTCTTTCCCCTCTTGGTCCCCTCTCTTGGCCCTCCTTCCTCTTCTCTCTCTCTTTTCCTCCTCTCTCGCCTCCCCCCAACACACGCACATGGTCCAGTTCAGCCCATGTCATGTTTAATCTACTACTTTCTCTCCTGCTCTACACTTTTCCAGATGCCCCTGGCTGTACTTTCCCTCTATCTATAATAAGAACCTTATCCTCAACCATCCTTGGGTGGCCATGTCCTCATTTCATTCAACAAGGATTCTGGGAAAATCAGACATAACCAGAAATAATTTTTAAATAGTTGCTGGTTACTGTGAATATTTCTGGTGATTCCAATCTAAATTTGGTTTAAACATGAAGGTATTATATTAGTTTAGTACATTCTTTATTTCTTTTTAGATTTATTTATGCCTATGGGTGTATTGTCTGTGCACACCAAAAGAGGGCATGGGATCCCATGGGGCTGCAGTTATAGACAGCTGTGAGCTGTCATGTGGGTGCTGGGAATTGAACTCAGGACCTCTGGAAGAGCAGCCAGTGCTCAGAACTGCTGACTCATCTTTTCGGTTCTATTTTGCATATTCTTAACCGTGTCTGTTGAAATACCAATGAAGCTAACATACCAACTGCAAAGGTTTCTACAGAGCATTTCTAGGCCAGGAGATGGTGATGGACAACCCAGACTGGCTATGTGGCTTCCAGATCCTGGCTCTCTTCCAGATGTGGCTAAGGCGGAGTCAAAGCATTCCTTTGCTAGCTCCTATACCAGCTTTTTCCCTCTGCCATATCATATGCTGCACCAGAATGGGGTCGCTGGCATAATTTCAAGTTATATCATTGATTCAAATCTATCCCTGAGCAAAACTGCTTTTATTTCAAATGAGAACTCTCTAGTGATCTACAGAGTAGAGGCAAGAGGCAGTAAAACAACTCTACATTTGAGCAAGCATCCCATCCCCAAGGAATGGTTCTCTGTGCCTACAAATACCTTGAAAGCGATAAAAAGTTTGGGAAGTTGGAGTCCTCTTTTGTGTCTTTCTACGATGCCAGAATTCTGCATAATATCATGAATTTGGTGCTTAACAACTGCGTGAATAAAACCCATTCCACACAAGAGTCTTCCTGAATAGTGGTGACTTCATAAAGTTATGAGAAAAGACAACGTCCCACTTCTCAATCAGAATTAGCAAGGAAATGCATGGGGCGTTAGGGGAGAGTTACAGAAACGGGCTGGTCATGTCCTTTCGATAATCCCTGGCCTGCCTTCTCAGCTGATGTCCTCAGGACTCTGGGCTCAAAAGCCACCTGTCAGAAAGGCCTTTCCTGGTCACCTTTGTACAAGATGGTAACTCCTGATCCTCCTGATCCTTCCTCCAGCCCACTGGTTTGCTCTTTTGTCCACCCTTAAAGCCCCCCCCCAACACACACACACACACACACACACACACACACACACACACACACTTCTTTTTGCATTGCACATCCTTATCACCAGTAATCATTTGCCCGTTCCCTTCACCCAGAACAGTGCCCTGAGAGCAGGGTCATGTTTAGTTCACGACCTTTTCTCCAGTAGTTGGCACCAAATAGGCATTTAGCCAACGTTTGACAGATGAATTTTTCCAGTCTTCACTCACGTCCAATCTGTGGGTCTCTACACAGAAACCAAAGCACACCGAAGGTGGAAAGAATGTCTTTCTGACTTCCTGCTCACGCTGGTTCTTGCAAAGAGTAGTTCCCTGCAGAAGGCCAAGGCCAACCTAAGAAGACGTCTCAAGAAGCCTTGTCAACAACAGTCCTGCATCTGTACTTGACTAACTGGTTAATATATGCCGACTTCTAACACCTACTCTGCGGACTCCCAAGCTCATTCTTTGGGAGTTTCCCACTAGGAGGATGTATCAGGTACAATATCTACTTAAGATCTCAAACTGAAAGAGATGCCTACTGGATGCACTGACTTCCTTTGTGGCTGCGGCACGGGACTCAGGCAAGCCGCAATCATTAACCACACTGCATACAATATCAATCACACCTCTTCAAGTGGACCTCACAGTCCCAGTTTATTCAGTAATCAAAATCCCTCTGCTTCCTGGATATAAGTCTATCGTACTCTTCAGATTTTGCTAAATCTGATCAAAGAAAAAACTATTCCAATATTCACAGAAATTAGGAGTCAGGATCACCCAGTGTCACTGGGGTTCCAGAACCCAGTAAAAGAGAGCTGGAAAAGGGACTAAACAAACATTGCAACTCCAGACCTGTAATCATTCTCAGTCCGCCACTACAACAGAACACATCACCGAAAAATAAATTTTAAATAAGTCAATAAATAAGAAAACATTTGTCTGCAAAAGCCTTCAGCTTTGAGCGGCTTAATTGTAAGTCTCAGTATTGTATCTTGGCGCTTGCTAACAAAGTCTTCCACTAAACTGCCTGCCAAGGAGCAATGAAGCAGAGCTCCAGCAATTCCTTCAACAAGCTGCTGAGAATGCAAGGCTAATTTAGCGGGGCTGGGCCAAGCACAGCTAACGAACGGCTCTTCTGTAAGAGGGAAACAAGCTGCCCGTGTGCTTCAGCAGTAACTCTCCTGACCAAGCAGCTCTGAAAGGTTTGAAGCCTTTCTCCTGTCAACGTGCAGCTGGAAACAAGTTCATTTCCATCTGCAGCAAAGGAGAGACGGCCAAAGTATGGGCTTCACCCAGCGCCCACTGGCATCAGCCAGATATTGGGGTAGCTGGGTTGCATCCAATCCCTTCAGAACCATGCTCTACTTCTTAGGAACCCAGGTAACTTTGCTAAACCCCTTCTCTTTGTACCAAGTAGAAACTGAATCATGACATACAGGAAGTGAGCCCTACCCCATATCAGCCCTTTGAACAGGCTGCACAGGTTGCAGAATGTCACCTTTGCTTGCTACACACCGGGTGTCAAGCACGGCCTGGAGAGCTGAAGCTTTCAACACCACGAAAACCCACCTTCATCCTAGGACTGGCTCTTCTTTATAATGGCAGTTAACTGAACTCTCGTCTGTCCTGATTTGTCTATGTAACAATGTGAAGAGAACCCACAGAGGCAGCTGTACCCAAGCTGACTGCACAGCTGTACCCACACTGATGGCACAGCTGTACCCACACTGACTGCACAGCTGTACCCACACTGACTGCACAGCTGTCTGTACCCACACTGACTGCACAGCTGTCTGTACCCACACTGACTG
>NC_022011.1:63175596-63214636 GCF_000317375.1 Microtus ochrogaster | reverse complement strand
CTGTACCCACACTGACTGCACAGCTGTCTGTACCCACACTGACTGCACAGGTTTCCTTATACGAAAGGCACAGAGACGAGATTAGACTATCTAAGAGCTGCAACTCCTCAAAGGCCCTGTGGTTTTGTATCTATTTCAGAGCTGTTTCTCTCTCTGGAAGAATCATTTTTCATTATCAGTTCTTTCTGGTCCCTCATTCTTATTTTCTTATGAAGACTTTGCTGGTCACATGTCCCTGCTAAGAAATTTTCCATGTGACTCTTCCGGTCACACAAGAGATCACCGTGAGTGAGTGTGTCAGCTTTCCACCACTGGCAAAAATACTCGAGAGAAATCAACTTCACGGAGAAAAGGTCTGCTTGAGGATTCAGTCCATAGTGGACTGGGCTGTGCTAACTCTCCATTGCTTTTAGAGCCATCATGAAGCAGAAGCTTATTGGGTAACAACACATGGCAGAGTCGACGCTGGCCAGGAAGGGAAGATGGAGAGAAAGATGGGGAAAGATGGGGAAAGGGGAGGGGAAGTGAAAAAAGGGAGGGACGGGGCGGGGGGGATGAACTTCATAACAAAGCTTATCCCCCAAACATCTGTATTAAGCTATGAGGCCAACAGTGCAACCCATTCAAGAGGACTGACCCTCATGATCCAACCTCTTCCCAAGGTTCCAGCTCTGGGGTACACTGGGGGTATAAGCCTCCACCTGTGAGCTCTCGGTGGGGAGGCACCTCACATGCACACCTGGACATTAAGGCCCAGGCATTTCCAGCTGTCTGGTCACCCTGGGTCCTGACAACCTTCCCATCCTTTGATTATCAAACTAAAGAAAGCAGTAGCCCTGGTCACACAGACCCGCGTGTACTTTTTTTTTGAGGATCTGACCATGGTCTCTCTAATTCCAGGCTTATTATGCAGCAGACACGCAGCCCTGAAGCAATCAGCAGCCAGCACGAGTGCACGAGTCTCTCTCTCTCTCTCTCTCTCTCTCTCTCTCTCTCTCTCTCTCTCTCTCTCTGTTCTTTCTCACATCCTCGGGAGCCCTTTCATTTTCTTTCCCCCTCTTTCCTGGCTCTTCTCTTCTCGCTGGGTCCTGCCGGTACAGCCAAGCCTATTTGGACCCATTAGTGACCCGTGATGAGATAAAATCAAATGAGAAATCACCGCCTCTCTTCACCGAGCACAGCCACAGGATTAGGTCTCTAAGCTTCTGAAGCATTTCGTGTTAACAGCGCTAAGAGAGCTGGAACGTCAAAGCTCACGAGATGAAATGAATTCAGGATGGCAGATTAGATCAAGCCCTGCCTCCTCGTAGAAACATTCTAAACACAGCTTTCGGTTGAACCTTCTCCCTTGAGAAGTTACCCAAACCACGGCTTTTAACCAACATCAGAAGCAGCATCTCCGCAATTAATAAAAACTGCGGAGCGGAGCCGTTTAACGCATCCTCCAGAAGCAAGAATCACTTGTGTGGTGAGGATATCTTCTCTGCACTCACCTATGGACTTAAGACTCATGACCCCCACGTGATTAGCGCAAGTCAAGGAGGGCTGCCAGCGGCAGGCAGAAGTGTGGTCTATCTAAGCAGGCGAGCACAGGAATGTATCATTATGATGGACGTTGTAGACATTTGGGATAAAAGGCTTTTAAGAGGGGGTTTAAGGCCGGGGACGAGTTGTTGAAGAGGTCTTTAGGCATGACAGCCTTTCATACTCAAAGGCCGAGTACAATAACACACAGATTCTGTACATTGTTGTCCCCAGGAAGAAAAACCAGCCAGGACAATGGTCAGTGAAGGCCGCACAGGGAGGAGGATGCGGGTACTTCCCTTCCTAACCATCCCGCTCAGCCCTGAGTCAACTAGACCAGGCCAGATACCACTTTGGAATGTAGAAACCTTTGTTTTTGAACAAAAATCTTGAATTTATATCTAGATGTTAAGTTATTCCATGAATGTTTGCTTAAATGTGGTATAGCTATGAGACAAAGACCAAACTATCCTAATGTCTAAATTCTAATAGTGCCATTCTCCCTTCTCCTTCCCTTGACCGAACATTTAAAGTCACACTTCTCTCCGGAACAATGTGACACAATTCACCTGGGAATATGCCATATTTGTACTGGGACCTGGGGGACAATCACTGACTTCAGCAAAGGCCTAGCAGTAGAACAACATCTTTGGCTGTGTTCCAGAAATCTAAGAAAGAAGCAAGACCAGCAGAGGCAAGAGCGGCTTCCACTGGGTCCTGAGCAGCAGAGGTGAGAGTGGCTTCCTGGCCAAGTGGCCTCTGTGGGGGGGGGGGGGCAGCACTTGGGGAAAGGTGGGATGGCCCCTCTGTCTGAGCAGAGTGCCAGCAGAGCACAAGATGCTGAACAAAGGCCACAGCCTGGCACACGAGCAAGAGTGTAGGTAAGCAAAAAGGCCATTTATTACACAAAGCAGAAAGCTGTTAACAAAGTCCAAGACAGTGTTGTTATTCAACACCCTAGCCCCTCCAGAAGGGGTTCCCATCTCCTCCACTCTTTCACCTTCTATCCTGGACACCAAAGCCCGTCAGGCAGGCAGGTAGGACTCTGGTCCCATTCTACAGCCAATATTTGGAGCTCCAACCTCCCACCATGCCCTGAGTTGGCAATAGACAAAATGAAGAAACTTAAACAGAGGGATCTTGCCTAACTAGAGCTCCATTTACTAATCTTCAGCTTTGTTGGATGTGAAAGCCATTCATGTTCACTTGAAGCTACATGCTGAATCTTTGATTTCTAACACTTTCCCAGACTAGCCAAATATTGCAAGATGCGCTCTCATGGTGCTGGGCCACAGCAGCAGGCATGCGGCTCCCCATCAGCTGTGCCATCAGAAGGAAGGGGAAGGCGCCGGGACTCAGAACCAGATGGCTAAGCTGGAGGATCAATGCGTTAGAGATAAGTTCGTTTTCACATAGTAGCATTTTTCTATTTATCACGGTCTTATGACTTACCTATCAGCATCGAGGAACACCTGTGAAAGGTGTCAGGTCTGGAAACTAAGCTCCATGAAGAAAGCTGGAGAGAGCACATCTGGCCATGATAAGCACCACTGGATGGAGATGCTGCCAGCATCCCAGGAGAGGTCCCTGATTCCAAAAGGCACTAAGTCATCAACGGCAGCCTCTCCCACCCCGTAGATAAGGAGCTGCCTAGCATTGCCTCAAAGATCAGCTCCAGTTAGAAAGCAGAGCAGGAACCCGGCAGCCTGCTGTCCATGTACAGCTCTGCATGAGGGTGTTCACTACATGCTTCTCAAAGAGGTTTGGAGAGAGTATGAGGGGAGATTCTCTGAAGGAAGCAGAAGGTACCCAGGCCACTCGTCCTGGTCTGTCTGTATCATAACAGGGAGATCCTTATGGCTATGGATTGTTTATGATTCATTTCAATTGTCTATAAAATCTACTGTGTGTTTACATACGATGACATACATGTGGTGTCAGAGGACTTGCAGGAGTTAGACCTCTCTTTCTGCCGTGTGGGTTCTGGGTGTCAAACTCAGGTCACTGATGGCAGGTGCCTCTGCCCCTGAGCCATCTCACTGGCTCTCCTCATGATTTTAAATGTTGTCTATACTTTAAGAGCTACTATAGCTCTTGGGAATTTAAAAATTATCTCCCTGCTCCTTTTCTTATTATGGTCTTAGAAAGCTAAAGAAGACGGCTTTTTCAGAAATCCTTCTAAATGCCTGCATTTGCTCATTCTTGCCTTCCACGACTCCAGTAAACGATTATCAGAGGCCCTCTTTGGCTCTGAAATATACCCACTAGGTAGAGTTCTAGAAAGCAGGCACCTGGCACCCAAATTCCATCTGCCCTTTGCTGTTCACCCACCCAGCAGCACTGAGCAACCAATCAGGAACTATTCACTACTTCACGACAGAAGAGACCCAGGTGAGCCTGCCTCGCTCCCCTGCTGAGGCAGGTGGCTTGTGTTTTCTCCTCTGGTTTACAATCAGGGGGATCAGAACAGCAGCTAGACTAATTAGAGTAGGCCTCAAACAAAAAACAAAGGTAAGTGATGGGTTCCTCATTGACACGCATTCACCACGTGAGCAACAAACTGGAAAACAGCCTCCTGCAGTGCATCCTGTTGCAGTACACCGGGCAATCGGTGTATGGTTTCATCCTTGGGCTGGTCCTGGGTTCTATAAGTATATAGATAGAGAAAACCATGGGGAACAAGCCAATAAGCAGCACCCCTCCATGACTTCTGCATCAGTTCCTGGCTCCATGTTCCCAACCTATTTGGGTTCTTACCCTGATTTCCTTCAATGATGAATAGCAATATGAAGGTATAAGTCAAATAAACCCTTTCCTCCCCCACTTGCTTTTCAGTCACAGTGTTTCATCGCAGCATAGAAACCTTAACTAAGACAGAGTTCTGCTCTAGCTCGGGATAGCTGAAGGAAGAACTACCAACCTGGTAAATGTTCTAGAAACGGTGAGAATGCAGGAGAGAGGTTGGGGAGGGCTGAGAACTTTGTGGAACTCATGAAAAACCGTACTACAAAGAAATGCCCAGACCAGACCCTCTTCCAAGCAGAAGAGATGAAAGTGTTCCTCATCAGCGAGTGCTGAGGAGACATGGCAGAGGACCAAACACAGTGCCGGTGACAGAAAAGAAGCCAGGACAACTTGAGTGGCAGTGGTTTCTATGGCAACAGCAGAGGTCAAGCTAGGGGGCTCCCAGCTGTTAGTAAAACACACAACAAAGTTATGGCTCACTCCTTATAAGCAAAACTGGTTTTTACTACCAATGGAAGCTCAGGAAAGGGACTTCCAGACTATACTTCAGGAAGGAGGAAAGCAAGCCCAGCAGGAAAGTCGGGCAAAAGAGTAGAAAGGGCAGGAGATGAGTAGGCAATTTTAAATAGATGCTTCCAGCTGTTTCTATAAAAAAAAACAAAAAAAAAAAAAACAAAAAAAAAAACCTCATGTCTACAATGTGCTGCTAAGCTGATTGGAACTAAAATGATCTGGCAAGAAAGCGTGTAATTCGAGAGGCTGGGTGCATTAGAGAACTCTGCGGTATCCCCTTTGGATACTGCCTGGGATCACAGAAGACCCCAGGATTCAAGGCCCCAGTCACCTGGACCAGCACCAAGGCACCCTGCCACTTCCTCCCACCCTAAGCCTTCCTTAAGCTGGTCTCTCCCAAGCTGTGATTGAGAAAGAGGCCCCAGGCCAGCTTAACAGACTGAATGCCCCCTGAAGGCAGGGCGGCTTCCCTGAGCGAGGAGGAGGGGCTGCAGCTAAGAGCTGGTTTCCAGGCAGAGGAAGACTGTGTTCTGGCAGCTGAAACCCCAGCCAAGTCCGGAAAGTAATCCCCTCCTCCTGACTGCAGGCTGGGCGTGGCTCTATTTGTGGAAGGCTTTGCTGAGGGGGGCCTTGTTTGGCTAGCAAACAGGTTTTGAGATTAGCAATTTGTAAAGTGCCACGCAGACTGGTAGGCAAGGCTGTGTTTGCAATCCTGGGTTTTGCCAGGGAGGAGGTTTCGGTGGTAGGACCCCCTCCCCCAAGGTGATGCGAAAAGTATGTTGGGCTAGAAAAGTCAAACTTCCTGCCGGAGGTTCTAGCAGATGAAGTCCAATAATCACAACCCACATCAACTTTCTTCTTAGAAAACCCATCCCAGCATGGTCAGCTCTGGATGAATCACTAAAGAGGCCCTAAAAGGGCATTCCTTCATTACCGTTCCTGCTACCTGGCTGCCGGATTGGTCTGAGGAAAGGGGCGGAGCAGTGTTGACACTGCTTTCTGAACTTATGGAATCCGGGCTCTTTTTCTCATAATCCTAACACAAACAAGCAGAAAGTTCACTGGCTGGAAAGAAACTGCGACTCACAGCTCTGTGACAGGGAGACATGATTAATGAACTATCTGCTATTTGGATTATCTCTCACCCTGATGAACTCCACCAGGGGAATTGGTGAGCAGCCCTAGTAACAACTGGTAACGGCCCTGCTACTCAGCTTCAGAAGCAGCAGAAAGGATTCCACTTCTGTGGGTTGCTAAGGACAAAAGATGTTGTCTGGATGGAAACACCGGGCTGCTCTTACAGGCTCACCTGTTCATAGTATCATATGATGCCAACGTACAAAATGTTTCACAACCCTTGCTGCAGAACAGACCTTCGCACGGAATGCCCAACACACTCCCTGGATGGTTTCCCATCCATGTGTAGATGCTTGAGTCTACAGCCACTGCCAACAATCTGGAGACCATGTCCTTTCCACAACAAGAAAAAACAAAGCTTGCAGTTCTGTACCCAAAGAGAATTACATGTTGGTAATCCCCAAGTAGTCCGGAATTCATCAACCACATTCTTATAGAGATAGTACTGTGGAGTTTAAACCCTAGAAAAAGAACCAGGGGCATTAGACAGAGGTGGCGCATGCCTGTCATCCCAGCACTGGGGATGCAGAGGCAGGAAAGTATTTGGGTTCAAGACTAGCCTGGTTCTAGGACAGCCAGGACTACATAGAGAAACCCTGACCCAAAGAGAAAGAGAGAGAGAGGACGGAGACAGGGAGGAAGGAAAAAAAACAGAAGGCAGTGGCTAAGAGATTTCATGCTGAAGCCATGCAGATATGCAAAGACCGTCCTGTGTATTTCACAGAGAAGAGTAGACAGCATAGCTCAAGTGAGCCAGGTGGCTAATATCATGCAGACAGTTCCCAAATACGAGCCACTAGGTCACTCAAACTCCTATGAGAAAGATTCATAAGGTCTTTTTAAGGTGTTTTTTTAAAGTCCCCTTCTCTTCCTTCCTGAAGTCAGTACACAGAGGCCGAGGTCACCATTTTGGTGTTCTTACCTCTGCACACCAATTATATAACTTGAACTGTGAGTAAAGGAAGAGTGTTGCCTTGGAAACCTTAGTATTAACCTTAATTATTCTTATTATTGGGCTGACTAGACAACTGTCAACAAGAACTCAGGGACAAAATCTGTAGGGCTAGTACCCAAACAAAAGAACAGGTTGAAGCGAACAGCCAAAGGCATAAAGCCAGTGGCATCCAGGTTAGTCCCATTACGTTAACCTGTTAAATGATGATCAGTCAAACACGCTGCTGTCCAATGAGAATACAGCCAGCCAGTACTGCTCACTACGGCAGGAGTTCTTTTGCCATCTGCCATCATTTCCTTCCATGTTCCAAGTGAAGAATGGATGCTTCACCACTGTTCCTAGAACAACCGTATAACTTTTCTTCACTTGGCTTTGTGAGCAGCAGTTGTTGACTGAAAACAGTGTGTTGGAATCATTTAGGAAGAACCTTCATATTGTGGCTCAGTGTAGAGTATCTGCCTAGCATGTGCAACGCTCTGCTTGGGTTTGGCCCCAATACCAGAGAAGAAAATGAAAGGTAAGGAAGGGAGAGGGGGAGGGAAAGAACCTTCACGTTAAAGGCAGTTCTACCTGACACTGATTTGAACCTACCTACAGGTATAGGAACAAAAATCAGGCCCCAGTGCTCAAGCTTAAGATAGAACTCTAATAATCGAGAATTTGTTTTTATATTAGGCTCACCAATCTGCAAAACGCCCAGAGGCCCTCATCCATCTTCCGGAATGCTATCTGGCCATGGAGTTCTTTCCCAGACAAGCTATTTTAGTACCCAACACTGGAGGCTTCGGGCTGCCACAGCTTGAGTGTGCAGGCTGGAGGGTTGGAGAGGTGGACAAGCTGTTCTGAGGCACAAAGCCAGAGATGCTGTGGAGGACAAGACCGCAGGGAGCAAGGGCACAGCCCACAGACCCGTGACTTCCTCTCATCTTCCTGAGAGATACTTCAGGAGCCTCCAGTGGTTTCATTGGGACATAGTTTTTATAATGAAGGAAAGGCAACCCCTGAAGCCTTCCGAGCCTCTCTGAGAGAGATGTGAAACATGACACAAATGTGTTTGATTCTATCGTGTCCTGTGCTGCTGGGGACACAAACTGACTGGCATTATTGTCCTGACTGGTTTTGATTTTGTTTGTTTGCCACTTGTCCCTCAGCTACCACTGTTCTCTCTGCTCTGTGTCCCAGAAGGGCGACCCCTGGTTATTAGTTGATGTTCCCAGCCCTGTGACCCAACTTAAAGAAGGATTTAATTGGGTTTACGGTGTGAGGGAATACAGTCCATCATGACGGCAATGGCATGGGCTGGAGAAGGGAGGCAGCTGGTTACATCACAGGGTAGTCAGGAGGCATAAGAGGCCTCCAGTGGATGTGGGGCTGGCCTAGAACTCTTGCAAAGGCCCTCCTCTTAAAGGTTTTACAGTCTCCCAAAACAGTTGGGGACCAAAACAGGGACCAAGATTCAAATGCAGGTGTCTATGGAGGACATTTCATATCGCTATTCAGGTGATGGTATCACTCTCTGAGGAAGTATCAACTACGCGCTGTGCCAGGGGGCTTCCAGTTGGGTTCTAACACTAGGGGCAGGGGAGTTGCTGTCTGGAGATGGGAAGGAATGAAAAACCAATGATGTGACTTCTTTGTCTTGCTGGAGCCATTATTGATACAATTATCACACTTGGTTAGGCAGATCAATACTATGTCTATTCCTAAATACGTGTTTGTACTCTCCAAAAGCAGCAACAATATAAATAAAAGAAGAAAGTTCACTTGGTACCGATCAGAAAAACAAACCTATAAAGGTAAATTGGATAAACAATAAAATGCCCTTGACCTTCTAAATCCATTCTTCAAAAATTTAGCCTAAGAAAACATCTTAGAAAAGTTTCAAAAGGTGTCTTTGCAAAGGAATTTATTACATTGTCATATTCACTGGAAGAAATTGTCATGAAAAATGTACAAAAGGAAGAGAATAGGTGAATTGTAGCGTATCAGCTTGATAGATTAAAAGACTACTATGAGATATTAGTGTTCAAACTCTGTAAAACTTCAGAAGCTTATATTAACAGTGAAAAATAAAATGTCTTTGAAAATGCACCAGAATTTTAATTATATAAAAACATGCGTGCGTCTAAGAGAGATAAAACCTCACAGAGATAAGAGCCCTGTGTTGCAGGATTAAAATGCTAAGTATTATATACTTATTTTCTAGCTTATCCTTTAAAGTAAAGCAAAGGGAATAGGTCAAAGGGCATGACACATGCCGGAGAAACCTCATGGCTTCAGCTGGTGTGGCAGGGGTTCCTTCTGGGAGACTCAGGCTCCTCAAGGCCTTCCAATCCATCCTCAGTTTTACGGGGGCTGCTCAGCCTCGGCCGGGCGGCTACCCACCCACTCGCCAGGATGCGAAGGTAATAAAACCTCATCGGATGGCAGGATGTGCTTTCCTACTTTTATATTCGTGTCTGGCTGCATATACTGAGTATTTGCTGGCTCTAGCTGGGCCAATTTAGAACGAAAGCATTTTCTTAGGCAATTTCGGTTGCGCAGGGCTTGTGGGCTCTCTCAGACACTGCACACTTTCATTAGGAAGTGGTGAGATGAGCTCTGTCATTGGAACCCTCGTTGGAGGCTTTAAGATGTGCCTCGCACTCCTCCTTAAAGAGATCCCATCTAGCACGGCGATAACAGATTGATGGCTGTGACCTTCTTCGCATTCTTCTAACTCCTTTTAAAATGAAATCAAGGCCCTTGCTGCTGCTGTCTATGGGCAGGATGCCAAGGCAATGTAATGAGGGCCACATATCATCTCTCACTCTCAAGATTGTCTTCAAGTTCACTGTTAATGTGCTACGCCACTGGAGAACATGCCAGAACTGGGGGGGTGGGGGGGTGGGCAGTCCAAGGGAAAGGTGCTTTCCCCATACCCAAGGCCTATTTTCTTGAAATACCAGTTGTCACAAAGGCAATGTCTTCCCATTGGAAACAAATATGACAGCATATTGACATTACAGCAAAACGCTTCACGGGCAAGCTTCTCTTCAGGCCTCAGCGGTGAACTGATGATTTGACATTGCCCTAAAGTTTCGAGCCTAGCAGGATTGCCTGTCTAAAACATTTACCATATAGAATATATTCTGACTCGAAAGAGTGCTATTTCCATTCCACATCTGAGCAAATGGAAATTTACAGGAACTGTACATCAATTCCAGCGTATCCCTTGGATTGGCTATTATTGTTTTAATAAGGCAAGGATTGATGGGCAGGTGCTCTATCATCACCTGGCTGAAGAAGAAACACAGAAATTACGCATGGCTCATTTCCCCCCATTCTCTGAGCTGATTAATAACCCTGGGATCATGCGCTCATAATGCACTTCCCAGCTTTAAAATGTTTTCACACCAGGAATTACCTTATACCTTTGACAGGGCCTTCCAAACAACGCAGAGCTTCATCGTCTGTTCAGTTTTCGGATGACTAACTATTGTGTGAGCATGTGTGAGCATGTGTGTGAGACTGTGTGTGCGTGCGTGCGTGTCTTTATGTGTGCAAGCGTATGCCTGTGAGCATGTGCGTAGGCACATGCGTGGGTCCACATGTGTATGCCTATGTGTGCTTGTGTGTGTGTTGAAAGAAACTGTGTGTGTGTACGTCTGTATATCTGTGTCTCTCTGTGTGCGAACACTAACACAATAACAATAAAAAGCAGTAGAGTTACCTTGGCCTTCTAAGACAGACAGACATTGGTTCAAGTCTCAGAATACACACCTAATGCATGGCCTTCTAAGTATTACTCTGTTTTTTGTTTTTTGTTTTTTGTTTTTTTGGATTTAAAATGGGGATAATATGGCCTTTGGAAGAGCTAGAGAAGCTGAAATTTACAGAAAAGGTCTGGCACACACCAGAGCGATTGTTCTTGTAGGATGCTATGTCTACTGTCTTCTCAACATCCTCTTGTTTACTGTCTGAGCCATTTTCTTTAAAATATTTAGATTCAGAGAAGAGCAAAAAGAGTGAAAAGAGTTACAAATAACAAGGTTAGATTGGGAAACTACCCCAGAAGGCATTGCGACCTACAGTCTCAGTCACTCTCTGTCCCTCAGATGCTGCTCCAGCAAAGGACTCACGAAAAGTTATCCGTTCCCATGTGTTGAGTCCTGCGTGAGATCAGCAGTACTTCATTAGCTGGCATCCCTGAATTCTGATTAAAACTGTTGATCAAATCCAAGAAAATACCTCAAACAAATAATTGTCTTTGGTCAACCTGACAACCAACTCTACAGTGTCCCCAAAGCATGCTTGGTATTCACATCTTTGGTACCCGCTATACACAGGGAAGTATGCAGAGTCTATTACACAGCCAAAAGAATCAGGTAGAGATGATGATATGCAACTTCAAAAACATATTATTTGTTTATTTATTTATTTGGGAGGTGCCAAGGCATGTGTGTGGACATCAGAGGACAACTTGCTGGACTCAATTCTCATCTTCTACCACTTGTGTTCTAGTAATCATACTTAGGTTGTCAACTTGGCAGTACACCCCTTTACCTAGTGAACCATCCTGCCAGCCCATAATTTTTTTTTAACCAACAGTTTAATTTTTTCCAGGAAGGAAAGACATTAATTCTATATTTAAAGAGTCCACTGAGTGTCTTACACTGTGAGTCGGCACAGACCAATATCACTTCATATAGTTGTCTAACTCCTGAGAAGATGGTAAGCCATCTCGAATCTTCCAGAGAGAAGAAATAGACTGCATACAAAGCATCAAGACTGTGAGCAGCCTTAAATCCACCCCACTCTTGTTTTTTGAATGGAGATCTCATTTATTCAGTCTAGCTAAAATAGAGCTTTAATGTTTGATGCTCCAGCCTCCAGTCTCTGGAATGCTGGGATTATAAACTTGTGTTGCCACAAACCTGGCAGGAGATTTCATTTTCTCTTATTTTTAAGCACCAAAGTAGTAAGTTTCCTTGTAGTATTTTTATACTTGATTTTAGTTGCTCCTCTCCCTACTTCCTTCCCAAAACCTCCCCCCCTCCCAGTCCAACCCTCCCTCCCCCAATATTCCCGCCTCCACCTTCACATCATACATGTTCTGTTACCCATGCTGTTTCTAGTCCCTAAACTCCCGCTCCTTTCACGGGCCTCTTTCTATTTTCCTGGCATCTCTACATAGCCATTCCCACATAAATACACAGACACAAACTAGAAACTAAGATCCGAGGATGAAAACCTAAAGTGTTTTGTTCGTATGACCCAGTTACCACATCAGGGCACAAACTCAAAGGATTCTTGATATTTCTATAAAAGTATTTGTTCTTCCGTGTTGACAGCTGTTCTATTCATCATATCTAGGAAACAGAATCAGTACCGATTATTCATCAAAGGTTGATAATATAATACTTATACATTTCAGTCACTACATGTGACTTCTGAAAGTAAATTAAGCTAAAATTTCTTCTTGGTTGCCTAGACAGCCTTCTCGGGAAAGTCAAGCTTGTGCCATGAGGATTCTCAGCAGCCATGTGCAGAAGCCTGCATGGAAAGAGATCTACTGGCCAGTATCAAATGCTAGCAGGTATACCACCCTAGAAGTAAATCTTCCAGTCCCAGAAAACCTTTAGATAACTGCAGCCCTGTTTAACATCCAACTAACACATCATGAGAAAATGACCCAGAATCATACTGCCAAGTCACTTCAGATTCTGAATCTTTAGAAACCATGACAGATAATGAATTATTACTAGTGCTTTGTTACACAGCAATGACTGCTTGTTATGATAACAAACAAAAAGAAATTTGGCAAGAATGTGGCTCAGAATAGCACAGAGCTGCATAACCCAAGGAGCATGGCCAAAAAATGATGGATAGGCTATGTGGCCCCGTTCTACAAAGAAGAGTGGTTTTCATACACAGACCATTCTCATATTTTAACCACTTCACACAAAGATAATTGACGAAAATACTACACTAACTCCAAAAGTCTACAAACATTTAAATGATATATTTGTTTGTATAATTAAGTAAATTATAGATGAAAAACTATAAAGTTAAAATCCAACAGGTTATTAGGAAAATTATTAGCAATGTGGAATAGGCGGAGAGTTACTACTCTCTGTGTATAAGAGAATGGACAAATCAATTTTAAAAAACAATCGTTCAATAATAAGACAGAAAGCAGACATTACTGAAGGAGTCAAAGAAAAATGGTCCAAAGTCTGAGTTCAAGTGCACTCTGCTATTTGGGATAAGAAAGAAAATTCAGCAAAAAGACTGATGAGTGGCCAGGTAATAAGGGGTCAATGAGGACATTCTGAAGTCTAGGAGAGCATGGCTCAAAAGGGTTTTCATTTGTCTTTTGTTGCTAAGGACACAATACCACAGACTGGATTCTTTATAAGCAAATGAGATTTGTGTACCTCACAGGCTGGAAGCTGGAAGTCCAAAAGCCATGACATTAGCCCTATGATGGACAGGATCACAAATGTGCAAGTGTACAGCAGAGGAAGACACTGCATTACCAGATGGGAAGCCAGAGAGCAACTGGTAGGGTGGGGGTCAAGCTCCAGGGTCTAAGAACTCATTCTTCTGAGACTTAACTAAGGGTTTCTAAAAAGCTAGTTTTAGGCTGTCCAGGGCAACACAGTGATAGTCTTGTCAAAAAAAAATGGATGGACGGAAGGAAGGGAGGGTGGGAGGGAGGGAGGGAGGAAGGAAGGAAGGAAGGAAGGAAGGAAGGAAGGAAGAAAGGAAGAAAGGAAGAAAGGAAGAAAGAAAAAAAGAAAGGAAGGGAAAAACAGACACAAACAAGTGATTTCTCAATCTAGGTCTATTTCTTCTTACTTGGAGTCCACTGTGGGTCAGGGCACTGCTGTGGGCTAATACACTGTAAATGTTTGTCATTTGTATTGGTTTAATAAAATGCTGACAGGTCACTAGCCGGGCAGAAAGTATAGGCAGGGTAACCAGACTAAGAGAATTAAGAGAATTCTGGAAAGAGGAAAGTCAGAGACATAGTTGTCATCTAGAAGCAGAGGAAGCAAGATGAGAATGGCTTACTGAGAAAAGCCACATGGATAAACATAGATAGGAATTATGGGTAGTAAGTAATAAGCCTGAAAAACAGGCCAAACAGTTTATAATTAACATAAGCCTCTGTGTATTTATTTGGGACTGACTGTGGGACCGGGCAGGATAGAAACTTCGTCTACAGGGCACCTCTCCTATATCCTAGCTTCCTATGTTTTAACATCCCAAGTGGCTCTAAACTGCAGGAACAAATTTGATTAGCCACCACAGCACAAAATGAGAGTTCTAAGGGTCTCACACCAGCAATTCAATCGTCTAATGCAGAAGTGACTCTTGTCGAACCACAACCCATTGGCCAGTCTTATGTCCTGTCAAACCAGGAAGAGGAATCTTTCCATATGATCAACTAAATACAGGTGAACATGAAAAGCTCCATCACAACCAGACTTCCAGTTCCTCAAAGGGCCTGATATCCAATCATCCATTTCCATGACAACATCCCAAGACAGTGTGCATTAAGCACATTTACAGATGTAGAAATTGAAGGATCAGGGTCAGTGAGATGGCTCAGCGGGCAGAGGTATTTGCCGCTAATCCTAATGACCTGAGTTCAAAACAGGGACAAGTGGACTGGAAAGATGGCTCAGTGATACCGGATGCAGACTTCTCTTCCAGAGGGTCTAGGTTCAGTGCCCAGTGTACACGTGATGACCCACAACTGTCTGTAACTTCAGTCTCAAGGTATCCAGTACTCCCTTCTGGCCTCTATGGGCATCAGGCACACACACACAGAACACTGACTCACATCCAGACAAAACATTCATACGCACAAACATAAACAGGGACCTGCCCTTCCCTGCATAGAAGGAAGAAGGACCCTACTCCTCTCACAAGTTACCACCTGACTGTCTCAGGCACATGCACGCAAATCAATAAACAAAACAAGAACTTTTAAATAGAAAAACCAATTGAAGTATCAAAAGTCCCATCAACGTACCTAATTAGTGATAATACAAGATTCAAGCCTCTATAATGAGGCCTGTCTCTCAGTTTTCTGAAGATTTCTTTTCACAAGTGTATACTGATATTAAGACAAAAAAAAATCAAGGTCATTGAAATCTTAGCTCTTATGGTATATATACCATACACTGCAACACCCTATGATTCTCTATGCACGTTATGCAAAAGACCGCCTTTTGAAATGGCCGGGATCAGTTCCTTCCAACATATTCTT
Source organism: Microtus ochrogaster (assembly GCF_000317375.1). Classification (NCBI taxonomy): domain Eukaryota; kingdom Metazoa; phylum Chordata; class Mammalia; order Rodentia; family Cricetidae; genus Microtus; species Microtus ochrogaster. The sequence goes on along the minus strand of NC_022011.1, from coordinate 63,199,499 downwards.
GGCTGTGACTGACTAATGCCTACAATGGAGGCCAAAAGGGCTCAGGATGGAAGAAGGCTTGGCGGTTCCTAATAACACTTGAGTCTCCTGTCTCTGCACCTGTCACTGAAGATTAGCCCTCAGAAGAGTTGTGTGAGCGCCTCCTTCATGGTAATGACCAACTTTGGATTTCCACACTCCCTACAGTTCTAATTTGCAGGCTGCTGACAGCCCAGCTTTAAGGAAGCCAGCCTTTATGTGTTAAGCCTTAAGATACACTTTGCCTCTCTCAGATATGTGGGGTCTTGGTACAGTTTTAGTACAGCGGGGAAGAGCTACAATGGGGGGGGGGGTTCTCTTTATCGCGAGGTTACTAATTCCCCAGCACAGAAGTAACACTTTGCCAAAGAAATATTTATGAAAACTCCAGATTCCAAGATCAAAACAAAAGATCACTTGGCACTGAGATAAAAGGACTACTTAGGATGGGAAGACGTTGCTCCAAAGAGTATGTGATTAGCTATACGCTCTTATTTCTTTCAATCTTTAAATTCCATGTAGTAATTGTTAATTCATAAGTTGGGGTGTGAGGAAAGTACTAAACAAGAGAGCCTCAGCTGGTACCAAGGCAAGCCCTTGAAGTCTTGTCCACAGCCTCCTGTTCTTGTTTCCTGGGCTTTTGAACAGAGAGACAAAGGGATGGCGTTTCCAATGTCAAGATGAAAGGCACGTAACAAAATATCAGAGCTCTCAATCAACTTCTAGTCTACCCCAGAAATGAACGGGCACGTTCAGAACCAACTCCCATCTTTTTCTCAATGCTTTATGAAGCAAAGGAGCAATGCAGGAATCCACCTCTCAACTCACTCTGCTGTCCCACAAGGCCCTGCCAGCGTACGTATGTGGTGGAGGCGCCCACAGGCCTGAGAGATCTAGTTTCTTATTCGTCTATCAATCTGCTTCCAGACAGCCCCCCACACATCTGTTTTTTAACCACTAGAGAATCTGAACAGACTCATATGGGATCATATGCATGAAAAGACTGCGTCTGAATCTTTTCAGGCCTAATTGTTTGCAACATATTTCACTTGCTATCATTGCCCTAGACTGTAAATGCTCATTCCTACACTGCTCACTTCACCAACATGGAAACTTCCACAGGAAAGTCGCTTCCCATTATAAGTGCTGTTCATTGTTCACTACTTCATCATAGAATTCGGAATCCCGAAATTGACCTTTTTTAAATTTTTATTTTTTTTTTAATGTGTTTTGGAGTTTTGCTTGCTTGTGAGTCTCTAGGAGAGTGTCCGGCCTACCCTGGAACTGGAGTTATGGATAGTTTGAACTGCCATGTAGGTACTAGGAATTGAACCCAGGTCCTCTGGAAGAGTGGCCAGTGCTCTTAACTGCTGAGCCATCTTTCCAGCTCCCAATCTTGAATTTTTTTTATTTTTAAATTTCATTGGCCAATCGTCCAACTCCCTACTGAATGCTATAAGCACAGTTCCTACCCAAGAGCATTCCTGGGTTGTGTAAGAACCTTTAAGGGTTCCATATTCCTAAAATAGACATACCATAGCATTTACTGCCCCAACGTGGACATTTCTCTGAATAAAAGGGGGCAATGACACCACAGAACGTGAACAGGGACAAACTTACAAGTCACCTTCCTTCAGGTTCACAACTAGACTTCAGCTTGGATACCAGAGGAAAGTTTGAAAGCCTCATCTCTAAATGGAGTAACTTTTAGATTTGGGGACTAGGTATTTGACCCAGTGCCTTGGTCCTTGCTAGGCTAGTGTTCTGCCACCAGGCCATACTCTTTACCAGAAATCCCAAATTTAATCATGTTTTTTTTCTGGTGCATTCAGTTTTATCCAACTGTTTTTCAAGCTGTAGGTACCATCTAAGCATGTATTTGTTTGTTTATTAATTTGGAGGCTTTTTTTGAAACAGGGTTTCTCTGTGTAGCCCTGGCTGTCCTGGAAGTCACTTTGTAGACCTCAGACTCAGAGTCTGCTGCCTGAGTGCTGTAATTACAGGCATAAACTACCTGGCCCATCTAAACCCTTTGCTCCTACTATAGGCATTTTTTAAAACTCCTTCTGTTGACAGTTGAATTGAAAAAAAAATCGATATTCAAAATGAACAGAAAATGACTCGATTATATTCTCAACACCTAGAACTAAACATGCTAACATCCTGCAACTGTTGTTCCGGAATACTTTCAGTGTTTCCATTTTTAAATTACAGTAGTCATATATGGCTAGTTCATTCTTTTTAAAGCATTAAAAATACAGAAAATTAGAAAAAATACTATAATGGTCACAAATCTAGTAATTTCGGGGCACTTAGCACATATTATTCATTAAGTCTCACACTCATTCTGCGTGGTGGCAGTGGTTTTCTGTCCATATTATAAAGAAAGAAACCAAGCCTAGGTGATGGTGGTGATGTGTGTTGGAGGAAGGTTTACGTACAAGCATTTCCACAGTCCAGACTTCATTTTAATTCCATTTTATGCTGTCACTTTTGATAACAAGAAGATAGTCACTAAGAGATGTTCCCTAATAGAGAGGGAGAATTAGCCCTAAACTAAACACTGCTAACAGTCATATCTAGCAAATATCCAAATAACACCAAAAGTGGCAAACTGTTTCCAAGAACTTTGAAGGCATCCTAGAACAAAGTTCAGGATATATAAAGGTCTCGCAAGGCTCATGAATTCATGTAGAAAATGGGATTAAAAGAATCTAAGAGCCAGAGGGGAAATAGCAGTTTCCAGACACAACAGGGTAGATGCACATTTGAACTCATAGAGACTGACTAGCTGAAACCAGACATAGCAGAGAGGGGGACGGTAAGATCTGACTAGCTGAAGCCAGACACAACCCCAGTGGGGGGAGGGAGGGCATGGGCATGAAGACCCACCTTAGCTAAGAAGTCATTAGCAATTGGTAGCTGCTGGAGAGAGAAAGTCTTCTTCAATGGAGGGACAGTAGGTATGCATCCACAGCACGCTAGGTCAGAACCCCTGCTCAGGAGTACCTAGCTAGCCAACACAAATCAAATTCCATGTCTGTTTGTCTGAAGAAAGAGAAAGAACATGAAGTTGGGTGGGTAGGAATATGAGGGAGGATCTGGAAGGACTCGGGGAGGGGAAGGAATATGATCAAAACATATCACATGAAACTCTCAAAGAATAAAGGAAAGCATTATTAAAAGGAATTCTTACAGAAATACAAAAAATAGCCAACACCGCACACAATAAAAATCCACAATGTAAAGCTTCCAGGCAAAGATTACGAGTCATAATAAGAAACAGAATGATACAATCATAGTGAGGAGAAAACCAACCAGTTCAAACCACCCAGCGCACAGAGATAAAAATTAGCCTCCAAGAACACTGAAACTATTATAACTATAGCTCCTATATAAGGTTATCAGGTTCAAGATTAATCTGCAAAAGTCACTTTTATTTCTATATACCAATAACAAATACTCGAAAGTTAAAATTTAAAACAAAAAAAAAGCATTTATTATACTTTTCTAAAAGAAGCAGTGAAGGATAAACCTGGGGGAATGTGAAAAGATTGGTCACTGTAAACGATATTACATCGCTGCAGGAGTCCAGAAAGCAAACAGTGAACCACACAGCGCTGCTGGTGGGCTGGAAGAGACTCACCGGTAAAGTGGTCATTCTCCACTAATCCATCTATACAGTCCCACTATTGATCAGACTTCTACCCAGTTTTTTTGCAGAAACTGGCAGGCTCATTTTAAAATTTATCTGAGAATGCAAAGGAACCCAGAGTAGTCAAGACAGCTTGATTTCAAGACTTAGCACCCAGCTGCAGCAGTCAAGACAGAATCAGCACACATATCAGTGAAACAGGGGTCCAGAAATTGCAGCCGATGAAAAACCAGGCAAATGGCTGATTTCTGATCAATGTGCAGCTCCAGCCAATAGAGAAAAGGGCCAACTTTCAGGAACAAATAGGAATTTGCAAACGATGAGCCAGATCTTACTCCCTATGTGGAAAATCACTCAAGTAGATCATAGAGCCAAAATTAAAACCCCGAATGGGGAACCCTCTAGTTGGAAATATAGGAGAAAAATCTTTGTAACTTTGGGTTAAGGGATGATTTCTTCATTTTCACATGCAAAAGACATTTTTACAAAACAAAATAGGTGATACATTGAATTTCATCGAAATTTAAAATTTCTCTTCTTTGTCAGATACTACAAGAACATGAAGAGATAAAACAGAGGAGAAAGAAAATATTTACCAGCAAATCTTTAATAAAAAGCTTAGTATAGAATTTATAAAATGGCTCAAAAATGGAAAAGCCAACAACACAATTTATAAAAATGTTCAGACACATCACCAAAGAAAATACACAAGGAATCAAGAGCCAATAATGAATCCTCAGCACAAGGCAGCACAGTCTGTTTGGGTAAGGATGCAGTGAAAATGGGCCACTTGTGTATCACTTGTAGGATGCAAAGAATAACATTGCCTTCCCTGGTAAACGATGTGACAGTTTGTTTAATTGGCTTAACCATTTAACCAACAGCAACAATGACTTCACCACTACCATAGGACCCAGTCCTTGCATTCCTTAAGAAAAAATGAAACGATACATAGATAAATAGACAGACAGAGATGATAGATAGATAGACAGATAGATAGATGATAGATAGATGAATAGATAGATGATAGATAGATAGATAATAGATAGATAGATACATAGATAGATAGATAGATAGATAGATAGATAGATAGATAGATGATAGATAGATACATAGATAGATAGATAGATAGATAGATAGATAGATAGATAGATAGATAGATAGATAGATAGATAAAGACTTATTCACAGGTGATCACAGTAGCTTTCTATGTTAATAGCCCAAAGCTAAAAACAACCTCAACGCCCCTCACCAGGTGAGCATACAAACAGACCGTGATATTAACACCAATGGAATGTCTTTCAGCAGTAAAACGGATTGATCTACTGATACAAATGATATGCATAAAGCTCACAAAAATTACCTACAGTGAACAAAACCAGAACAAAAGAAGAGAATATACCACACTCTTAGTTTAAGGTTACAGAATATGCAAAGTAACCTACAGTGACAGACCGCACCTCCCTGCCAGGAAAGAAGACAGAGAGGAGCCAGAGGCAAGACTTTCCAAGAAGACCTGAAAGCATTTGAGGTGATAAATGTGTTCATTACCTTGATTGTGCTGATAGTATCACAGACAATGGGTGTCTAAACTTTGCAAATTATATGCTTTAAATATGCCAATTTATCGTAGGTCAATTACACCTCCGAAAAGCTGTTAAAAATAATAAGGCAAGCCTGCCTATTTGAGGTCACCCTTTGCCAACCTAAAGTTTGGCCTCATTTCAAAAATGTCTTGAACAGCATTTAGGAACAGACTGGCACTGTTAGGCTTAATGTCCTGTGAAATAGTCTAAACTAATTGTTCCAAAGGCCTGTGGCAGCAGTTTTCTGAGATTATATCAGGCGACACTTTTCTCTTTGTGTCGACATAAACTGATGTTGCCACTGGATACCAAACAATGCTTTTATTGCAGTCATCCCCACAGTGGGTTGTATTGTTTCACTCAGGAGAACTGAGAACAATGCCCCGAGTTCCCTGCGTCTGGGCCAAGCCTGCGCCCATGCTGCTATTTCTGCAGCAAGCTGCTCAATGTAGAGGGCAGATCTGAACGTCAGCAAGTCTGCTGGGTCCCATGCCCTCAGGTATGAGAAAGAAAGACAGCAACAGTGAAAGAAGGAAGGACAGAGGGACTCATAAAGGGAGCCTGAGTCAAGCCCCACTTTACAGATATCCCCCATCCTCCATCCCTCCATGTCATCCCAGTACCACGGCCACCCTCTCCCAGAACTTTGCTTCCAACAGCTACCTCAGCCCTTCAGAAAGGAATGTGGTGGTGATTGCTGATTTCTGCATAGCTCTCTCACTGCCCTCGGGAGCTCTGAGGCAGCAGACAGCTTCCCAGCTTGTGTTTAGGGAACAAGCACAAAGGTAAACACTGAGACATGCACGCACGTGTCCACCTGAACTCAGTTCCTCCACAACGGTGCAAATGTTCCCTTTCTTCTGCTTCTTAACAAAAGTGTCAGAAACCTGCATTTCTGTGGGGCCGTTCCGCCTCACAGTGATTTCACCTCATCGTAGGTCCTACACTAAATCCTATGTTTCTGGGGCTGAGCAGACAAGTCAGTTCATAAAGTCAAGTGTAAGGACATGAGTTCAAATCCCTAGAAGTCATGCAAAGCCAGACAGATGAGTATGTGCCTATAAGCCCAGTGCAAGACTAGAGGTAGAAACAGGAGAACCCCAGGCCAACTAGCCTGGCAAAAGCAGGGGCAAGACCATGTCTCAAACAATGTAAAAGCAAGAATCAAGATCCAAGGCTGTCCTCTGACGTCACATTCATGCTGTAGTGACCCCCACCTACTCTAAGTCTGGGTTTCTTACATGAGCTCTGAGCCACTGACAACGTGGGTTTTGCTAAAGCAGTGGTTCTCAACCTTCCTAATGCTGTAACTGCTTAATACGGTTATTCATGTTGGGGTGACTCCTGGCCAATAATTTTTTCCATTGCTACTTCATAACTGTAAATTTGCTACTTCTTATGACTCATAATATTTTTTGGAGATAGAGGTTTGTCAGGGGGGTATGACCCAGAGGTTAAGAACCACTATATTAAATCACTATCTCTATTTATCTGCTTTAAAAACAAAAAAGTAAGTCATTTTCCTTTATGTATTTTTGTTTAATAAAAACTCTTCCTTTCTTTGAACAGGAAAGCATCCTTGTGTCTAAGATGGTTCAAATAAAAACACACCTTAAACAATTACCCTGGGCAGTCTCTCTCGTGGGGCTTCTGTGCTCTTCCAGCGGCTGAAGTGGATGAGAGACAGTCTCAGCTCCAGACCAGGTCATTTCTGCCCTGCACACAGCTCAGAGAGAGGACAGTACCTATGTGAGGAATTTTGAAAGGCCTTCATTTCTCCAGGTCAGCATAACTTCTGACAGGCAATGCCTGAGTTGGGTTTTGAACCCTTGACCTGATGCTGTGAAGCCCCGGGTCCAACTCTACAAGACTTGGCAAGCGTGACCAGCCTCCCCCTGACTCTTCACTCCCCAGTTCCTTTCTAGTCTCAGCTTTTGGACTGTGCAGTCACTCAGCCAACTGTACTTCCATGGGGGTGTAGAAGGAGTCTAGAGAGAGAAAGGGGATCATTAGCAGTTCTTTAGAGCTTTCCCAACATCCCCCAGTTTAGGCAATGATGAATGGCTGAGTGACTGGCAGACTTGGAAGTGTGCCCCTTTTGCCAATGGGATGCTAATGAACTTCAAGTCAAGGTGAGTTACTGAAACCAGGAGACCTAACAAGAGGATCGATTGTTCCTTAAGAGGCTTGACTATCTGGGCTGTCTGAAGACACAGCTCGGCCCTGAGAAAGTAGGGCATTCACAAGCTTGGTTCAAACAATGGGCGGGTAGATTTCAAACAGTGAAAAGAGCTGGGTGCAGGAGAGGCGAGGCTTAGTGCAGAAAAGAAGCAGACTGCTTGTTTTGTTCCATGCTCAATGCTGGATAACTAACAGCCCTTCCTGCCTGGGCGTTTTCTAAATTATTGTTACTTGTTTGTATATTGAGATAGGATCTCATCACATCTCCATCCTGACTGCTGGGATTATAGTGTGTGCCATGACATGCATGGGTCTTTTCAAATATTTCAAAATATTAATAAATTCAAAGGTTGCTTCATTTAATATGAGGCTCGATACCCCACACCCCCGTGCTTTCCACCACGCCCATTTACACACACACAGGCAGCACGAATTGGAATTAGTCAGTTATTAGCTATTTTTCTGTTGTTGTGACGAAAAATACCATGACCAAAAGGACTCAGAGAAAAGTGTATTTTTGACTTACAGCCCCATATAGATAAAGTCCTTCATGGCAGGGAAGACACGTCCGCAGGAGGTGGAATCACATTCCACACACAGGAAACTGATAGGAAGAACAGGAAGGGGGACTCAAAAGGCTCAAGGCCCATCCATGGTCACATGCTTCCTCCAGCATAGCTCTAGCTCACGAAGGTTCTGTACTCTCTCCAAACAGCACCACCAACCGGGACCAGGTGTCCAAAACACAAACAGGGTGGTCTGTATACAAATGCCTCCCACAGGCTCACAGAGGCAAATGCTTGGTCACCACAGAGTGGCCCCATTTGAAAGGATTACGAGGTGTGATCTTGGAGAAAGTGTGTCACTAGGGGTGGGCTTTGAGGTCTCAAAAGCCCAAGCCAGGCCCAAAGCCTCTCTCTTCCTGCTGCCCATAGATCCAGATATAGAACTCTCAGCTACTTCTCCAGCACTGTGTCTGCCTGCATGTGGCCATGCACCCTGCCATGATGACAATGGACTAAACCTCTGGACTATAAGCAAGCCCCAATTAAACGTTTTCTTTTATAAGCGTTATCTTGGTCATGGTGTCTCTTCATAGCAACAGAACACTGATTAGAATACAAAGCTATGGGGAACACTTCTCACTGAAGTCACCACAGTGGGTTATTAAAAAAAAAAAAAGACAAAGTCGAGAGGGAATCAAGGAAGGGAGAATTTGGAGGGAGCAGGAGGGATGGGTATGAGCATGTTTTTCATATTATACATGTATAAATAGCATGCATATTGTAACATGTATAAAAATAAAAAATATATATTAAAAAAGATTAATTCATTTAGCCTTTTATAGCAACTTTTATAATGCCACCATCTTTAAATGCTCATAATAAGAAAATAGACTTGGCTGATAAATCTTGGTGGGAGTTGAAGGAAATGAGGAGAAAGAATTAAATGCCTACGAATGAGCTATGCCGAACAGCCAGCTCTTCTTACAAGTAAGTCTAGCAGGGCCTCTAGGCCATTGCACCTGCTGCACTGCTGGTAACATGGCAGGGATGAGGCCAGGGGAAAGGATCCCAACCTCTCCTGAAGGCCAATGTCTCACCCTCAGCAGGCAGCCACGCCTCCGCTGCTAGCCTGGCCTTTCTCCTGCCGAGGCCAAGGGATAGCAACCTGAGAGTCACCTTGCCAAGAATTATAGGGCTGTCTTCTGAATGCTACTGATGAAAGAAGTCAAGCAAAAATAATCCATCAAAACCAAAGACGGTAATCTGCCCTCAGCTCAAGAGCCAATACCAACTGCGTAGCATTAAATGCTGTGTCTACTGGGTTGAGCAGTTCTGGAGTCAAACCCAGGCCTGAACAAGTGGACCTAAGTCTGATAAAGTAAATAAATAAGTAAAAGATTCAACCCAGTATAGACTACAATGCACTTCCTGGATCCCAAGCCTCTACCCCAACTGGTTGTCAGGCATCAGCAACCAGTCTTTTCTTAGTAAGAAATAAGTTGGGAGAAGAGCTTGTCTCAGAACAGAAACATGAAACTGAATGTCATGAAGGCAGAATGTTCTTTCCTTGCTCCTGCTGAGCATGCTCTGTGAGGTTCATGAACCTGGGAAACTCAGCTCCTAGGCAAGCACTGGGCCCTGTTCATTCAGCATCATAGGGCTGGACCCAGCAAGCTTATACATGGGCAATGCTGGGCCGGCTGCTGTGCTCTGACTCAAAAGTGCTACTTCTACCTGTAGTTTGGGGGAAGAATAAGGTTTCAAAAGTCTCTGGTTTCACTACGAATATTCAGGGGCATTGAGTCACTGTAAAAGAAGCTATTCCATCCTAGACTAAGCCTTGCCTCTGGTCCCCCACACAGAGAGAGCTTTGAAAACTTCAGATGGCCCAGAATGGGCCCTAGCTACCTACGACCACTGGGTAGGACTTGCTTCATGACATACATGCAGTAGGTGGCATCTGCCAGTCTCCGAATTAGCTGCTGGACTCCATGTTGAAGGGAGTATGGGTTCCCTCCTACTGGCCCCAGTGTGGTCCTCCCTGGAAAGAACCCTTAGATGGCTCAGAGATCCTCTTTCTCTGTAAGAAACAGATGGGAGAGGAGTGTTGCCATCCGCAGCCAAAGGACCAGTAGCCAAGCTTTCTGTCACACACTGTCCCACACACCGACCCACGCACAGGCAGCCAGCCCAGCCTCAGCGTACCAGCTCCTAGCCAGCTGCAGATGGGAGTGTTAATGGTCATTGGCCTCAGGAAGCATTTACTTAAGGAATTGTTTTGGCAGCTGGTGAGGAATGCAGGAGGCATTTCAAGCTACTGATCATGGCTGTGACAGTTTTCTGTGTGGAAAAGCAATTGCAGAGCCTTGTAGAGTGAAGGACATGCCCTGCATCCAAGTCCCGTCATCTCACATTCATTTCAAGCTCTCCACTCTAAAGCAATATGAGAAAAAATAAAAGTATATATGGCCAAATACAGATATAGAACTTACACACACACACACACACACACACACACACACACACACTAAACTACCCAGAGCAAGCTGTGTAAAAATTCAGACCCATTTGCAAATCTCCTTCATCGTGTCCCACAGAACGCACACGAGAAAAACTGGTCCAGAAACATGGATCAGAACAGTCTGTGGATATAAAAATTAGAGCCACTTCAAAATGAAACTCAACCTGGAATCCAGGACATACAGACAGCAATGGTATGCACTCACGGGTGCCCTGAAGTCATGCAGGAAGCACGGCCCTGGGGCTTTTAACTCCTCAGATTTTCCACCTCAAACTCAAACACGGGACAAAGCTACCATTGGCAGGTTCTAATTTTTAAGATCTATGAATGGTGGTACCTCGACAGAACGAAAAGCCCAGTACTTAGTTCACTAACACATCTTCTGTCTGTGCACTAGAAACCATTTGGAGAAGCTGGAGAGACAGTGGAGTTGGGAAAGTACTAGCTTAACCACCAGGGTCCCCATTTTTAAAAAGGGTATTTATAATAATTTCAGTGCTGCCGAGGCAAAGACTCTCCCTGAGAAAGAGAAGCATGAGTGAAGAACATGGTCTTCTGGCCTAAAGAGAGAGAGAGAGAGAGAGAGAGAGAGAGAGAGAGAGAGAGAGAGAGAGAGAGAGAGAGAGAGAAGAGATCACAGATTCGAGCATGCTTGTGCTCATTACAAATTCATCAACAGCCCTGGACTTTTCTCAAAGTTGGGAACTCAATCTACTGGATTCTAAAGGCCACTTTTATTGCCCATTCTACCACTTCATTTAAATGTCTGATGACACCAGATCAACAAAGTTGTCTTCTTTACTTACAGTTATTTCTAATTCCATACACTCCACCTCCTAGATAAGGATTGCCACAGCCCTGGGAATGACAGGCTTAATTACTGCCCAACTGAGATGTTAGGGTCTGACAACATCCAATACAGCCGACTCCTACTAGGTGGGCAGGTTAGCAAAAAACAAACACGGGATTCTCGGCCAAATCTGAGTTTCAGACAAACAAGACATCGTTTTATAAGTTAGACTCAGTATTCTACCCTTTACCCGACAAAGATGCTGCCCTCTGCAATGTGGGCACAAACCCGTGTGTACAAAAAAAGGTACTTTTGGCATCCTGCAGAAGAGATTACAACTTGAACAGGTACAGAGCTGAAGAACAGTGCCTTACTTCTTTCTATGACTGGCTTCCTGCTTCAAGACTTTCAAAGCAGCCCTGCCTCACCCTTCCAGACAGAAAGGCTTCCCTTGCATCCAGACTATAACAGAAGACAAAGGAGCATCATACTGCCGATAAAACCTTTACGTATCTGTTCCTCTAGCAACGCAGCTACTAGTGTATTATTGTCTCCCTCCTCCTCTCCTGTATGCTGCGGTTTTTAAAACACTGTTTATATTCTAGAAACTGAAATAGGAAAAAAAGGTTTGGTTGTTTCCCATGGACGGAGAGTTAGCATCACGTGTTGAGGGCTGGCTCACATATCCAGTAAGATGGCCCAGTGGGTAAGGGCACTTGCCCTGCAAGCCTGGCAACCTGGGGAAGTGACACCACAATGTTGACCTCTGACCTCTGTCATACTCACACACACACACACACACACACACACACATAAATAATTTTCTTTTACAAAATTCAAGATTCTATTCACATTTTTTTTTAAGTTTTCTCTTTGGGCTAGAAGAGAGCAGCTGAATTTGTTTTCCTGTCTGCGGCTCTGAAAGATTCCTTTCATTCCCTCCCTCAGTTGATGGGACTTCTGCCTGCCTCAACTAATGAACCCTCAGTCAGCAACCTGCTTCTTTCTCCACCTGCAAAAAGTTTACAGGCAAAACACACACACACACACACACACACACACACACACACACACACACACACACACACACACAGAAAGAAGAAAAGAAACATCAACCACCCAGGGGACTAAGAGGTCTAATTGTTGCCTGGAAAGCAACACCCTTCCTCCGCTCCTTAAGACTGATTTCCATAATTACTCACTGATTGAAACTGGGACTTGCAGCCTGGCAACCACATCTCCATATTAATATTAAATGATGACTAACACAGCTCAGAACCAGAGAGCCCAGCCTGCCGAGGTGAAAACTAAAGCCATTTAACCCATGGCGTAAATCTGCTGTTTTTCTGTCCGGCAATTTTCTACTCAGTAAGCAGCACGAGATAAACTTGTATTTGCTCTGTGGCATTCACAAGGGGAGAGTGCGGGTGGTTGTCACCAGGCAAGACCCTGTTCCTCCTCTATCTCCTGCTTCCCTCTCTCTGTGGCTTTCCTGCCCCTTCCACTGCTTGCTTGTGCTTCCCTCCCATTCTGGGCCTTTCTTCTCTCTGTCTCTGTATTTCTGTATGTCTCCCTCTGTCACTGCCATCTCTGTCTCTGTTTCTTCCGATATACGTGTGTCACTCCTGTCCTCCTCTCTGTTGAAGCCCTGTCAGACAGCTCTTAGTGACACATCTTTCCTGCTTCACTAACTTGAGATCTCCTGCTCAGTATTCCGAGGTCACTCCTTTCTCCTCTTCCACCCCAACAGAGTCCAAACACTTCAACACCAAGCAGCAATAATTACCCAAGTAAGGGTAAATATTTTTATTTTTCAGGTTACGTGCATACAAAGCACCAAGCACTAACATGTTTCACCAAGCTCTTTCTTGGAATAAGCGGAAGTTAAGGGTGGGTAAGATGGCTCAGAGGGTAAGGGTACTTGCCTCGATGCCTAACGATCTTAGTTCAGTACCTAGGATCCACATAATAGAAGAAGAGAACCAGCTTCCACAAGTTAACCTCAGACCCATGCACCAGCACTGTGGCACTCGTGAGTGAGTAAGCAAACACACATGTCCACACATGTTTAAAAAAAAAGAAAGCTAAACATACAATAATTTTCATTGGGAATCAAATGGCTGCTACTGTATTTATCTAGAGCTTCGTTTTATATTGGACCATGATTTCCATGCCATAGTTTCCTTAAAATTCTTAAACGTTAAAAAAAAATCAAGCTAGAATACTAATAGAACAATTTTTTTTTTATGCTCTTGAGAGCTACCGTAGAACTCCCCTTGACAAGGGCCTCGCCCTGCTTAGAGAGCCTTTGAGCAATGTAGAACAGCGACAAGCAAACTCAATACTGTGGGGCCTAAAGCTCACTCACATAACCAAGTAGAATTAAGTTGTTGACAAGGCTTAGAAATGAAGTTGGAAAGAGCAAATGAGACTTATAGCTACACAGTTTCTAATTACAATGTGTGGGGTTATGATTTTATGAATGTTTGGGTTAAACGTAACAGAGGAAGATCTATTTCATTTTTGCTTCTCCACAAAGAAAATTTTGAGAGCTAATAAGATGGCCAGCCTCGTGTGGAAATGCAGAATGACTCTATGGCCAAAACCCAATCCCCAAGTGGTTTATCACAGGGCAGCACACCTTCAACAATTGCCAGGGCCCGAGGGCTGTGTGGGGATGAGGGCTATCAGGACATTTTTCAGACAAGCCTTTGGATATTTGCTTTAGCAAATCTAATTAGGATCTTTATGAGTAAAATGTTTTTATAAGACAACAAGTCCCTAGTTTTCTAGAAGTTATTCAATTTTTCCTTTGGGAGCTAAAATTCCATTGTCAAAACTTTCTATGTATTTATTTGATAAAGCTGCATGCTGACACACAATACTTCTAAAGAGTGTGCTCCTTTATGTGCCATTTATTATATCTATTCATTTTCGCGCAGGGACCAAAAATAATTAAATCAGTACCAAACATTAAAGAGATAATTATTTTCTTATTTCCTGGACAAAATTTTCTCATGCATTATACATGTTTCTTTTATCCGTTATTGCTCTAACACTTTATACCAAGTTCACAGTATCAAAAAGTAGCATTCATCAGAAATAAGACTCCTTTTTTGTCGTAATTAGGAAGATAAAGCTGTTGAGTTGTTGAAAAGGAGTGTCAAGGTGATTGATAAGAATCCCCGACGAAGAAACAGATAGTTACCAAACCAGCACAAGAGCCAAAGTATACAAAAATAATTCAAAGTGACCATTGAAAAACATCAATTTATTCACAGATAAGAGACAAAAAAGTAAGACAGAGTGTAGGTTCATAGTACAAGCAGGAAACATAAGAGAAAAATGCTAGCGAAAGTAGAGAATTAGAAACTTGTATGACAGCCATGAGCAATGAAGGAAATGTGGCAGTAGAAAGTCAGAGGATACAGAGGACCAGCTCTGTGCAGAAAATAAATCATCAACCACTCTCAGCTCAAAATGCCAATACTAGGGGAGAGGCCGAAATGTGATTTCTAAAGGGATGGCCCATGAGCACTTACAGAGAGCTTGCAGACCATTAAAAAGCACCATGCACTGGCCCAGAACAATGAACAGTAATGGTCTACACTCCCCTTTTGAAGAGTGTTTCCTGTCTTAATGGGAATGAGGCTAAACATAGGACAGTTCCTTAGAAGTTCCTTTAGACCCTGGTCTAACCCTGCCCTAAGCTTTATCACCGGCAGACTTTACTTCCACGTGTGAACCCATCCAAGCCAAATCTTCAGTAATCTAGGCTCCACCTAACACCTGCCTAAATCTTTGAGGCCGTTTCTGCAGCCACATTTTTTATTGATTTTATTGAGCTCTACATTTTTCTCTGCCCCCTTCCCTTTTTCTCCCCTCCCCTCTTCTTCAACCCTCTCCCATGGTCCCCATGCTTCCAATTTACTCAGGAGATCTTGTCTTTTTCTACTTCCCATGTAGATTAGATCCATGTATGTCTCTCTTAGGGTCCTCATTGTTGTCTAGGTTCTCTGTATTTGTATTTGTAGGCTGGTTTTTCTTTGCTTTATGTCTAAAAACCACTTATGAATGAGTACATATAATATTTGTCTTTCTAGGTCTGGGTTACCTCACTCAATATGATGTTTTCTAGATCCATCCATTTGCCTGCAAATTTCAAGATGTCATTATTTTTTTCTGCTGTGTAGTACTCCATTGTATAAATGTACCACTCTTTCCTTATCCATTCTTGGTTCGAGGTTATGCCTATGACAAACAATGCTGCTATGAACATAGTTAAGAACATGTCCTTCGACAGTTGAGCATCCTTTGGGTATATACCCAAAAGTGGTATTGCTGGGTCTTGAGGAAGGTTGTTTCCTAATTTTCTGAGAAATCGCATTACTGGTATCCAAAGGGTATAGCCGCATTTCTTTGTTCTCCATCAAAAACATAACTTGTTGCCCATGAGTCCCAAGAACTCTTCTCTAGCCCCCCTTTCAGTGTTGTTTTCCCAGCACCTTCCTCTACTGCCTGCCTTCCAAACTTTTTACTCTGCCTCTGGAAACCTTACTCTAGGTAGCAGTATGTAAGAATCCATGTGTCTTCTCAAAGTATTGTTTCTAACTTTAGACTTCAGTTGAGACCTGACTCTCTCTTAAAGTTACTGCGTCTTCTCCTGATGGAAACCATTCCTTCCTCCCATCCTGAAATGAATCTGGGTTAGTTGGCTGCACTTGGCAGAACCCCCAGGGTAGCAATGGCTTTAGAAGAGAAGATGATGGGAGGCTTGTTCTTACTCTCTGAGAAGGAAAGCTTCCTGTCATCTGGATGCATCAACTCTACTGACACCCTGCTAACCAGAACTCAGTCATGAAACCACATGTAGATATAGGCTGTTGGGGAAACGGTCACATACTCTTATAAAAGTTGTCTGTGTATTGCCAAAGAAGAACCAACACAGACATCAACGTAAAGTCTTCGCCTCAGACATGAGTCTTTAACCTCACTCATCTGGTCAACTCCATTGACTCACTGATACTTAGCCCATGGTCACTGTAGCATCGCAAACAAATCCTGTTGTCATTTTCTTTCTTTCTTTTTTCTCTTTTTCAGTTTTATGCAACTGGAGTGACAGACCGTTGTGAATCACCATGTAGGCACTAGGATTTGAACACATGCTCTAGAAGAGCAGCCAGTGCTCTTAACCACTGAGCCATCTCCCCAGCCCCTTTGTTACAAGTTCAGACACCGTTCATATCCATGTAGAAAGCCTACCTAATCGTCACTTTGACATTGAAATTGTGTCACTTCCTAAATCTCAAGGCTTTCGCCTCCAACCCAAATTCCCACTCCCCATGCACATGTCAGACCCAGCCACACAAAGACCTCCAGTTCCCTGCTCACTGCGGTTCTTCCAGCTCAGCTTTGCTTGTCTCCCCCTCCCTCCACCACCACCATCAAATCAGGGTACCACAGCTCACACAAACTGTCTGCAGCATCTAAGTCTCATGGAACCACAACTCATCTTCTCAGCACACCTCTATCCTAAACCAGCTTTTTCCAAAGCAATAGCCCTCAAAACTGGCTGGCGTTTGTCAGCCGTGGTCCTTTCATGCCACTCTCTCCCCCTTGGTTCTTTTTCACAGCCCATAACACCTGTGCATTTAATTTGCTCAAGTGGCACAATATGTCATAAATGTTCATTGGTTTATGAATGGAATGATGGAGAGCATCATAAATGAATTGACGACAAGAATATAAACTCCACTCAGTATATTTTCACAGATTTGTGCGGGTGTAACTTTAAAAAGCAAAGGGTGCTGTCCATGATGAGGATATAAGCCCCAGGAAAACCAGACGCAGCTCAAGATGTTACCACTGGAACTGCCCTCCTCTGAAATGAAGAGGACATAGTTGGAATGATTGAAAAGGCTAAAGAACTGAAGCTAAGGGGCTGGAGAGATGGCTCAGTGGTTAAAAACACTGCCTGCTATTCCAGAGGTCCTGAGTTCAATTCCCAGCAACCACTGAAACTAAGGGTAGTGTCCAAAGTCCAATACACCAGAATAATGTCCAAATTGCTAACCTTTACATATATTAATATACATTTAATATAAGGTTAATATATCATCATTTAAAAATAATTATATATATAATCTTTTAAATGTTTTATATAATCTCTCTATATATAACCATATATTTATTGTATACATAATCATGGTGCTAAATATTTAACATATTATACATTGTGTTACAAACACATTTGTGTGTATTCATATATGAATGTATTAAAATAAAGACAAAGGTTAAGTCCTTCATTTTATTTAGGTCCTTTACTTAGATTCTAAATTCCAACACATGCAACACAGAATAAACAAAGTTATTCACATGAAAATATGTGCAAGGTTTTATTTTATTGCAAAACTCAAATCCAGAGTCCCCTAAAAGGTAATGCCATTTCTGCCTTAGTCGACATAAGACATCAAGAATGAAGTCCTCCTTTATTGCATGCATAAGCACACTTTAGTATATAAAATGTCAGCATCAGTGACTGAGCATGGGACAAGATCCAATGGTGACTGCAAGTTACCATTGTTTGAATTTTCCCTGGTCCATCCAAAATACTCTGGAAATATGTGGGTGCCCTGCCTCACCTTAGCATGGAGCCATACCTAAGAACTGTCTGGATTGCCTTAACTGACGTGGGAGACACAGGTGGGTGTGAGCGGTACCTTCTGTCTGCAGCCCAGGTGAAAGGGATGTATGTGGCCGTAGGGCATTCTCCTTTGGCAGGAGATTTGCACCATCCCCTTGTTTGGCCTTCCCACTTGCCATCCAGTTAACAAAAATGTCCGCTGCTGATTCTGTGAATGATAACAGAACCGGTGTTTCCAGGCTTCTGTCACCAACTAAGGACCAGCATCTCTCCACGCCTCCTCCAGGTTTCCAGTGCCAATTGGGACCCAACATCATGGGCCAAGGAACTACAGGGGTGTGGGTCTCCAGAGCATGAGGCAGCTACTCCTAGGTTCTCAGTGTCTCAGGTATTAGACCAGGGTTTTTATTACTTTATTACTTTAACATAAGCTGATTCAATAATGAAAGATGAAGAGATGTGTTATTTCAGTGCACACCAAATCATTCTGCCATTTAAGTCATCATGGCCCTCTCTGGCCAGTTGGAAATTATATCTAAACAACTCTTGGAAGACTAGTGACCATGTGACCAAATACAATATAATTGTGTGTAAGTCTATGTGGTGTTAATGGCGTGGGCTTGATCTATGCCTTCCATAAAGTGGTTCATAGACTTCTGAACTTTAAGGCCTGTTAAAGGACATCACCCATGTTTTGCCATTAATTCAGCACCTTGTGACGGCACGACATTCTTACCACACTAGATCAATGGAGCTCTACACAGAATGACCTACCCCCCATACAAACAACTCAGTACAAGCCACAGATTTTAGATTCTCAATGGAGGTATTCATTCTCATTACACACTTAGAGGTGAATTTTGAGGAAAAAGAGGATAAAGATACAAACACAATGGTCCCATCCTAGTTCTGAAGAGCAGAAGTTTCGGACACACCCTCACGCATGCAGACAGTGCACAGTTCCATTCTGTCAGTGACCTTTCTATTGCTGGGATGAACACCCGTGACAATCAACTTGAAGCGAGTAAAGGATTGTTTTGGCTCACTGTTTCAAAGGTTTTAGCCCACGTCACTTTAGGCCTGTGGAAGCATAGCACACAGGAGTCTGGTGTTTGTCTCTCGTGTGGCTGAGAAGCAAAAACAGAAGATGGGTCTGGGATCCCAATGGCCCCCATAAGGAGAGGTCCCCAGTGACCTGACCTTCTCCCATCTCCTAAGGTTCCACACTTCCCAATGGTAACACAGATAGGTGACTAAGCTTTTTAACTATAATATAGGCCTTTAAGGTTCAAATTACAAAATAAGTGATTTGGGCTTTTTAATAGATTTTTAAATGTTTCTTGCCGGATCAGTTAATACTTTTAGGTAAATACTTTTTAAAAACTGACAGGTATGGGACAAATAAAACTGCACAATAAATAAAGTTAATCAAAACAAAAAACAAACAAACAAACAAAAAGCCAGGAAGTTGGCCAACCGATGAAAGAAGCTATCAGTAACAAATTAGTTCCTTCATTTATTCAAAGGGAGCACCTTCTTCTATACATTGTCTACAACAAAAACGTAGGTTGTAAACATCACTCAGGAAAGCTATTAACACCAGATTAAACTTTTTAATTTTGCAAGATCATGGATTCACATCAAACATAAGAAGAAAAAAAGGTGCAGAAGAAAGCATTACCAGATCAAAGAGCTTCGCAATGAGCTGGAGGGAGGCGGGGCAAAGGCTTGGTACACATATTCCCATCATCCCTCTGGAACCTGCACAGCTTATCCCAGTTCTTCCCACTGCACCAGATGCAGCCTCACGGCCTCAATGCAGCCTGCCAACCAGCCCCCTCCAATCTGAATGAGAACCTATTAGCCAGCCCCTAGCTGGGCTCATAATAGACTGCTACACAACAGAAGGGTAACTACTTGCCTGGAGTGTTCTCTTTCCTCTGTTTGTTGTACTTCATGCCAAATGGCTCCTGGTTTAGAAACAGCATTCCTAGAATGTGGAGAATGTAAACCGATGCACTTCTAAGACGACAGTATGACCCTACACACGTTACATGCATGTGTTTATCCTCCAGTTCTCACTGGCAGGTATTAAAAATCACCACTGTTTTTAGGGAGAGAAAACTGAGTCTTCAAGAATTTGAATAGCTCCTCAGGAAGAGGCTCAGAAAATATTTGGTAGCTCTGCCCAGTCCTCCCGAAGCTATGTTCTTAGATGATATAATAAACCGTCTCCCCCTATAAGATGACTTTTCTTCAATGAGAGAATTTTGGAAACTACTTTTGTCCTGGTGTATCTACTTTAACACAGATAAATAATCACCATTGTGAAGATTCCCTAAACTGTAAATGACTTAACACTTAGCCTTTGCCTGTGATCCCAACATGAAGCCTGTAACAGTCTACTTAAATTTTGCACAAGATGTTTGTATATAACTAAGAGAGTTTCCTCCCCTAGGTTCCCTGAGAACATGCAGGCCATTCTGGCCAACAAGGCAAGTAGCCTAGCTACAGGTCATTGCCTCTCTTTCCATTCCTCCAGCTCCAGTTCCCCAGTCTCATCCCCAGCTCTGTAGCAAACCACCCGCTGGAGCCTCTCTTCGCTTCCTGCCCCTATTACCATGGGACTAAGCAGATCCTGGTGGACACCCTGCTTTCCTCTCTCCTGCGGGCACACTTATTCCTCCCCCAGTTCCTCTTCTCTCCCAAGTGTCAGATCCCAAAACCTCGAAACACATTTTACCTGGAAACCCCAGTGGCCACACCTATCAAGATCCCAGAGTTTCCTATCAGGCAATACACAGCTGCCACACTCTCCTAAGAACCAAGGAACCCATCCAACAAAGACAAGACCAGATACCAGCACCAAGAATCACAATCTTTCTAAGCCTAGATGCCTAAACAGGAGTGCAAAAAACAAAATCAGTAATAGCCAGGACAATATGTCTCTGTCGGAGCCCAGAAACCCTACCACAAAAGAGCTTGATTATCAGACACAGCTGAAGCACAAGAAAAAGATCTTAAACAGCCTTCATGAATACAATAAAGGTCCTAAAAGAGAAAATTAATAACTCTCCTAAAGAAATCTGTGATAGTACAACAGTGGGAGGAAATGAATAAAACCATTAAAGATCTGAAAGTAGAAGGAGAATCAACAAAGAAGACCAAAGCTGAGGGAAATGAAGAAGTCAAAAATTTAGGAACGTGAGAAGGAACCCCAGAGGCAAGCCTCACCAGCAGAATGTAAGAGTTGAAGAGAGAATCTCAGGCATTGAGGACACAATAGAAGAAATCGATACCTCAGTCTAGAAAGTGTTAAATCTAAACAATTCTTGGCATGAAACATCCATGAAATTTGGGACACTATGAAAAATCCAAATCTAAAAATAGTGATAGTGAAAGGAGAGGAAACCCAGGTCGAAGACACAGAAAATATTTTCAACAAAATCATAGAAGGAAATTTCTATAACCTAATAAAGGTGTTCCTATCAAGGTACAAGAAGCCTCCAGAAGAGCAAAGAGACTGGATAAGAAAAGAAAGTCCCCTGGATACATAAAAGTCAAGACACTAAATGTACAGAGCAAAGAAAGAATATTGAAAACTGCAAGGGAAAAAGGACCAAGTAGCATCTCAAGGCAGACCTAATATAATAACACCCAACTTTTCAGTGGAGACACTAAAAGCCAGGATCTGCAGACTTTAAGAGACCACAGATACCAGGCCAGACTACTATACCCAGCAAAACTTTTAATCACAATAGATGGAGAAAATAAGACATTCCATGATAAAACCAAATTTAAACTGTATCTATTTGCAAATCCAGGCCTACAAAAGGTGCTAGAAGAAAAACTTTAACCTAAAAGGATTTTTTTAATAAGCAGAAGAGATTGAAAATATTTTAGATATTAGATGATTTTTAAAAAGATTGCTGTACATTTTTTTATGTGTGATGCTGTGTAATGGTAATCTAAGAAAATGTCCCTTTTCTTGAGGTGCATTCTGAAGTATTTAGGGGTGGAATGCTATAAATGAAATGAGAGAGGGAAGGGCAAACATGCCTGTATAGCCTCTGTGGTGATCTGAAAAACAAAATGGCCCCCCAAAGGGAGTGGTACCATTAGGAGGTGTGGCTTTGCTGGAGTAGGTGTGGCCTTGTTGGAGGAAGTGTGTCACTATGGGGGTGGGCTTTGAGGTCTCCCATGCTCCACTTCCTGTTGTCTTCTGATCACGATATCTGCTTGCATACTACCATATCTCGCCATGCTGATAATGGACAAAACCTCTGAAACTGTAAGCCACCCCAATTAAATGTTTTCTTCTATAAGAGTTTCCATTGTAATGGTGTTTCACAGCAATAGAAACCTGAACTAAGACAACATCAAAACTAGAAACACATTGACCACTGACCTTTGAGTAGCTGTCTGTCCATTACCCTACTGGAAACACATGGACCACTGTCCTCTGCAGCAACTGCCTGCATAGTAACCAACTGTGCGTTCTTAGTCCCATCGAGGGTACTTTGCTCAGTACCCCTAGACTCCAGCCCAGGGACCTGGCGTGGGCTTTGGCTTTGTAATCTGACAATGGGCACATCTGTTTCACATTCCGGCACTCAGCCTCTCTGCGGAGGCACAGCCAGTGCAGCCAGGCAGTTAGGGAGAAGGCCGTTCCACACCCTGCATTCCTTATTTCCTGAGGGCAGTGGAGTAGAAAGGGGGGCTTGAATTATGGTTGTTCTCAGCCAGGCTCAGCTCACAAGCCTTTCCGGCTGCCTTAGAACAGTGTGATTATTAACCACAAAGAGAGAGAGAGAGAGAGAGAGAGAGAGAGAGAGAGAGAGAGAGAGAGAGAGAGATCTGCCAACCCTGGGTTCTCCACTGGGAAATAATAATAATAATAATAATAATAATAATAATAATAATAATAATAATAATAAAACAATTACAACTGCTGCAGTTCTGGAGGTCTTGCCATTCCCCAGACACCAAGTATCTTAAACTATCCTGATTCATGGATTCCCATGTAGAATTACTCATTGTCATCAAGCACTGCTATCAAGAAGTGAAAGAAACACTCAGGTAAAACACAAAAAATAGTAACAGAATTCATATTCAGAAGGCTCAGTCATCTTTGCTTAAAGAGGCAGGAGTTAGGGGAAGGGAGTATGCCAGCAATTTCTTCCCTAAAACCATTAGTGCCGCCCCCTCCGCAGCCCAAGTCCCCGCAAGTCTCAGCACCCAAAGTCATTTATCACCGAAAGAACAGCTTGCTTCCTGACATAGGCTCAAGCTACACTGGAATCAAAGCAAGAACAGCAAAGACATCTGACCTCGTCCCGCCGTGGCTCCCTGGACATCTCCAAGTGGCCTCCTTGCCATGGTTCACATCTTTCTTTTCACACTTCACTGTTAGAAAACTCCAAAGACCCAACTAGATGTTCCCCTCAACAGCAAACAGTTTTTGAAAAGAGAGAGAGAGAAAAAAAGTTTCCAACAACATCCCATAGACACAAAATTAAGGCCCTTGGGAGACCTTCAAATATTAAATATTAGAAAGCAGAAAATGAGTTACTTCAACATGTGTTTGCTTGTTTGAAGGAAAAAAAATAAAGATACTCAGAATGTAGTTCCAGTACACCACAGCAATGAAAAAAACAAAATAAAACAAGACCAAAAAACAAAACAAAACAAAACAAAAAAAACCAGTATCTGTCATTAATAAAATAGGGAGGCTTCCTGGAATATAGAAAAATTAGAACAACATGGGTGAAACCTCATATAATGTCATAATGTCTACTGAAAGAAGGCAGACACTACTCTGGCCTACACACACACATTCATGTGCACACTCACAGAAATATATCCTTCAAAATATGCACCAGAACAGCCAGGGCTAGAGCAACCCAGGGCTGATCCTGTCTCTAAATGTGTGTGTGTGTGTGTGTGTGTGTGTGTGTGTGTGTGTGAGAGAGAGAGAGAGAGAGAGAGAGAGAGAGAGAGAGA
>NC_022011.1:63142927-63175496 GCF_000317375.1 Microtus ochrogaster | reverse complement strand
GAGAGAGAGAGAGAGAGAGAGAGAGAGAGAGAGAGAGAGAGAGAGAGAGAGAGAGAACATAAAATTCCAACAGTGGTGAGGAATAGTGGCTAGGAGGGGGCAGGACAGAAGGGTCCTTGATAGGGATCTATCTCTCACCAGGGATACTTTCAAAGCAGTCTGTTCAGTGAATCCCAGTCTTTTGGTTTTCTGTAAGCATGCTACACTTCAGCGAAAGGTTTACATAAAGAAGTGAGCACTGTAAAATCTTGCACCAAGAGCTCTCTGACTTAAGCTTCTGAAGGAGCCCAAGAAATAGTGGTGTTACATAAAATCGTCAACTTAGAGACAGAGAAGAGCTCAGGGCAATTTGGAGGCAACATCTAAGTCTCTATGTAAAGTGAAATTAGACACAGTGCTAGCAACAGCTGACAAATAGCTCTGCAGGCATTAGCAAGAACTGCTGGGGGGAAGTAATTACAAAGGCCTTTGATCTTCTATTATGTCTTCTATCTGGGATCTCAAAGAAGCCAATGAACAAGTGAGGGCCACAAAGCCACCTGTGGCTTCGCCTGTTTACAGCCTAGGCCGGATCTAGTCACCTTTGTACACAGAAGCTCAAACTGGGAAAGAAAACATGACATAAACCAAGATTTCAATACACAGATTGGAAGACTTCTGACTGCTCCTCTGGCAGAGGCCAAATCTATCTATTAGATGCTTGCTTTGTTTTGTAATAGCAGTTTGGTTTGGTTTGTCTGTTCTTAGACTGTTTATAAACATGTGTAGTATTTTGACAGTGTGTATATGCCATGCCTGGTGCCTGTGGAGGCCAAAAGAGAACAGATCTCCTACAGAGTTACAGAGGGTTTTGAGACACCATGTGGATGCTGGGAACCAGACCTGTATCCTCTGCAAGAGTAGTAAGCACTGCCCCTCCAGCCCCTGTCTGAGTGTTAAGAGCAAGAAGGGAAGGAACCTGGGAGAAGCAACATAGCTTCCCAGACTGCCCAATGCTATTTGACTTCCTCACTAACCGTTCCTTGCACTGAATTTCACTGCCATGGTCACACATACATGCTCCATCCACATCCAAATGTTTATCTCAAGCCTTAAGTTTCAGAATTGGAGTTTATTTGGCAATCAGATATAATTAGGCAAGGTGAGCTCATTCTGGAGAGGGGTGGGTCTCATCCACCCAACTGGTGTCCTCTTAAGAAGGGTGCGTTTGGGTACAGACATACCCCCAGGTAGAACATCAGCTGGAAACTGGGAGTTCTGCTGTCACAAACCAAGGAAGTACCAGAAGCCGGAGAAGGGAGCACAGAGGGGACAGAAGGGCATAGCCCTACCAAGCCCTGGCTTTCAGTCTCACATCACAAGTGACTCGGTGCCCCCCCCCCCCCGCCATGTGGATCCTCTGCCATTAATATTATGGTGGCTCTAACAAGCTAACACCTTCACAGTCTTGCTTCAGAGACAAAGAAACAAGTGAAGAAAGATAAAGGAGTCCCTTAAAACCACAAACCACAGTAGGAAGCAAGAGAGACTGCGCCGTAGAAATTTTCAAAAGTATGAAAGAAATGACAGGCTCCGCCCCTCTGAGGACTCCTATCTGGGTCCGGCATGTGGAATGGCTTAAGAGGCCTCTGCAAATGTTGGGAACGAGAGCACCTTCCTGAAGGTGCCTCCTAACCCCACGAATCTAAATGATGCCATACAACTTCCCTGTGGGCTGGTCACTATGGGAATGACTTAGTTTTCAAATACCTAAATCTGCTAAAAAAAGAATGTAGTTACTGAAAAGGAAACACACCGGGGTTGGGAGGGTGAACAGAAATGGCATTTTAATAAGTTATGGGACTCCAAGAGGGCCTGGTAGTTGCCAAGCATTTTTGAACTTTACCACAGAATGAGTCTGTGTTGTCTTCCAAAAATGTCAGTCCAGCAAAAACCATGCGCTACGTAGTGTGCTTCAGATGCAGTCCCAGAAAACAAAAAAATGAGCCTCAGAGAGCAGTCAGCGTTAGGGTGGGTTTTATGACTTGAACTCTGGGATATGCCCATTATGGCTCAAATGCAAATCTCATTAAAAGCCTGTAATATCTAGATTGGATTTAATATTAGCTGGAACTATGTGGCTAGAGTTAAATTCTACAAAATGGAAATGATCTCATTTAAGACATGAATTGAATGTCCATACATGCTGGGTAAGAAAAGGCCGGCCAGTGGGAACAAGGACGGTTGCTCTCACACACTTTGCAGCCTAGCTCCCAGCCTGCCGTTCAGAGCCCACACCGCAGCTGGCGCGGTGGCACATGCCTGCCATCCCAGCACTGGGGAAGCCGAGGCAGGGAGCTGTGAATTCAGGGCCAGCCTCAACTACACAATGAGCCCCTGGCTCTGACGTTACACTGAGAGAACCCTGGTTAAATTTGGTGGCAGTAGTATTAGAAATTGCCATCTGTTCTTCCGAGTTTCAAAACAAGCCACATGAACACCCTTGGCTGGGGCTCGCCTTAATGAGCTGTGTAGAGGAGGCAGCTTCCCTTTGCGCTGTGTGGAAAACACAGATGCTGATCACAGTTCCTCTGGAGGAAGTCACTGTTTAGTCCTCAGCCTACTTTTCAAACCACTGGTTTACAGGAAGGGATCATGTCCTCCAAACCCTCACTGATGGTGTAAACAAACCATTTGAAGACTATGGAAGAAAGCAAAAAATCAATCCAAATGGGACCTCGGTCTGGGGATATAAAGTAACAGCGGAAATACCCTCAGCTGGCCTGCAGTGAAGCACTGTGACCTGACATTGTTAGCCTACCAGACAAACTGGCCACGCTGACTGTCACACTCTCTGTGAATCCAGCTGAGAATTCAACAGCCCCTTTCCAGGTCTGTCCAGGAAAACAGCAGGAGGTCCCAGCGTAAATCACACCACCAGGACCTACTGCCATTCCAATAGACCTTCTTTCCTGGTGACACAGAGTCTCTTTCAGCCTAATGTTTGTGGTCAGCAGGCCATTGGCCATCACAGCAAGTACCCAGCATGGAGGTGACGGTGGTGGAGTCTGCAAGCCATCCACACCTGGATTAGCAATGACTCACTTCACCCCGCTCGTTCTTTGTCCTCACCACGGAATCAACTCTAGTGATAGCACACTAATGCCCGTCACCATACAGCACACCACTGCCCGCCGCTATACAGTGCACCAGTGCCCGCCGCTATACAGCACACCACTGCCCGCCGCTATACAGTGCACCAGTGCCTGTCTCTATACCGCGAAAGAACTGAGACTCAAAGTATTTGTGATAGCACCCTCTACCAAATAACGAAAATGATGTTTTTAACCCATTTTCGTCTTCAGGTTTCTTTGATGTATTTATTCTACGTTTTTTTAAAAGAATGTACTTACTCTCTATCTACTTTTTTTGTAATATATCTTCATTATAGCTCACTCTTAGATCCAAAGAGTTGTTCTTTGTTTGTGTTTGTTGTTTTTTTAAATAATCTTACGTGGGCTGGAGGGATGGCTCAGTGTTTAAGTGTGCTTCAGAGACCCAAGGTCAATTCACAGAATCCCTTACAGACAAACTCCCTGCCATCTGTAACTCTAGCTCCAGGGGATCTGATACCCTCTTCCAGCATCTCTAGGCATCCATGTTTGCACAATCTCATATACGTACAAATAAAATCTTTTTTAAATCCTCTTACATATTTACAACCATGGCAAACATTTCCTTCCTGCCTTTTCCTATATAAATTTTATTCTGCTTCACACCTAAATATTTTTAAGCTATAAAACAGCCCATTGTATGAATGAGCTGGAATTCATACACCTATCTTTCTGGTTAGATGCCATCTCATTTTCAATTATGTGTTATATATTACACTTTTTGTTTGTTTGTTTTTGCTTTTTCCAGACAGGATTTCTCTGTGTAACAGCTCTAGTTGTCCTGGAACTCGCTTTGTAGGCCAGTCAGGCCTCGAACTTACAGAGATCCACCTGCCTCTGATGCTGGAATTAATATGCATTAAACTCTAGAGAGCTGTTTTCTGTATATCAAACATTTCCTTTAAAAAAAATTCCACTGGGTGTGACTGCTCAGGTATAAAAATCATTCTAAAGTTTTTAGTAATGGCTCTGTCTGAGAGGTCACGTTCATTTTGGCGTTAAATTCTGACATCTCATTTGTCATACTAAAAAGCCATTCTGCCACCATCTTGGATTCTTCCCCAGGACTTTGCTTACTCTAGGCTGTCCTTGCCTCCCTCATCCTCCTGCCTCAGTAGCAGAGCTAGACTATGAAGTTCACTTTCCAATGCTGTGATAAAACACTGGCTAAAAGCGACTTGGGAAGGACAGGGTTGATGACCTACGTGTCCCAATCACAGTCCATCACTGAGGGAAGCCAGGGCAGAAACACAAGCCGGACAAGCCAGAGCTGAAGCGAGACTGTGGTGGAATGCTGCTCACTGGCTAGCTCCCCACAGCTTGCCCACTCCGTTCTAGTAAACAAGGCAGGGCCGCAGGCCTAGGGGTGGGTAGCACCTCCCACAGTGGGCTGGGCCCTCCCACATCAATCTTAAATCAAGACAATGCCCCGCCCTTCCCAGATAATCCTGGCTCCCAGAAAACACCACGCTGAGAAGCACCATCTTACACAGTCTCACTGTTGGGGGTTTGATTTATATTTTCTTTTGTTTCTGATTATTTTTATTCACCCGCCAGACGTGTCCTGACACACTATGCTCTATTAACACTGCTTTTCAAAATATGTCAGTCATATTTATTTTCCTTGGCTGCTTTTTGGAATATGAGCATTTCAGGGACTTAGGACTCATTTGACTAACTGCCCCCTCCCCCTTCCCAAATACCTAATTGTTCTGTGATCAACTTTCTTTTTTTTTTCAGTTTACATAACTTTTATTTAATTAAAAATTTCCACCTCCTCCCCCTCCTCCCATTTCCCTCCTGCTCCCCCTGTGGTCAACTTTCTAACCACTGCTTTTGTGGGAAACACTTAGTTTTGCTTTAGAATGACCTGCAAGTTCCTGGTCAAAGTCAGGGCTCACTGAAGTTGTTCTCTATTAAATCCCTTCTGCAGAGGAGTGCCCAGCCATCTCTGTCCTCTAGTCCTTAGCACAAAACAGACTTCATTTTTTTCCCACGGCTCTGACAACTTTCTGAGGAGGTGTCTCAATATTGAGCTAAGGAGTTCAAAATCACAGTTTGCTGGTTCCCATTTTGACTCCATGTATCTTTTTATTTAATTCTATCACATGAACAGATTTAGGTCAAACACACAAATCTAATTGCTTGCTCACTATTGTAAATTTCAATAAAATATACAATAAAATTTCAATAAAATGCAAAAACATATATATATATATATATATATAGAGAGAGAGAGAGAGAGAGAGAAAGAGAGAGAGAGAGAGAGAGAGAGAATTGTATATATGAATATATAGGCATCGAGTCATCAAAATAAAAAATGGTAAAAGCAAACCCAACTGGCTGCTTCCACTTTTTTTTTAAACTATCATTTGTTTACTGTTCTCAGTCAGACCAGCACTGCGCCTAAGGGAGCAACAGGAACAGCTAAAGATTTAAGACAAGTTTAGGAAATGAAGAGGAGGAGGAGTCCAAACTGAAAACCCAGATCCAAACACCACAGTGCCCAACTACAATCACAGTGCACAGGAGTCTGAGGCAGGAAGACCTTAAAGTCAGAGGCCAGTCAGAGGCCAGTCAGGGGCCAGTCCGGGCAGCTAAAGATGACAAAGACATAACTAAAGCCCAGTCATAGGCATCCTATCGTGCCTGACTTGTGGTTCTGACCATGAAAAGATCACCATCAAGGGACCAAAGCCTGAGATAAGGAATGTGGGCAGCCACCATCCCTTCTAAGATCATCTCCCCCTTGCTCTACTCCAGGTAGACACATGACTGACCAGTTCCTATTCATGAGGCTGGCGAGACCTAAGACCCTACCTCATCACCTGCCTTGGGGATGCAGGCACTGCACCGTTCTCCAAGAGCCAGACTGAGTTGAAATCATAGATTTAGATTCTATGGTATATAGGGATCTTCTTGTTTGGGTTCAGGAGTCACCCCAGCCCCCTGGTACCCTATATCAAAGAAGTCTGGGATGTTTGGTTGGAGGCTTCACCCAGCCCCTGCCATCCGTGTATCCAGGGAGTCTGGAATGTTTGGGTGGAACTTTCCACCCTCAGCCCCCTCCTCTGAGAGTTGCTGCAGTGCAGATTCTACCTCCGAGAAAGCCTGCCAAACGGTGACCCCTCCACAGAGAGGGTCAAGACCACTCTCTGTGGGGAGGTCACCTGGGCTTTTTCTAATTCGGTTTGATTCTGTCTGATTTGGATGATTGTATCAGCGGAGGTTTGTTGGGCTATAAATCTTTACACGTATAACTTGAATTGATGATCTGAGTTTCAACAAACTCTTGTCCGACTTACTCTAACTTATGAAATAAGTTATTACCCCTCAATATCTGAGGGGCATTGGCTCCTAGATCCTCTCAGACACACACAAGTCCCTAGATATGAGAACCCCTTATGTGGAGTGGTATCGATTCTGCATGTGGCCAACATTTATCCTCATCCCCTTTTGTTCCAACTGAACCTAGGGCACTGCACACACCGTGCGATACACACACTGTTCAAACGAGGGGCTGGTAACACAGGCTCAGCCCTTTCTTATTGCAATTTGAATACAAGATCCTACTCAATTGTTGCCTTGGACTCACAGCCCAGATAGGCCTTGAACTCGCAACCTTCTGCCTCAGCCTCCAGGTGCCTGAGTTCACAGGCCTGAGCCCCCAGGTCCAGCTTTCCATGTTCTGTAAATCATCTCTAGATCGTTTATAGTAACTAATTCCATGTCAGTGTTGTGTAAATAGTCATTGTGCTGCATTGTTTAGGGGATCAGGACAAGAGAAAAGGTCTGTACATGTTCTGTACGGGGCAATGTTCTTCCAACATTTTCCGGTTCGGTGGAATTGTGCGTGTGGAATCTGCAGATAACCTCCTTTTACAGTTGTTATTACTGACTGAAGACGGCATAGGGTGTGTTAACATAGAAACATGGTTTGCCTTGAAGCCAGAAACTCACCAAGTGGTGTAGGACAGATGGGAGGAGCTGTGTTTTCTCTCTTCTCGGTTCTCAGCTTCTCAATATTGAGCCACACAAATGAACCACCTATTCGGGAAACAAACTGTATTTTAGCATTTTTGCAGCAATTCCACAGGAGATTCTGGATGCTCAGCAAACATTAATTCAAACTCATCTGCTTCTCAGGAAAGTGAGTGACGGGCACAGGGAGACATTTACCTTAAGTAAGCTAGCTAAGGGAACACCCCTTCATGTAGTTACCGTCTATGTACATTGTATGTTTGCTATAGCATTTCTTCAGCCCTATGACTTTTCTCTGGAGCTAAGAGCTCAGAGAGCTTACCCCACTTCATAACCAAGTGGAAAATTCTCTGTGTACACCCTCTAAGTCAAGTCCCTATGGTTGGAAGCAGGAAGAAAAACACCAAGAGAATATACATAGTAACTGCACTCCAGAATTCTGAGACTCCAGCCTGTTGGTGCTATAATTGCTCTATCAGGGACAAGAAAGTTCACCGGTATTTTAGATCTACATAGAAGGAACGGCAACTAAAATCTGGAGAGAGAGAGAGAGAGAGAGAGAGAGAGAGAGAGAGAGAGAGAGAGAGAGAGGTGACCTAATGGTTAATCCTACTAGCAAATATTAGCTTGCCTCTGACCTGAAGCTGTGCTAACTCAGAGTTCCTTACTGTGCACTCATAGGTCCTTACTGCCCCCCATTCTTCACACAGCTTGGTCTGACTTTCCTCAGTGTCTCTCCAAAAGCAATTTTTGAATTTGCAACCGTTTAATTAACATTCTTCCTTAAGCCTGTGAACTTTATCTGGTTTCTGACCATTCATCCAGCCATCGTGGGGCCGATACGCTCCATCTGTTGAAACTTCCTCTCTTGACTTGTGATGTCCTTCTGCATGGGCACTGCTGTCACCCTGTCCCTCTCCTCACCATCTCTGTTGGCCTGTGCTCATGCCTACGAGGACCAGCATGCTGGGCTTATGGGAGAGGATCAGAAACAGGTATTCCAGGCTCCATGGAACCTGCAAGCTGTCTCCTGTTCCCCAAGGCATCTTGACAAAAGTCCAGAGTGTGCATCTGCAGAAACACAGCCCATCAGTATAGGTAGGCTCCAAATCCATTGTCCACGGAGGCACAGAGCAGTGGTAGGTGCATGGGGACCAATATCAGAGCAGGGATGTGGGGTCTTCAAAGCACCCTGTGAGTATTCTGAACATGTGTCCATCACAGGGCCTAAACAGCGGTAGGAATGACCCCCAAAACAACAAACCCCGGAACACATAGGTGGACTTGAACAATAAACCAGCAGGAACAAGGCAGATTCCAGGATCCAGCATCCAGCCAATGAGGCTGCAGATCCAGCTCCAGCAGGAACACATACAGTACCATACAGAAAACTGAAGAAAACACCCAGGCGTGCAGACCCAGAGAAGACTTAGGGTGGGGATCAGGGTGACTTGCCTGCTCCCTCCCAGGTTTGAACCGGTTTGTCACCTGCCAGCTGATGGTTGTGCCGCTGCCATTACACCCGTGCCGCAACAAGAATGGGTCTAGAACTGAGACACTACGCTAGGCCTGCCAGGTAAGAACGGGAGCAGCTACAAGGCACGGGGTTGAAAAAAAATAAGGAAATGATAGCAAAGCTCCTATTACTACACCGCCTTTACCATCACCACTGAAGCCAGCAAAGGTGGGCATGTGCTACCCCCCTCCCAGGCTGCCCCTCTACTTCACCTTTCCCTTTCCAGCCCTCTGGCCAATTCCATGTCCCTTAAACTAGGTACAGGGCCCTTCCAGGTCAGCACTTCCTCCTGCCATTTTCACTCAAATGCCCCAGCAGTTCCTACCAAAGTATCATTGTAAATCCCCGTTCACGACCCCCAGGACTTTCTCCTTTCCTTGCTGTTTTCATAGCACGCCTGACATTGCCGTTCTGTGTGTTTTAGTTTGCTGTCTCTGCCACCAGAAGACGGGCGCTGAAAGCCCAGAAAGGCCCAAGGTAACTGCAGAAGGAAACAATGTTGCGAGCAGAGCATACCTTTGGTCACTTCCCCACCCGCCATTAAACCACTGTCCCTTAGGACCAGTACCAGACCGGACACTTTCCTTCTGATTTCCAACTTCTTTAGTCTCCCCTTTCTCCAGACTGACGCCATATTGTGTACTCCCCATGAACATTCAGACCAATAATGGCTCACCTCACTGGACTGCTAAGAGGATTAAAGGGGATAACTCACCCTCAGAAGAACCCTAGGCCAATAACTTGGCCTTTCTTACATGCCATGTCCCACAAATCACGGCCACTGTAACTATTTGGGAGGTGTGTGTGTGTGTGTGTGTGTGTGTGTGTGTGTGTGTATGTGTGTGGTGATGATGATGATGATGATGATGGTGAAGGTGATTCTAGAGACTAAACTAGGGCCCTTAAGACATATTTTTTAGTAATGATTTGTCAACCACTTAAAACAAAACCTAAAGTTCACCTTTTAAACATCCAGTGGGAAGCCCCTAGGACCTCTGTTTAAACAGTGATTCCCAGCTTTCCTTGTTCCAGAGCTGGCCTGGCATGCAAACACAGCAAACCCTTGAAAGCAGCATATATAATAGGAACTGTGCTCCAGCACGAATACCAAAGCCAAAATACTATATAAAAGATCAAACAAATATTGACTCAAAGAATTTTCCCCAAGGCAACTGTTATAGTCTTATCTTGAATAGAATGTTTGCACAGTTAATTAAGTTTTGCTGTGCACTCAGCAAGATCCCAGGCAGCCCCTGCCAAGCTGAGCGCCACGGCCCACCATCTTATCACTGTTTACAGAGCCACACAGGAATACCTCTCCGTCTAGCCCCTCACCTAGCAGTGGGGCTAACGCTGGGTGTGGGATTCGGCGATAAGTAAGTCATACACCTTTTATGCATGGACCAAAGAGAATGGACCTTCGATGGCAGAGATCCCGTTTGCCTATCTCTATGTCATTACCTCCCATAAGTCCACAGCCTGTGTCTGTTACCACCTGCTGACTTCCTGGAAAAGTGTGAAAGCCTAGAAATGTATGTACATAGGGAGCTGCTTCTGGATTCCCTGGATATACTTTAAACCCCAAAAACCAACTGAGAGCTTACTTCCTGTCCCTGCTAACAGAGACACTGCTAACACTGCTTGAAGACAGAAACCTCAAAACTCACCTCAGCGTCTAAACCCGTTCTGCGTAATGAATGGGCTGACTGCCAGATAAATTATGCGTCTAAGCTGCGGAGGTCAGCGATGACAGACGGAAGCCAACAAATGTCACTTAGTACTTTTTCTCCCCCTCCTTCTACTCAGAGAGAGCTTTTAATGCTCTACGTGCTAGAATCTGATTGGGAATGGGTCTAAACTCTACCGTGCCTCTAGGAAAAGTATATTGGATGTATTCAAGAGTGAGAGAGGCAGGGGTCAACAAAACAGCTAATATAACTTAAATAATTTGACATTGATCCGCCCCCCCCCGAAAAAAAGGAGAAAGATAAAAGAGAGAATCAGGAAATAAAATGTGGACAGCCCACAAGAAAGGACTGATATCACGGAAGGCTAGCGACAGCTAGCCATGGACATCCTCAGTAGGAAGCCACTATTTGTGCCTGAAGGAACGGAAACAATCTTATAGAGAAGTAGGCAAGAGCATTCCAGGCAGAAGAAGTGTTTGCACCGAGGTCCTGCAGTAGGCTACAGACAGCAGGTTGGAACACGAAGGAGGTGGAACTCACTGTTCGACATCAGGGATGGAAGGAGAAAGAAGCAAGGAGAGGAGGGAGGAAGATCAGACAGAGCCTCGCTGCTAGACACACTCAGTGCTACCAGTGATGGAAAGCCACCCCTTCACCAAGTTTCATCTATTCAAACCCTAATGGTTATTTCCCCAAGAATGTATACATCCATATTTCATAAGAGAAACCTGTAGGGGTGGAGAGGGAAACCTTTGGGGATAAAATAAAAAGTTATGCATTAAGTTAACATGCTTGCCTGGGGGGTAAATCCTAAACTTTTTTGAATACAAATGCCAGCTCTTCATGCTTTGACTATGAACCCCCAGAGCTGGGAGCAGGCGTGACAAGAGCAAAGCAGCTATGCACCCTAGGGAACCGCACACTCGGCGATGCTGTGTAAACATGGCACCCTGGTCAAAAAACAATAGCACGCAGTCATGGGAGAGTGGGATATTGGAATTCACCATATGGGCATCTTTAGAAGTCTAACAAGGCCTCAAGATCTTTGGTAAGCTTCAGAGTCAAGATGGCTCATGCCATATACAGACTATACCTTCTCCCTGCCCAGCCAGCTTCTCAACCTAAACACTATCAGTCAAGATAAACGGCACAGCTCTACCACAGCTGGGAACGGCACCTTAAGATCTGCTGTCTCCTCCCATCAATTCCACTTGGTCCCCATTAACCCAGTTTCGTGTTTGGTGTCAACAGTTTTCCATTAACCAATGTTCCTAAACAGCTCTAAGGCAGGGACGCCACTCAAGACTACATAGTCGGTCACCGAGGTGACAGGTGTGGACTGCAGGGCATGGCCGGCAGCTTGTGTAACAAAAAGATTATGTTATTAATGACTCATAAGCCACAGTCCTGCCCACTGAGCTTGCCCAAGGCCACTCCCACTATCTACCCACAAAATGGACAAATCGCTCTCCCGGGAAGCTATCAGGAAATTAAAAGAAGCCGCAGAGGCTAACGCAATCTATGTAATAACCAACCTGGGGAGAAGGTCCTGAAGCTTTAGAAAAGTCGCGAAGGAGCAGTGAGGATGGGTTTTTGAGAAGAAATTATAAAACCCGAGTGAGACAAAATAGAGCGGAGAAAATTATCATAGCTATTACTTAGGATTTTTGGAACTACACTTTGCATCTCTCTTAGCGGTCTCTGAAAGGCACAGTTAGAGTGAATGTTTGGAAACACTTGCTGACTGCCTGGGTTCCTGAGCTGAGCTTTAAGAGGCTCTCAGAGCACTAATCTTGCAACACCTGGAACTGAGCAGTCCTTGGAACTGAGCAGTCCGGTCCACTGCAGGAGGATGCTCCAGGTCCTTCACTTGTCACAACGCAGTCTGCAGTCCTGAGGGTGGTGATGTGCTCTACAACAAAACACTGCCAAGACACAGCAGGGAAAACCACAGCAGACCTTTCTTCCCTGACTCAACAAAAAAGCCACTTACCCTGAAGAGGTTAAAGGCCACATGTCAGTTTGCTCTCAAGCAGCCTTCAAAAGGTACAGATACGGCCAAAAAAAAAGTTTCTGCCATGCATTTTTTTTTCAGTATCAACAAAGAAGCCTAAATAGCAAAAGTCTGTTTCCTCGCAGTGAGGTTCCATGACCATGTAGAATTTTCTGAGCAGTTGACCTGAGATTGTCTGAGTATGCACTCACTCCTCCCCAGAGGTCAGCCCCATAGCAAGTTTGAGAGGAGGATGATTGGACCATGTTTAATCCAAAAGGAAGTCTTCTAGAGCCTAGGAAGTTTCTGGCCAGAAATAGTTTATCTAAAAACAAACTATGTCACAGCAGTGAGTAGTCAATTAAAATTTTCATTTGCACAAAGAAAAATGAAGTCATAAATCTAATCATAAAACAGCTATTTCCGACATCAGTGATTATGATTATACCAGAGCTCCTTTAATACAAAATAAAATAAGAGGGCTGGAGAGATGGCTCAGAGGTTAAGGTTATGGCAACTCTTATAAAGAACACATGGAATATAAAGAACAAATGGAATTATGGTGGCTCGCTTACAGTTTCAGAGGTCCTGTCCACTATCATTATAACACGGATCATGGCAGCAGGTAGGCAGATATGGTGCTGGAGGAGTAGTTGAGATTCCTATATCTGGCAGGCAACAGGAAGTAGACTGAGACACTGGGCAGTATCTTTAGCATAGGAAACCCCAAAGTCCACCCCACAGTGACACACATACCCACTCCAACAAGGCCACACCTCCCAATAGTGCCATCCCCTTTGGGGACTATTTTCTTTCAAACCAAAACAGACTGAAATGCTACTACATAAAACCCTAACACCTGGCCAGGTGGTGATGGCACAGAAACAGGCAGATCTCTGTGAGTTTGAGGCCAGTCTGGTCGACAAAGGAAATCCCAGGACAGCCAGGGCTGCTACAGAGATCTATCTAAAACAAAGAAAGAAACAAATAAAACCCTAACACTTAAGTTAGCAAATCTCTGTCTCCAACTTCCTTACCCTTTTCCCTTTTGCTTTTCTACAGTAACAACACAAAGAGCCTACAATCAGGGGAGAAAAAAAACATAAAGTCTTTTAAAATTACGCACAGAAATGAGGATGTACTTTTAGAATACATCTGAAAGGTGAATTGCTTTTCTACTTTTCACTTTTATGCGTTCTTGGGGCTTTTATACTGAACATTTCTTGATTTATCATAAAGAGAAATTTGAAATAAGTTATTATTACCATAGTGTGATGAGACTAAGATTAAGGGTCATGGTATATACATAAAGGGCAGGATCAGGATAAAGCTTTCACTGATGACTAGCTATTTTGACCAGTGAAAGAAGTGACAATTGCACCGCAGAAATTCCCAAGCTTAAGCAGGCTTAAGAACCACTTGGCTAGCACATGAAGACACATGAGAAGAAAGCTGGGGCCCTACACCTCTAAGTTCCCAGGTGGTACTGATGCTGCCGATCTCCAGACTGTAAAGTCCATAGACGGGTTTGATACATTAGGAAGTCAGTAGGGTTTTCTAGAAAGTACATAAGCACACTCAAGAGCCCAGCCTCTCAACATCCTAGAGCAGGAGCCCATGTCATCTCTCTCCAATCCCAACGCGGGGGGTCAACGGAATTCAGATCATCCTGATTCTAGGACTAATAAGCTTGTTAGAACATATGATGGAACTATCCTTTGGTTCCAACTTGGCAGAGTGCCCCTGCACTCCCTGGAACTCTCCATAAGTGTACCCCGGTGCTTGCCAAACACCACACTACTTCCTGTGAGGATGTTTTCGGATGCCTTCGGATGGATGTCCGAAAATGCGGTACCTATAAAAGAAGACAAAGGCAAGCATGCACGCCACAGCCTGATCACGTCATGACCAACAATGCTTGCACTCAGCAGAGACCTCTGACAACACCAGAGAGGCAGAAGCAGGGAGAACTGCCAACAGTCAGGCCAGGCCCTGCCCTTCCCTCCCAACCTCATCCTTCCCAGGCACGCTGAGATCCTTTGGGAGAAAACAACAGAAACCACAGTGAGAAACTGCATAAAGCCTTCGAAAGCTACCGAAGTGCTTTTAAAAATTACTCAGGCCCACACCCAGCAAGCATCATCACCCGGCAAGCCCTCCAGATACCTTGCGGCAAACTCGATGTTTTCTTTGAGCCTAGGAAGAAGTACAGAGCTAAGAGGCCTCCACATTGGATGCAGGAAGACCTTCAAAGAGACAGTAAGTTAATTAACCATTCATGAGAGTACAGAGAATTCCCACCAGCCATCAGGTCCCCAAACACCACACCTGCCATTTATTCCCAGTGCTGCCATTTCCTGCCTGTGGTGAACTAATTACACACAGTGGGGATTCTGGAGCTGCCAGCTCTAATGTTTACCTGCTGTTAACTTGTTGTGTGACCTCAAAGATAGGTCTCTAGCGCCTTTATTTCCTCTGCTATAAAAGCAAGATAAGGGACTGGCAGGCTTGACAAAGAGCCCTAGCATAATACTACAGTCACAGAGATACTCTGGGATAGCAATTAATGTGTTTCTTTTACTAAGGCCTCTAACGATAACGATGACATGTTGTGAAAAGTGTGGGACCTCAAATGATATTTCCTCCTTTGCTAAGACAGGTTTGAATGGCAAATGCCTCCTCTGGAACAGAGGAGAAAGCAACTGCCGGGCTTCTTGGTAAATCACTCCGTTTTGTTAAACAGCTGTCGGTAACCATGGTTCTAATGATAGGTTCTGGCTGTATAAGCAGATGAAGTACTAGAAAACATATTTGATTTCTCTAACCCTGGCATCCAGCATTAAAAGCTTAGTTTAATGCTTAAAACTCCATCAACATAGGGCTGTACTCTCTCACCAATAAAAGCTTTGAAACCACGGAAAACTATGCCACAGAACCGTGAGAGACATGGGCTGTGCTAACCTGCGATTAAAGCTGGTTACAACACATTGTGAATACAAAGCAATCAGTATAATCAGATTCAGTGAATCCACATGGTCATAGAAAACTATGCACAAGTGGTAGCTACCTTATGAGGTCCCCAGCCCTTTGCTCACACATTTACCAATTGTGTGTCTTACAAACTTAATGTAAATTTCCCCAGCTGCTTCTTTCTTCATGTGTACAAGTTTCAGCTTTGAAATAGTCAAATATTCTCTTTTTCCCATGAATGACTTTTCTGGATTTAAACCATAAACAAAGTCATTCCTGCATATATTTTGAAAATTCTCCCATAATTTTCTTTGCCATGTCCATCTCTCTGGAACTTATTTTTGGGTACAGTATGTTTACTGGGGTCTAAGCTGACAATTCTTTGTGTCTGAATCACTCAACGAATAATTTACTAAATAACTCTTATTCATTATCTTATTTGGAAAACTTTGGTATATTTTAACCTAAAGATAGTTTGGACTTCATTATTTCATTTGTTAATACAAAGCTTAAAAAACTATACTGAAACAAATATATACAATATTTTTAAAAATTTTCTAAGAAATTATGAACAGCTCCAACTATCATCAAGTCACTGCAGCAGGAAGCCACCTAAATAGTAATACTGGTTTGAAATCAGCTCACCCATTCACAGAGGCCTGTGAGAATGTAATTGCAGGGTTGGTAAGTACCTGGTAGCTGAGTCACTGACTACTGTTTGAATTTTCTGCTTATTTCATGGGGCTGGGTTATTACTTCTTGGGTGGTAATGTTATTCTTAGTCCGAAACAACTGGAAATAACACCCTTGGCTCAGAAAAAAAAAAAAAAAATATATATATATATATATATATATATATATATATACACACAAAAACAGAAGAATAAAAGACTCCATTGTGTAATTTGGTCAAGATTTACAACCTTTGCTTGCCTCCATTCCTCCATTGGTGATCCTTCCAGGTATATTAGGAAAGAGTTCTACAGTATGTGCTATATAGATTTGCACTTGTTTTCAGTTCTCTATTAACATTAAAATATAAGTTCTGGAAGCAAAGGGTATGTGCATTGGGGAAGAGAAAGAGAGAGGGGGAAAAGAGAAGGAGAGAGGAAACAGGGAGGATTTGTCACCTGACAGCTGCCTCTTTGCAGAGGTGGACCCACCCTCAGGAAGGCTGACGGAAGACCAATTATTTTAGTATCTCATGTGCTGAAAATGAATCTTAAGGGGAGGTTCACATAGCCCCGAAATTTCCCATCTTAAGTCCATCTCTCCGCTGAGAAACATGGTCCAATTCTTGCCATCGGTTCACACCCCGGAGCACAAGACATGATGATCTTTCTTTCCATTTGCATGGATTCGTCATTATCCAGCCCCATTTTTTTTTTACTCAACAAACTAGCATTGCACCATTAAGATTTCAGCAAGTCTATTCTTGCAGCAAGTATTTTGAATTGTGCCTTTTAGAAGCAACCACTTTAAGAAAGAAAAAAAAAGTCATCACTTCTGAAGTACATACTTGGCTTGGTATTAGAATTCGTTTTCCTGCTGCCTTTTACGAGGAGAAGGAAGGACTTGATTTTGTCTCAGCCCTGTGGTCCATGTCTTTGCTTTCCTCCCCCAAGAGACAAACCTCATTAGTGCTGTGTTTATTTCTTCCATGCCAACCACATCACCCGTTTGTTCTGATATACAAACTGTACATGTTAGCAAAGCCTAGATGCATTCCCTTTTCTTCCTTGGAAAAAAAAATGCTGTTTTATACATTATTATACTGAATTACTAAGTGTAATCTAGAAATATCGCTTAACTTTTAATCTAATAAGTGACTAAGATTTAAGAAATCTGGTGTGTAACTGCTGAAATTCTGTCCATAAAATAGAGAAGCAAATTTACCAGAGCATCTTCCCTCCTGGTGCTTCTTCCTCTTCCCTGGAGAAGGGATACATTTGTTAAGCAATACAAGCCAGGAAAGGAGAGTGAGATTGCCTTACATGCTGGCAAAAGAAGCCTCTTTGACGGGTTCACTCCACTCCCAGTCCCGGAGGAGTCTATGGGAGCTGAGAAGTAGAGTTACACAGCAGTAAATGTTACCCAACTGCCCCTCCCTGTCCTCTACCCCAGGGGTTTGAGCTGAGGAGTCAGACCAACTTCACAGCAGGCTCCCAGTGAGCTGACAGCAAATGCCAAAAAGTCCAGAACAATGCAGTTCCTTCAACTATCCTGGGAAAGAAGCATCTAAAAGAATAGGTGTAATTTTGTTCATTGTGTGCTGCTGTTACAAAATACTTGGAGCTGAGAAGCACCAAGATTAGTTTAATTTTGCTTACAACTCTGATGGCTGGAAAGTCCAGATCACATGGTACCAGCATCTGTAAAGGGACTCCTGGCTAACATAGTAACAACATAGTAGAGAAACAAAAACAAAAAGGAAGGAGAGAAAAGGGGGAGGAAGGGAGGGAGGGAGGAAAGGAAGAAGGGAGGGATATGGAGGGTCAGAGTGCCATGACAAAAGCAACCTAAGGGCCTGGCGGTGGTAGCGCACGCCTTTAATCCCAGCACTCGGGAGGCAGAGGCAGGCAGATCTCTGTGAGTTCGAGACCAGCCTGGTCTACAAGAGCTAGTTCCAGGACAGGCTCCAAAATCACAGAGAAACCCTATCTCGAAAAAAAAAAAAACAAACAAAAAACAAAAAAAAAAAAGCAACCTAAGGTACAAACGCTTTATTTCAGTCTATAGTTCAAAAGTACAGTCCGTCACGACAGGTGTCCTGGCAGCAGGCCCTCGAGAAGGCTGGCCACATCACATCTGAGGTTAGAAAACAGAGAACATTGACAGTCACTCAATGAGGTTTCTCCTTTTAAAGCAGTCCAGATCCCAAGCCCAGGGAATGGTGGTCATCCACTGTCATGGTGTATCTTCCCAGGTCAGTTAGATAGATAGAGAAAATCCCTCAAAGGCATGGTCAGGGGTTTACCAAATCTAGACGATCCCTTATAAGCACACTCGGGGGGGGGGGGTGTTTTCTAGGTTATTTTCTGAGGTACATGATGCATATGAACCAACACAGCAAGGCTCAAAGTTCATTCTTAAGGCAATTGCATGAACCCACCCAACTCTATACCTCCCCCCCCTCTCTCTCTAGAAAACAAACAGGCAAAAAGCAAGCAAACAAACAAACAAATAAGACCTTATCAGGATTAAAAGAAAGCACAAGAAACACACACAAAACCCATAAAATCATGAAGTCTGAAACCATAATATACAAGCAAAAGACTAGTAAATAAAAATGCTCAAACAGAGCCATATGAGACCAAAAGTCTACATAAATACCATTGAGTTCATTTTGCGTTGGCATTGTACTGCTGGGCATGAGGCCTACCCATTAGTTTGCCTACTACACCCAGCAAGACTCCATTGGAGAAAACAAACTTTTCCTTTGGAAGCAGATGTCAGCTAGAGAAGACTTGTTGGTTAGGGATGGAAGCTCATGTCCCCTTCTGCCCTCAATGCTGGGACCCTTGCTGGCTGACCATGTGTGAACCTATGCATGTTACCACAGTCTCTGTGAGTTCACTTGTGTAGCATCCCCAATGTAGTGTCTGGAGGTGGGGAAGATCCAGCAGGAGCTGGGGGAGACCAGGATTAGAATATATTATATGAAAACAAATTATTTTTTAATAAAAAAGAAAGAAGAAAGAAAGAAAGCCCCAAAGGAAACCAGACCCTGGGTGCTGGCTCACCAGACAGGTGCTAACATTGCCCTTTGGAGAAGTTCCCTCTTCAAATGCTGAAAGGAGCCAACGAGCGCTGCCCGTGGCCTTCATCAGTGACCCTGAGTGCTCTGGTCCTTCATGGGCCTTTTGCCAAACAGATTCAGCCACTAACTGCTAGAAGGAACAGTACTAAGCCCCTTGGTTCTAGGCTTCCCCTAGTGGAAGGCTGGACTATAACCAGCACTTGCAGGTAACAGCGGTTGGTTTGCGTACTTAGTTATTCCTCATGACAATGGGATTTTTATCTCTGTTTGAAGGATGAGGCCACAAAGACCCAGCAGAATAACCTGCCTACAAGTAGAAGGTTGTCAGGACAGGATTCCCAAACTCAAAGACCCTGATCATAATTTCCATACTAAACAGCCTTGGAAACCTCACAGGCCAGCCTGTTCATACTCTGTGGATTTCCACACCCTTGGGATAAAATCCAAATTGACCAGCTTATTAGTACAGTAATTAGTACGATATTTAAGACTCTGCACGGCCTGGCCTGGCCATATTGCATCCAGTCACCTGCCCCAAGGCCACCACTGCCTCCTCAAGCTCCACCCCTTTCCTGTCGGTCCCCCACCCCTTTCCTGACCTCCCTTTCCTGTCCCCCCCTCCCCCAAGCTTGTTCCAAGCACTTCCCAAACCCTCTGGTTCCCTCAAACTTTGCTCCTGCCTCTCCATTATAGGACCATCACCGCTCTAGGACATAGGCCTGGCACGGGGTCCTTCAAGAATCTCTGTGCAGGGCTCCAGCTCTCCACAGTCTATGCTCAGCTCTCTGTCTCTCTGTCTCTGTCTCTCTGTCTCTGTCTCCCCCCCCCTCTCTCTCTCTCTCTTTCTCTCTCGCTGAACTCCCAGCCCCTAGAGGAAAGGTCTGGATCCTTGGTGGTCCCAGAGCCAGAAGTTAGCAAAAGCCTGCTCTCCCCAAGGGTACTCCATAAAAAACTGGCAAAAATAGGAAGCAGGCAGAAAGAACAAGAGGGAGAGATCGATGGACAGGAGATATGAATTTCCATTTTTAAATCATCAGCCCTTCATTCCCAATAAGCATTAATTAAACTGCTCAACACCCCTGGGACTGCAGCTCTGCACTCTTCAATTAAATGGTTCTTTCATGACAGTTTCCCCTGCCAAATCTTCGTGTGGAGGCCTCTGTGTTCACCAGAGTGTCTGGAGACGGGAACAAAAGGGCTCTGCGTTTCCTTAAAACGGCAGGGAAAGCAAAGATTCCCCGTGAGCCTTCGCTCCCTGCAGCCCAGCGGGCACGTTCTGCATCTGAAACACGGGGAGGAAGCTTGTGGCAGAGGAAGACCACTGATTAAGGAAAAGAGTTCCAGGGCAAGGAACAGACAGATAAAGGCCCACTTAATAGGAGCTAGCCAAGCAACTCGCAGGGAGGCTGGGCTCAGAAGCCCATGGGCAGCTGATAGGTGCTAATCGCCACCTTAACCCCAGAGAGCGCCATTAAAGGGTCAGGATTTAGGACCTGACAGTGCCATGAAGAGCTGCCGAGGGCAGGAAGTGTGGACCGAGGCTGGTTGCCTTCAAAATCCTG
The DNA here is from genome assembly GCF_000317375.1 of Microtus ochrogaster. Taxonomy (NCBI): domain Eukaryota; kingdom Metazoa; phylum Chordata; class Mammalia; order Rodentia; family Cricetidae; genus Microtus; species Microtus ochrogaster. The sequence goes on along the minus strand of NC_022011.1, from coordinate 63,154,874 downwards.
TGACCCCCCCCCCCCGGTGCCTCCAAATTACAGCAAAGGAGAAAGACGGCCAAGTAAGCGTGTGGGGGGCACTTGCAGAGTGAGAAGTGAGGTCGTGCAAACCCATCCGCCACCTGGCAGCTTCCTCTTCACTGAGCATATCTCCATCACTTAAGACCCGCATTCCTGTGCCATCTGAGAAAGCCAGATGGCCCCAGTATCATGGGTGCTCCCCGCCCCCGCATCCCCCACGCAGCTGGACAAGATGTCAGTCACAGACAAGATAAGAAAGCGTGGCTGCGGGCACCCGGGTATTTAAACACTTCATTCAAGCCAAGCCTTGCAGGAGCATAAATGAAGGGGAGGAAACTGAGGCCAGGAACGCCAGTGGTGGCGGTGCTGGCCAATCACTGAGCTGGCTTAATGGAGCCACTCTCGTGAGATCTGATTGGGAGGCACTCTTTTAGTCCAAACTTGTATTTTGTAGGAATGGCAAGTATGGTTCAGAGGGGCTAGGTCATTTTTCCAAGGTCACACAGAGAAGGCAAGAGAATCAAGAGCAAGACTTATCTGCTAGTTCAAATTCTCTTGCCTCAGCCATCCACACCCTGCTCAGCCTTCTTCATTGTGAGCAAATCCCAGGAGGGAGCTGGAGCCTGGACTGGGGAACCAGGAAGCAAGCGCTGCTGGTCCTTAGGAGGCGCGGTTTCACACACAAGCACACAGGGACGATGCTGCTGAAGCCACCCGCTCTGCCCCTCCCGATAGGATCGACCCCCAACAGGGTCAGAGGGGCAGAGGCTTCCACGCCCTGGAACTTTCTGAGACCCCTCTGCACCTCCCTTTCTAGTCTCCCACATCATTAGGAGCGCTCAGTTCAGGGTCGCTCACAATCCTGTCGTTCTCCAGTTTGTTCAGTTTCCCCCTACACGGTATTTGTGTCTGGTGTTTAAAGTGTGTTTGCTCCACTTTTTAATGTTATTTCAGAAGTCTGCAAGGAGAGGGGCCCGAGGTTCCTGACGGGAGCTGGACAGGACTTCACAAAACTCGTACAAGGCAAAAACAGTGATTTCCCCGGCCCCCTTTGACAGAGCTGGCTGCTGCCTCGTGTGTGTGTGTGTGTGTGTGTGTGTGTGTGTGTGTGTGTGTGTGTGTGTGGTCACCAATGAGCGCAGAGAACATTCCGCAGGCTTATCTCACCCCCTCACAGAATCAAAAGGAAAAATATACCGCAATAAAAGGAAAAACGGGAAACTGGAATTTCAGATTTGTTTAAAAGTTAATTAAACCTGAAAGGTTTGTGGAGCCCATTCATTTCTTTCATAGCCCAGGACCACAAGGTTTCCATCCTGTTGTACCAGTGGGGCCATAAAAACCTGATGCTGTTTTCAGCGCTATAATAAATAATATATAATAAAGTTAGAACAAAGTCATTCTTTTAAATAGAAAAGTAAAGATGGAAACACGTGCACCATAAAATTCAGACTAGGCATTAAAAACTGTGTAAAAATTTTAAAAATTAAATATTTAATTAAAAAATAAATTAAATATCCCCTAATACTACTTTCATTCCCATCTGATAGGATGACTTAACAGCAAGAGCACAGGTATGACTTTAGACAGATCCCAGTTAATCCTGTGAACTGACAGGTTTAAAAGAGATGGAGCATCCTCTTTACAGTGAAAGCTGAACACGCAATTAAATTCCGAACGGGAAGCCTCCCCAAAGCTTTCTGGGTCGCTCGGGCTTGGCAGTTAGATGGCACACACACCCCCTCTTGTCAGTCCCATGTCACAAGCATCTCCAGGAAGGACAATGCCTTGCCCTCTCCACAGGCTAGCAATCCTAGACGAGCCATATTAAAGATGATCGTTGGGGCTGGTGTTGGATTACCCATGCCAGACACAACAAATGGAGCCAGGAGTGGGCTGTGCATGGATTGCTGGCTGCTAAGAGCGAGAGAAAGAGTGGCTGCACACACACAGCCCTGCCCACCCAGTGAGCACTTCGGGAGTGAGAACAGCAACTGTTGAGTAAGGTAAGAGAGTCGGTCCTTCTGCTGAAAGACAGAGGTCCGGCTAAAAGAACTTTCAAGAATGCTCATTCTAAGCATCTTTATTTTGTGTCGCAGACAGCAAATGTCCCAGCCAATGCCAAGGGTGAGCCCCATATCTGTTTCTTTCCCGCAGGTTACTTCAACGGGAATTAAAGAACATTTAACTAATATCTGTGTGTCTACCCCACAAAGTCTCCACAAGCACCTTGTGGTGCTGCATCTAATTCATCTTGGTAACCCCAGAATAGTACCTGCCAGAACGGACCCCTAATATGCAAGGGCAAGATGGAAAATGGGTATCCCACTTGATGTGCAAATAACAGATGCCGGCATGTTAGGTAATGTCAATCAAATTCCTTGGCATCAAGATATCACGTGGACACACAGACACATCAACCACAATACTTCTTTTCTTCTGGCCACAACACTAAACCTCCTGATGGACAGGACAGAGGAGTTTTTATTCCTGGACCCAGTAACTTCTGCTCACTCACTAGGACTCTTGTTATATAAAAACAGTTACAGGACTCCAACACATGTAAGACTGGTCTCACAGTCAGGATCAGACATGCAGGACAGGATGTCTGCTCTCATCACTTCTATTTAATATGGCATTGTGATTTCTAGCAAAGTCAATCATCCTATGTATCTCCCCCACAAAGTATCTCCGCAACAATGTATCTCCTCCACAAAGTATCTCCACAACAATGTATCTCTGCAACAATGTATCTCCTCCACAAAGTAGCTCCGCAACAATGTATCTCCTCCATATGAGCACCTCAAAGTGCTTCATCTAATTCATCTTAGCGATGAGATTAAATGGGACAAGAAGAAGGGGGAAGAAGGAAAGGAAAAATGGAAGGAAGGAAGGAAGGAAGGAAGGAAGGAAGGAAGGAAGGCCTACGAGAAAGATGGTAAAATATTCCTATTTGTAGATGGTATGATACTATATCCAGAAAATCTTAATAAATTCATTAAAACATGAGGCCTAAAAGGTTTCAGAATAAATCAACTGCATTTCAATGTATTAACAAAGAGCAACTTCAAATAAAACTGACACCTTTACACACAGACTGCACCAATAAATAAATAAGCAGGTTAAGTAAATAAATATATAAGATGCTTCAGAATTTAACAGTAGAGCCTCCAAGCTTGTACAATAGAAATCATAAAAGTGGGGTGAAAAACCTTCAAGAAGGACGAGTAAGTCTAATGACAAAGTTTAACCCAGGAGCCCATGTGTTGGAGGGAGAGAATTCAATAAGTTGACCTCTGACCTCCATATATATGCCTTGGCATTCCCATTGGCACACACAGGCATGCATATGCACACACACATACACATAAGTAAAATTTTTTAAATTGTAGCGGATGTAAAGAGGACAGACATAGTAACTGGATATGTCAGTCAGCTTTTTCCACTGTGCCAAATTCCTAGAATTAGAAGCTAAAGGAAGGTGGGACTTTGGGCTCAAGGCTTCAGAGTCCATGGTTGGCTAGCTCTGTGGCCTTCGGATCTGAGGTGAATGAGAGCATCACTGTGAAGATCACATGATAAAGCAAAGCTGCTCCATGTGGCAACCAGGAAGGGGAGAGGGAGAGAGGGGGGAGGGGGAGAACAAGGGAGTGAAGGAGTGTGTGAGTTGGTGCGTGCACGTGTGTGTGTGTGTGTGCATACACACTATTCTACTATGAAAATGCCAGTAACCCAAATTTTTAAATGGCAACATATTTTACCCGATATTCATCTAAAGAAGATACAGCACTTGAACATGAAAATACCCTCAGTGTCATTAGCTGTCAGCGCTAGTCAAAGTCACAAAGAGAGACAATGACTATGATGGCTGAGACGGACAGTAGCAAGTGCAGTCAGGGTAAGGAGATCCCGTGGCACTGTGCACATCTGGTGGGGAGGGAAGAGGGACAGCCATTTGGGGGACACAGTGACAGTTCTACAGAAAGCTAACCATAGCTGGGCGGTGGTGGCGCATGCCTTTAATCCCAGCACTCAGGAGGCAGAGGCAGGTGGATCTCTGTGAGTTCAAGACCAGCCTGGTCTAAAATCTAGTTCCAGGACAGGCTCCAAAACCACAGAGAAACCCTGTCTCGAAAAAAAAAAAAAAAAAAAAAAACTAACCATAGACGTACTTACCATATAATCCAGAGTTGTAAGCCTCACTATATACAGGGGCAAGAGAATAGACAATATGAGTCCACATACAAATTTGTTCATTCTAGCTCTTTGCTCAATTATGACACTTTCAGCAACTTGTTCTGAGAGAACAATGGTGGGTGCACTCAGAGTATATGATAAGAATGTACCTGGCGGAGCTGTTTACAGCAGCAGAAAGCTGAATTCCAGCTGTGAGAGAAACTTGATACATCCTCACGATGACAAGGACCATCAGCCAAGGACAATGCAGGAGCAAAGACTTCACAGCACTGGAAAAGCTCTCGTTAAGTGTTAAGCTTAAAAAATGAGTTTTAATACAGCATGAGAAGTAGCATGTCATTTTTATGATCTATATATGGACGTACACACATATATGCTTGGAGTAAATGACAGTGCCTGTGATGAAGATGAAAGACAGGGCTGTGCGAAGGGAGGGCACACAGCTGGGATCAGAAATTGTTACTGTCGCTGGGCGGTGGTGGTGCATGCCTTTAATCCCAGCACTTGGGAGGCAGATGGATATCTGTAAATTCGAGGCCAGCCTGATCTACAAGGGCTAGTTCTAGGACAGGTTCCCAAAGCTACAGAGGAACCATGTTTTGAAAAACAAAAACAAAAACAAAACAAAAAAAGAAATTGTTATGTCATGTTTTAATAATGAACATATATCACCATGTAATGATAAAAAATTGTGTTTAAAAAAGCAAAATCATAATGACAAAAATGTTTATACCTATCACTTGAAATAAAATTATCACTGTAATTATTTTTACATTTAGTTCCAAGCTTCCTGGCCACCAAGGCGAAAATGAACACAAAGAATTCCATAGCTTTCCATTGTTTTATCAGCTAGTAATCTGGCACTAGATTCCAGGAAGAATTTAAGCTGTCCGCTCCTATGTTACACGAACAACCACCCTATGTGGACGCAGCAATGGCTCTGTTATAACCTTTGCCTTGTTCTAATTCTTCCAGCGGCTGCTGAAGACCTGGCTCCCAACCTTGCTAAGGAACTAACGACACGCACGACCTTTTCTGTGCAGTGCACCCATCCCTGTTTTCTAGCACAGTAAAACAGGTCCAGCATGATGCCATTGTTTTCAACATCCATCTAGAAACATCAGGCTTTTACACAGTGCTGTGGCATTGGTGCCTTTCGCTGTAAATTTAAACATCAGTCTACCTCGCTGATGAGACATCAGGTCATTAGGAGTCAAAATCTGTTGCGCTCTGAGAACAAACTGAAGGGTCCCCTGGCTGGAGAGAGCCAATAAAAGTAGGCTCACCCCAAGCCTGGATAAAAGTCACAAGAGCTTCAAGGGCTACAGCACCCAGCCTGGGAGTGGTGCCCCAGCAAGCTGAGCATCACCCTTAAGAGTCACAGCTTCTAAAGCAACCAAGAAACTACACTTCTCTGAGTCAGGGTACCTAACGGCACACACATGGCGGGATGGAGGAGAGAGGGGAGTCAAGTCCATTGCCTCCTGAGGGCTTTATCTAGAGGAGCAGTCTAAATCAGATTTCCCTTTCCACTTAACCTCCAGCTTCGCTCAGATCCTGTGGCTCCAAGTCCCAGGATGATGAAACTGCTAAAGCAGCCTTCTCCTCTGTCATATTCCCTCAGGTGCAAGTCCCCTCTTCTCCATATGTCCCACATGTACTTTCAAAACCCCAACGGGCGGTCTCCTGTCCAAGAGCATGCATTCTCTTATATATGTGACCTCGGAGAGAACTCACCCACTGATGACCTGTTGACACGCATCATGCATGATCATGAGTTCGCACACAGGCTGTGCTATGACATGTCACTGACCCTCTCACTCAGCCCCTCCCACAGTGCCTGGTCCATCCCATAGCCAGGATGGAGAGGAAGCTCAAAGCATTGTTGGAAGAATCATGTACCCAATAGTGCTTTGAAGCAGCAAGGGGACTGTTCTGAATTGTTCAAAAGCTTCTTTGGTGAAAGATGGGCTGGGTAGATATTTCTCATTCTGCAAGAAGCAACGTATTTGTGCAGCATGAAATGAATTTAGGAGTACAGGACACATAATGAGAGTAAGTACTGTTTCATAAAATGCCTGCCGTGTGTGTGTGTGTGTGTGTGTGTGTGTGTGTGTGTGTGTGTGTGTAGGCACAAGATAATTGATTTCTTTAAAATAGTTTGCAAGACAGGGAATGGTACAGTTCCTGAAAAACTTCATGTACCACCCAAGCCACTGATTGTCCTGAAAGGCATTGAAAAGTTGGATGAGAACTCTGAAGTTTCCTTCCTCATTCTGGAAAAACATCATCCTAGATCACAGGCAACTCCTACCACTGAGGCACAATGAGAGGAGAAAACCAACCCCAGGGAGTGTATATACACAGCCTGAGGTTTCATTTGGCCATTTATATTGACATACCACCTCAGTAAAAGGGGAAGGTATATGTGCTATTTAGACCAGGATTTCTCAGCCTAGATGAATGCCAGATTCACTCAAGGAATAGGAAAAATGTACTTATGACTAGATCACAAAGAATATCATCTGAGACTCTGGGGCCCAACCCTCAATGCTTCCCAAATAAGACCCACTGGTCTCATATGTTTTTTTAGATGTGCAAGACATAGAGAGTTCTTATAGAGTGCAGAGAGAAGAGAAACAATGTCAAGGTTTTACATGAAGATTATAAAAAGAACGGGCTTAACACATAAAATCAGGGCTTTTGATTTCTGTTCTGGATGTACAGAGAAGAAAGGGGCGCCATCTCTATGCTTCTGCCAAAAAGTTTGCACAGACTTCAAGTTCATAGCCTTTTCAAATCCACTGAACAACCGACAGAGAACAGACTAGCTCAGTCCAAGGAGAAACGTGACCTCTAGGGCATAAGGAAATGAGCATCTGTTTACTTGGGCAGATGCACCTGCAAGCATCAAGAAACAGTCACAAGGGATATCAAGGGATGAGCTGAGAGAACATGGAGACAGACCACCCTGAGGCCCCAAACATAAAAGAAACCTGAGGTGAACGGAACAGCCACTGGGAAAGCTTAGCCCTAAACACAAGGCATTCAAAGAGGAATGAGGAGCCTGGTGCACGGAAGGGCAGTGCCTCAGATCCTATTTGGCTACACTGACAAGTCCTCCTCACACAGAACAAAAAGCAGCAATAGGAAGGCATGTCCCTACCCCGGCAGAAAAGAACTTTACCTCCTTCTAAAATGTCTAGTTCTCAACAACCAAAGAATTGCAGGGCATAGGAACAGCAAGGAGAACCTGCACTGAAAACCATAAATTACAGAGGGAAACAGATGTCATACATACAGACACTGAAGCTCTCAGGGAAAGAATTAAAAACAATCATACTTGCTTCTGAAAGACTCTAGTGGAATGTAGACAACACAATCATGTATCTGTTTGACCTTCCTCCATCAGGAAATAAGTTATTTTAACAGAGAGAGGGCAAAAAAGAAACTATAAAAGAGAATTTAATATAAATAAATTCTGAGGGCCAAACTCAGAAACAAATGAAAAATGCTCTCAACAAGGATTCTCTTAGAGTTCACACAGCCAAGTTAAGAAATAATAATAACAACAAACTTTGAAAACAAGTGAATACGAATCACCCAAACTAAAACAAGAAAGCAAGCAATGAGCGAAGAAGACAGACCACAATGCCCAAGACAGAAAACTATACCAAAAACTACAGCTATAATTGAAATTTCAGAAAGGTGGGGGAGAATAAAGCAAATTAGAAAAAAAAAGTTGCTGTGAATTTTCCAAAATGCATAAAAACTACAAACCACAAATTCAAGAAGTTTAAGAAAGTCGAGCTACATAATAACTAACAAGCATGTGCCTGCATACGGCAGGCTTGAACATCCCCCGCCCCAACCAGAGGCAAAACCCTGAAAGCCAAAACAAAAAGAAAATCTTAGATGCAAGTACAGAGAAATTAAATGCTAAATACAAAGGAACAGAGAAGGAAAACGTCTTGTCAAAGGCCTGCAAACAAGAAGAGCAGCAAAGAGACATTGTTAAGCTACTGCAACAATAAAGACCCTGCCAACTGGGAAGTATGTATCTGTTTTTAATTGCTAACAGAAATAAGCGAATGTCTAAAACAAGAGTCAGCATAGCCTACAAGTCCAACCCAGGCCTGTTATAGTTTGAATGATCAAAAGTGAACAACTGGCTATTTCCTCCCTACGAAAGAAAGAAAACTACTGAGCTCGCTCTCAACCCCACCCAAACGTAGCAGAATTCTTAGAACAGCGAAGCAAGAAAGACATAAAAGACATCTGGATTGGAAAAGAAAGCTACTTTTATTCACAGAGAATGTGATTCTCTTTGTAAAAAGTCTGAATGAATCTGCCACAAACCTGCTACAATATACAAGAAGGAATTTTTGCAAGTTCATTGAACACAAATTCAATACATCAAAATAAACATTTCTTTCTTTTTTAGTTGATTTTTATTGAGCTCTACATTTTTTCTCTGCTCCTCTCCCTTTTTCTCCACTCCCCTCCCCTACAACATTCTGCCAAGGTCCCCATGCTCCCAATTTACTCAGGAGATCTTGCCTTTTTCTACTTCCCATGTAGATTAGATCTATGTATGTCTCTCTTAGGGTCCTCATTGTTGTCTAGGTTTTCTGATATTGTGATTTGTGGACTGGTTTTCTTTGTTTTATGTTTAAAAACTACTTATGAGTGAGTACATGTGATAATTGTCTTTCTGGGTCTGGGTTACCTCACTCAAAATAATGCTCCATCCACTTGCCTGCAAAATTCAAGATGTCATTATTTTTTTTCTGCTGTGTAGTACTCCATTGTATAAATGTATCACATTTGCCTTATCCATTCTTCGGCCAAAGAACATTTAGGTTGTTACTAGGTTCTGGCTATGACAAACAATGCTGCTATGAACATAGTTGAGCACATGTCCTTGTGGCACGATTGAGCATCCTTTGGATATATTCTCAAAAGTGGTATTACTGGGTTTTGAGGAAGGTTGTTTCCTAATTTTCTGAGAAATCACCATACTGACATCCAAAGGGGCTGTGTCACCTTGCATTCCCACCAGCAATTAAATGAAAATGACCACACAACATACCCAAATTTATGGGACACAATGAAAGTAGTGTTAAGAGGAAAGTTCAAAGCACTAAATGCCTACATAAAGAAGCTAGAAAAATCCCACACTAGTGAATTAACAGAACATTTGAAAACTTTAGAATAAAAAGAAGCAAACTTACCCAAGAGAACTAGATGGCAGGAAAAAAAATCAAATTGAGAGCTGAAATCAACAAAATAGAAACAAAGAAAACAATACAAATAATAAATGAGACAAAGAGTTGGTTCTTCGAGAAAAATCAACAAAATAGATAAACCTTTATCCAAACTAACCAAAAGGCAGAGAGAGAATATCCAAATTAACGAAATGAGAAATGAAAAGGGGGACATAACAATAGTCATGGAGGAAATACTGAGAATCATAAAGTCATATTTCGAAAACCTGTACACCACAAAATTGGAAAACTTAAAGGAAATGGACAGTTTTCTGGATAAATATCACATACCAAAATTAAACCAAGACCAGATAAGCAAATTAAACAGAGCTATAACTGCTGAAGAAATAGAAACAGTCATCAAAAGTCTCCCAACCAAAAAAAGCCCAGAACCAGATGGTTTCAGCTCAGAATTCTACAAGATTTTCAAAGAAGAACTAATATCAATACTCCTTAAATTATTCCACACAATAAAAACAGAAGGAACATAGCCAAACTCTTTTTATGAGGCTACAATTACCCTGATACCCACAAAGACATTACTAAGAAAAAGAATTACAGACCAATCTCACTCATGAACATTGATGCAAAAATACTAAATAAAATACCGGCAAATTGAATCCAAGAACACAACAGAACTGTCATCCACCATGATCAAGTCAGCTTCATCCCAGAGATGCAGGGATGGTTCAACATACAAAAATCTGTCAACGTAATCCACCATATAAACAAACTGAAAAATAAAAACCATATGATCATCTCATTAGATGCCGAAAAAGCTTTCGACAAAATACATTCCTTCATGACAAAATAAACATTTCTATAGTGACTGAAAACCCCCAAATCAAATACTTAAGATATAAACACAGCAAAACCCTATGTGCTGAACCATTTTTTTTCTAAAATCTACAAAAAAAAATCCAATGATAGAAACCAAAGACAAATTACTGTACACACACACACACACACACACACACACGCACATTGCAGGGGGGGGGTGCTTGTTTGTCCCAGCTGCCCAGAACTGAAATAATGACACAGAAACTATATTATTTAATACTTAAAACTAGATAAAATATATTTTAGTCATCACATGTCATCTCCCTTTATCATCTATATCTATCGATCATCTATCATATCTCTATCATGTCTGCCGTCTGTCTGTCTGACTGATGGTCTAAGGACAGCTTGCTAAAATCAGTTCTCTCCTTCCACCATGAAGGTCCTAGGAATCAAGTTCAGGCTGTCTGGCTTGGCAGCAAGCACCCTTACACACTGAGCCATCTTGCTGGCCCCTGGCTGACTTTCCTTTAAACACCCAAGGAGATTCAGTTGGGAAATGTTGGTTTTTAACAACTTGTACTAAAATAATTGGGCACATAAATACATACCCAAAAAGTCTTTGACCCATTTTCACACCTTATTCAAAACTTATTTCCAGTTTAACTGTAGACCTAAATGTAAAACATGAATGCATGAAATTTATAAGGAAAATTAGGAACATTATTAAGACTTTGATCCTGCTGGGGGTGGTAGTGCACGCCTTTAATCCCAGCACTCGGGAGGCAGAGGTAGGCAGATCTCTGTGAGTTGGAGGCCAGCCTGGTCTACAAGAGCTAGTTCCAGGGCAGGCTCCAAAGTTACAGAGAAACGCTATCTTGAAAAACCAAAAAAAAAAAAAAAAGACTTTGAACCAGGGAAAGGACTATCCCTATCAAATAAGAAAAGTTCTTTAAAATAGAGAAAAAGTTATAATTGTCTAAGGCTTCAACTTTTATTTTCTCACTATTCAAATAATGAGTCCTGAGCATGAATGAGCATATCTGTAATGCAAGCGTACTTCCTCTTTCTCTACCGCCCAAACCAAACAATTCTGCATCAAAATGATGAAAGGAATGGGCCTGACTCCCCTTTGTTCACATTCCTTCACTCACTTCTCATCACCTGGCACTGTTTGGCAAGTCGCTATAGGAACAGGTGAGATACAACAAAGAAAGAAAGAAATTCGGTTTAAAAAAGAAAAAAGTTAGGGGTTGTGGGGATGAGTCAGTCAGGAAAGTATTGAGCATGAGGATGTGAGTTCAACACCCAGAACCCACACTGAAAGCCAGGTGCAGTGGTGTGCAGTGGTGTGCACTGGTAACCCAGTGTCGGGGAGGTAGAGGCAGGCAGACCCCTGGGGCTTACTGCTTAGTTGAGCTAGTAAGCCCCAGGCCAGCATGCCATGTCTCAGACCAAGATGAACTGTGTTTCACAAACATAGTGTGGTTCCTGAGGTTGTCCTGAAGCACACACACATGCACACATACATACATGTACACATACACGCATGCACACATGCACACATACACACATGTACACATACACGCATGCACACATGCACACATACACACATGTACACATACACACAAGCACACGTACACACATGCACACATACACACATGCACACATACACACATGCACACATACAC
>NC_022011.1:63133096-63142765 GCF_000317375.1 Microtus ochrogaster | reverse complement strand
CATGCGCACATGCACACATACATACAAGCACACATACAAGCACACATACACACATGCACACATACACACATGCACACGTACACACATGCACACGTACACACATGCACACATGCACACATACACACATGCACACGCACATGCACACACATACACATGTACACATTCATACAAGCATACACACATTCATAAAAGCACATATACACATTTAAAGAAAAATAAAATGCTCTAAATAATTTGATGTTTAACCGACTTCTTGGTGAACATTTGTCCTTTTTTGCCCCAAACCGTACCTTCTCAGGCCACAATTCTCCTCAGGAAATAAGACTGCCAGGCCTGTGACCAGGTGTTCCAGTAATACTATTAACCTGACTGACACCCTTCTATTACGTCACTCTTCAGCATCCAGCATGTTCACTAAAACATAAGTTCGTCTCGTTCTGGGGCATGTAAGCACCATGAGAACAATGACTTTCTCATTTTTAAGGATCCTGGATCCCCTGCACTTTAAACTGTGTGTGGCGCACAGTAGGTGCTTTGTGGGATGAATTCTGCCTGAGGCTTGAATCACTGTCACAGCCCCCTCCACATCTGCACAGTGATCCTAACAAACAGGCCTGAATAAGCTAGCCCTCCCCACCTGCTTTCTCCAGGATCAGTGAGGACTCATTTTTCCGGCTTCTGGACTAACTAGGTCCTGAGGAGAGAGGATTGTGGGAAGCTGCGTGCCTGGCCCTGCAGCCAAACACCGAAGCCCACTGATATCCACCATGTCCAGTGGAAACGGAGAACATGTCTCCTAGCACCTCGGTGAAAATGACTTCAAAGCAGTGCTGAACACGGTCGCTAAAGTCGCACACCGAATTCAGTACCAGGAAGCCCGCTTTCTAAATCCAGAATCTACCACTACCTGCACGCTCACCAAGCCCTGGCCTGTTAGTTTGAAGGCAGGTAACAATGCTGAAACCAAGCCATGGCTTTGAGCAAGGGAGTGCTCTCAGGAGGACTGAGGAGGCCCTGGGCTAGGGTGGGTCGGTAGCGGAAGACCAAATTCATCTGTGAGATTTCAACTACTCATGGCCCCTCCTGGAACTCCTCCAAGAGAATGAACCATTATCGCTCACTAAATGACAGCAATACGTAGAAAACTGTCACTCATCCTAAGGGGCACATAGAGAGCGTGCAGAGCCTTTTCCTCGTTTCATGTCCGACAAATGGGACCATGACTCTTAGTGACACTATAGGGTGTCCAACACAGGGTGCCCCGTCTTTCCTGCTATGCAACACTCAGTTCCTTTCCTGTCCCCCAGCAACACCCACCACTTTCCTACTAGAGTCTGAATTTGCAGGAGCTATGACCAGGTGCCCATCCTTGCCTTGGCCTTCGCTTGCAGATTTCGGATTGTCTTATATGCAGAGCCCTGGGGAGATGAATCCCACCTCAGCTCAGAAGAATATCTGGCAAAAGCCAGCACACCCCCCAGTTCTGCTGCTAGGATTGCTCTACAGGTAGGCTGCCCATTCTGGACAAAGGCACACGGCCAATGACAAGAATTGTAAGGAAAATGTAATTTTCTTACCTAAAAGAAGACTGAGGAGCATGCCTGGTCCTTCTCTGTGTGGATGCTATCATGTCAAGGAAGGCAATGGTATCTCTGGTTCCCATGGAGTCAGGAAAACTTAAGAGAAATTTCTAGAAGGCAACCTCGAGCAGTCCCTCTCCCACCCTCCGTCATCCTGTGAGAAACAATAACGTGACCCAACTAAGGTAACGTACATTAAAGTGTGCCCTGTCAGACACCGTCCCTGTGACCCAGACAGGACGTCCACAGCCTATTCATCTCCAAATTAGAGCTAAGCTACACACACCTTCCTTGGGAAGACTCCACCACGTCCCCAGCGAGACAACCTCCAGCTCTGTGACCTGCACATACATTTCCTCAAAGCCTCCACCCTCCCTCCTGGCAGAGACTCTGGCGTGTGTTGGGCACTGACAAAACGTGGAAACGACTGGATGAATGAAGCCGTGACAGAGAGCTGGCAACACACGCCGCGGCCCTGACAGGCTGGCACCTGGGCTGTTCACACTCTGGGGAAGAACTCCTTGGAGGTGTCCTCAAGGAAAAGCAGACACGGTGCAACAACGCACATTCCTATTTTCAGCAGCCCAGAATTGAAAGTACTTCCTCAGAACAGGCCTCCGAATCACCTACACTTGAGACAGTTTATCTGCCCCAGGAGCTGAGCTCCTCCTCCGCGGTGTGGGTGGCACCTGGGTAATGCAGGCCTGCTTCTGTCACGGGAAACCCTCCCACTCCCCATCTGCTGGGATGGCTTGGACTTCTTGCAGTCCAGTGCACCCGGATGGTCTGCTGAGGGATAGGCTAAATGGAAGAGATCTCTCCACATCTCTCTCTCCCTCCCTCCCTCTCTCCTCTTTCCTTCTCCTTTGCTCCTCTCATTTCCTTCATAAGGTGTCACCTCTACTGACCAAACGTGCCAGCCTGGTGCAGAAGGAGCTAATGTGTCCTCGGAAGACAACACCTGTCCTGGGAGCTCATAGGGGTGGCACCTTCCACAGTAGAAGCTGCAGCCTTCCCACTTCCTTTGGAGGACCCAGTCAATTCCTACAGGGCGGCGTGAGGCAACTTTCAAGTCACCAAACCCTAACCCTAAGGAACGAATTCCGACAGTTCACAATGGCAGGAGCCGGGTGATTGCAGCTTTCTTCAAGGGGGACATGTGCACTGACCCTCTTCATCTTGGCTGCTAGAGCAGCCGGACCCTACAACTGCCACTGCCCCCATCAGAGAGTCAGGATGGTGCCCACCCATCCCAGGCACAGATGCGATCACTCCCCCCTCCCCATGTCTTCTATTCAGAAAGATGCAGGGACCTCTGGAGACATGAACTGTCGAATACGTTAACACCTGAGGGATAAACATGGAGAAAAACCCTCAGGCATGCTAGGTACCTCATGAGCACCAAATAATTTAAGGCCATCCGATGATCATAACGGCTATTTTATCCTGGAGGAAACAGGCTCGGAGAAGTTAAAGAGCTTGCTCAAGGTCACAACGCTAGTAAGTGAACTGAAATTTAAACACCACTCTCTGGACTACTCTTCCCGCTTCATCACTCTGATCACCAGTCACTGGGAGGTGGGCAGCACCCTTTCACCCCACAACACCCCAGGGCGCACAGACCCGTGCAGACTTACTATGTATGCCCCCCTGGAGTAAGGGCAGCCCCGCCGACCCAGCTTCACCGAAGCCTGGGTAACTAACCAATGTGTTGGTTAGTGATTTAACAGCCAAAGTAAAGCGCTGCGCAGGGGGAGCGGCGGTTCCCGCCTACCGGGATGAAGCGCCGCAGAGGGACGGGCGGAAGCTGGCTCGCACTTGGCGGTGCGGTCGCTCCCCAGCCTCAGCGGTGGCCTCCAGCCGCGGAGTCCCCGGAAGACCCTCCCAGCTCGGCCCGGCACGTCCAGCTGTGGGCACCTGCGCTTCCCTGCGGCTCGGAGAGTCGCGGCTTGGGTCCCGCCGGCTGTAGCGCAGCGCCCGCCGCAGCCGCTCGCCCCTCCCAGCCCCGGCTCTGCAGCCCCGCACGCACGCGGCCGCCCCGCAGAGCTCGCCCGGCTCACCTACCCGGTCGCGGCCGGCGGACTCCCGGCGCCTCGCTCGGCTCCCAGCCTGGGCTCGCGGCACCCGCCCCGGGCTGGCGTTGACTGGGACAGCGCGGGGCGGGGCGGGGCTCCTCCCCACCCCGAGCCACCTGGGGCGACCGGGAGGGGCGGGCCGACAGGTGAGAGCCTCACGCGGGGGAGCCGCCCCGGGTGCCCGCTTGGGGACGCAGCCAGGATCCTGCTCCCGGTGGCATGAAGCCGAGCGAACGCGAGTAGATCGCTTAATGTACCCGAGCAGTAGAGCTGTTCCCTCCTAGGCTGGCCGCCCGGGAAAAGAGCACAGACCCGAGGGAAGCAGCTAGACTAGAGGGACACTGCCACCCTCCAAGAGTGGGATGCGAATCCCTCAGGGGTGAGAACGGCGAAGCCAGGAGTGCAACTTACTTCAGATACAGAACTCAGGCCTTTTCGACCGTTCGGCTCTACCCTTCCCAAGCCTCATCCACCCCTCGAACGATGTCTCTCCCTCTTTTAAAAGAATATATTATGCTATAAATGAAATAGTTCCCGATTGCGATGTCCTCCCCAGCTCTGGATAGTAAGTCTAACCTTGCTTCTCTTCTGTTGTATCTCCAAAGACTTGTACATACCCAGGGCAGCCCCGGGCTCGGTTAAAAGCAAAAGAATGCTTAGGTAATCTCCCCAGGCTGGCTGCAGCCTTTCTCTATTCCATTTGAAAGCAAGTTTCCTGGCTTGTAGGCCATTCTTTGTATAACTTCCCTTCCCAGCACTTCCAACCAGACAGTTTGTAGGAAGCATACACTCTCAGGACACCTCTGTTAAGTGCTCAGACAACTCTGTAAGTTAGGAAGAGGGACTTGTGGGAAAAGGATGCCTGACTTCACCAGTGGGAACTCCACCCCCATCCCCCAGGAGGTCCTCTGAGATCCAGGCCTGTATCTCTAAAGACAGCAGAGTGGCCTGGGACCCTGAGGTCCTTGCCTGCTACTAGGAAAACTTGGCTGGAGGCAGATCTGTAGAAACCAGGCACAGATGTGGTCTCTGCATAGACCTATGGGCACTGCAGGTCAAGAGGCACCTAAGCCAATGGCATTTGCAGAGGTCTCTCACAGATTATTCAGAGTAGAACATTTTTAAAAGTTTTCTATTTAACAGACAGATGGTCTTAAAACACACACACACACACACACACACACACACACACACACACACACGTCTGTGCGGTACAGCTAGTCCCACACTGGCTTCGTTTATGGATTCACAGAGAGTTCTACTCCCCGTCGGATAGAGGAAGCACCCATCAGTTTTAGAGATACACAGAGCCTGTCCTTCTTGTAACAAGGGTCCTTCCTTGGCTGCATGCTGACCTTCCAAGGCAAAAGTCAAAGGTGCTCTGCCAAGATGACAACAGGGCCAAGCAGACTGCTCCATCCCTTTGCCTGACTATAGGCCCAACCCTGTCTGGGCCAGGGCCCCTCTTTCATCAATGAATCCTACACAAGGGAGTATTTAAGATCTAGTGCTACCCAGCCTGCCTGGTCACACTAGACAGGCCGTCCTGGAAAAAAGGTTACAGAGATTGCCCCACCTAGGTGTGCCTAACCACCGAAGCTTCCCCTTCTCCCCTGCCACACCACGGCAGGTTTGGAGGCTGGTGTCCCAGGGTGGGGCCATGGCAAGGCCTGCCCGCTCTGGGTCAGCCACTTGCACCAGCAGGTGGGGCTGAACAAAGGAGCCGCTCCAGGTCCCACCCAGGAGAAGCAGGCCCAACCCTCTGTTTTGGTTTCAGTCAGTGGAGCGTGTGACTTGAGAGCCTTTCGTGTGTGTGTGTGTGTGTGTGTGTGTGTGTGTGTGTGTGTGTGTGATCACAGCTGTGACAACCTTGTGAGTGATGCCACCCGGAAAGGCTGAGAAGCTTCCAGAAAACACAGTTCTACCCTCGCCCCCTTCCTCTCCCTACCTGCCCATTTGTGTATGGGTGTGAAGTTACTCACTGGAGCATGGGATACCTACCAGTGGCCACACACTTAAGAACAAAAGAATAATTGTCCTTCCCCAGCTGCTATCAATTGCCAAGCCCACCTCAGGAGGGGATGGTCTGCAAGAGCACCTCCCCTACCTATTTTGGCTGGATTAACCTTGTATAGGGCTTGTGCAGGTGACCACAGCTTGTATGAGTTCGTGAGTAAAATCGCTATGTCAAGGCCAGAAGTTTGCATTTCCCAGCGCCCTTCTCCATCATCTGGTCCTTACCTTCTCTCCGATATTTCCTGAGCCAGGAAGGAGGTTATTGAGGAAGAGATCCCAATTAGGGATGGTACTTAATCTCTTATTCTTAGCACTTCGACCAGTTCAGCGTATTTCTTGTTTAAAACACATCTTATATACCTCCATGCCAGAAGAGGGCATCAGAACCCATTACAGATGGTTGTGAGCCAATTTGTAGTTGCTGGGAATTGAACTCATATACACTATATGTATATACTATATATAACAAATAAACTTTTTTTTAAAAAAGAGAGAACGAGAAAGAGAAAATATCCAAAGAGGGACAGAATCTTTTAAAAATGAACCCTAGAATACTTTACCTTTTAAATCCATTTATACATTAATATTTTCTGTGTATTTTTTTGTTTTTTGGTTTTTTTTGAGACAAAGTCCCTCTAGAATAGCCCTAGCTACCCTGGAACTCTCTTTGTAGATCAGGTTGGCCTAGAACTCACAGAGATTCCCCTGCCTCTGCCTCCTAAGTACAGGGATGAAAGGTGTGCACCAATCACACTTTGCTCTTGGTACATTTCTTCTGGGCCCTGAGAAGCCACACAGTTAATTATAGTAAGCATGGGAGCAGTACAGAGAAATAGCCAGAAAGACGCAGATCAGAAAGAGCCAAGTATCTAGGATTTGGCTTCTATGGTTCTGAATCAGAGCATGTGAGCTGAAATGAGAAATTGGGAGATAAAAAATACAATGATAACTAACCTTTAATGAGTGGCTATTTTGTGGCCGGGTACTATTCTAAATACCCAGGACCCCAGACCCTGCAAATGCATTCAGTATTGTGGTGTCCCCCCCGACACACACACACTTCACCCCTTCTCTTCATTCCATTTAACATCCCTTGTTGAAGAGCTGAAACTCTTCAGTCACGTGTTCACGTGACAAGTCTATGAAATGTGACCAATGCCACACCCTCAGGATGCGTGAACACTGACCTTCAGGGGTCCAGTGAATACCATGCAGTCATGTGACCCCCTACCCAGAGAGCCACTTTCTTTCCTTGCTGGGTCTGAGCTGAGATGGGCAGCAGACACAGCAGGCGTGATTATTGCAGCAACCTTTCCAGGGCTCCTGGGAATGTCAGCTGGAGAGGGAACAGAAAATCATAAAAGTCCAGCCTCATCTCTAACAGATTGTGAAACCCGCCACGTGCACAAGGACAGCCAAGGATTGAGTTTCTTAAGATTTTTAATGTTGGTCACAGTACTGATGTAGCAAAAAGTGCTTTGGGCTTACATCTCACATCCTAGGCTCGCATGCAGAATTTTCAAGGTGGTACATGCTCTGTATCCTTGAGGAGACTTCAGAAAGATGAGGCACCCCCTCCCCCCCTGAGGCGAGCAGCAAACCTGCATTGCCGTGTCTTTCCATCTCTCTCACTCCTGGCAGACCCACCGGGGACCAGAGTGAATTTGCTTGGCTGGTTAAAGCCCAGCAGCCAGGAACATCTTCTTACTTTACTTGAATTCAGAGCAGCATGGAGACCTGGGCTGCCAACTCAGGATCTGCTCACAGTCCTGGCAACGAGAAGGTTCAAATGCCTTTCGGTGTTCTGTTTGCCATTTTTTGAGGTGCTGGCAGTCAAACCCCAAGGTTCACAGGCACAGTGTCTCACTGAGCTATGTCACTGGCTCCTGTTGTAGTGTTCCTCTGATTTATATTACTTCCAAAGGCCACCCAAACACACTATCCCTGTACTGAGGTAGAGGGAAAGACTGTTTTCCATACTAGCATGGGGAAATTCCTTTTGTGGGGGGAAAAAAAAAAACCTCTATAAATTACCACTACTATTCCAGCCACACTCTTCTTCAGGAGCCTTCACAGCCGGCTCCTTCTACCACAGAGGCCTTCCCACCATGTTTTCTGCATGGCCCTGGAAGGTCATAAGTAGTCATTTTACAGAGGGCTGCTGCCTGGTTTGCAGTTTGCTCTGAGGAGATGTAGACTCAGTTTTACCCCAGTTCTGCTAAATACAAGACAGACACGTGTCCTTTTTGGCTTTCTGTTGTGTTAAATACCAAGATCAAAAGTGACTTGGGGAGTAACTGGTTTATTTCTGGTTACAGTTCCAGGTGACCGTCCAGCAGGGAGGGGAGTCAAGGCAGGAACCTGGAGGCCGGAACTGAAGCAGGGACTATGGGGGAGTGCTACACACTGACTTGTGCTACACACTGACTTGTGCTACACACTGACTTGTGCTACACACCGACTTGTGCTACACACCGACTTGTGCTACACACCGACTTGTGCTACACACCGACTTGTGCTACACACCGACTTGTGCTACACACCGACTTGTGCTACACACTGACTTGTGCTACATACTGACTTGTGCTACACACCGACTTGTGCTACACACCGACTTGTGCTACACACTGACTTGTGCTACACACTGACTTGTGTTACACACTGACTCGCGTGGCTTGCTCAGTTTGCTTTCTTATACAGCCCAGGACCACCCACCAGGGATGGCACCACCAGTGAGCTGGGCCCTCCCACTTTAATCCTTAAACAAAGACATGTCCTATAGACATACCTATAGGCCAATCTGACGGAGGCAGTTCCTCAGTTGAGGGCCCCTCTGCCCAAATATGTTTAGATTTGTGTCAAGTTGACCAAAATCACCCAGCACTATATTCAAATGTTTGTGGAAAGAATCCCAGACTATGGTGTAACACTATCAATTATTGAGCCAGGTGTTTAAAGCTTTTCTTTCTTTTCTTTCTTTTTTATTTTTGTTTTTGTTTTTCGAGACAGGGTTTCTCTGTAGCTTTGGAGCCCGTCCTGGAACTAGCTCTTGTAGACCAGGCTGGCCTCGAACTCACAGAGATCCACCTGCCTCTGCCTCCTGAGTGCTGGGATTAAAGACGTGCACCACCACTGCCTGGCTTATTTGAAGCTTTTCATTTACAAAGGGAGAGGGGCAGCTACTGGATTGCTCTTCTAAACTGCCTAGAGTCCCTCTTATTCCCAAGATCCCTGGCCTATAGTGCACACTCAGTGGCAAGGCTTTTCCAGAGCAGATGTCCTTCTTGATGGTGACTGCTCATGTCAGAAAGGCTTCCAATGCTGCGGAGTGTCCTTCTGTCCTGCAACCACAGCTTTGATCTCGATGTGCCAACGCTTGATGCAGCAGAATGGACCCTGCGGAGAAGCCATTGCTCTGGGGCCTGGACTACTCCGCTGACCACATGCATGAAGTGAGTGGAACCATTTGACCTGAGCAGAACTAGATGGTTCGGCATGATCCCTTCCCATCCTGCGGTTCTGCTGTCTGACAGATGCCCCTCAAGTCGCCTCTACATATTTGTCCATGTGTTCTTTAAGGGCTCCTCAATTTATTTGTTCTACATAGTTAAGCAAAAGCCACTTTGGAAGAAATGTCGTTTGTTTCCGTTTACAACTGCTAGGGGAAGCTGGGCGTGGCATTCAGTACCAGCTACCAATCTGAACTGCTGAGAAGGAGGCGTAGGATCATCATAGAGGGAACTCTGCTACCTCCTGGTGCATGGGTTTCCAGAGACTAGGCATATGGGACGTAGTCTGTGACCACGGTTATCTCACGTACTTATGCACAGCAGCCCAGGGGGCACAGGGGCTGATGTGTATAGTGGACAATTACGGTGCCTGCGGAGTCGGGAAGGGAGGCCTCCTGTCCCTGGTCTGCTATAGAAAACATTTGAGATGCTGGCAGAAGCTGGACGAGCTGTGTGTGTGTGTGTGTGTGTGTGTGTGTGTGTGTGTGT
>NC_022011.1:63131858-63132871 GCF_000317375.1 Microtus ochrogaster | reverse complement strand
CTTGGTTAAATGACTCGAGTGTCCCTAGTTCCCTGTGGGAAATTGCTAAACCCCTTCAGATATCCTGCTGGGATCTCATCTTCTGGCATTAACTGAGATTACCAAACTTCCTCTTCCATCAGCAGGAAACTGCAGTGTCTCCTCCCCTAATCCAAGGTCAGGACTCAAATCCTGACTAGCTCTCTGGGGTGAAAATCCTCAAGGTTAGGCTGGGAAACTAGCCTGAAACCTGGCTGCAGTTATCCTTGGGCCACAGCAAGCGCTCTACTGTGTAACACCTTAACAGTTGCTTTTCCTCTAACTGAAAGAAGGTAGGGAGGTGCAAAAGTTTGTGTGTTCCCACCCCCACCTCCCCAGAGCATATGCCAAAACTTAATCCCCAGTGTGATGGTACTGGAGCTGGGGCCTGTGGGAATGTTTCTAAGTCGCTATTCTACTGCTGTGAAGATACCACAAGCATGACAACTGATATTTTTTAAAACTATTTAACTTTCAGAGGTTTAGCCCATTGTCATCATGGCAGGGAGCATGGTGGCAAGCAGGCAGACAGGGTGCTGAAGTAGTTGGGCATTCTTTACTCTGATTCTTAGGAGGGTTAGAGGGGGGTAGAAGTGGGGAAGGGGGGGGAGAGGATAACACACTTCCTCCAACAATGCCACACCTCCTTTCAAACAGTGCCACTCCCTGGTGACCAAGCATTCAAATATGTGAGCCTTAGGGCCCATTCTCATTCAAACCACCACAGAAGGTAACTAGGTCTTTAGAATGGAGCCCTCATGAAAGGGGTGAGTACTCTTATGGAAGATCTCCAGAGGGCCCCTGTTCTGTGATGTTAAGACACCAGAGAAGTCAAAAGAATAAAGCTTGGAGGTTTTCATCAGACCCCATCCGTTATGATCTGCTGGCCTGGCCTGTCACCTGGGTATCCTGTCCCTTTAAGAGACAAACCCCGCCTACTCCCATGCTTGCGCACACGCTCTCTCTCTCTCTCTCTCTCTCTCTCTCTCTCTCTC
>NC_022011.1:63108125-63131758 GCF_000317375.1 Microtus ochrogaster | reverse complement strand
TCTCTCTCTCTCTCTCTCTCTCTCTCTCTCTCTCTCTCTCTCTCTCCTTCCCCTTCTCCCCTTTCCTTTTCCCTCCATAACCCACTAAATAAACTCTATACCCAATTCTCTCTGCATGATGTATCTGCCTCTCATCTGCTGCAGTCTCTCACCCGCCAAGGCATCAGGGGACTCACCAAGGCCTAGGGGACCCACGGAGGTCTCAGGTCACCCGGTGCTACCCTTTGTGGGACCCCAGTCCCTCCCCCCTTATATCTTTAAAAAGGAATAACACCATCCACACTGGCATCCTGATGGTAGACGCCCAACCTCCAGAATGGTCAGAAATAGATGCACTGTTTATGCCCAGTCTATGACACTTCGTTATAACACACCCAGCTGACCAGAAAAGAATAAGGAAGCCTTTAGACAGAGGACAAGGAGAGATTGGATTTCATGGGGTGGGAGCCAGTGATTCCCAAGGCCTTGTCCATTGCCTTTTTCTTAAATGTTGGGGGAGATCCATAGAAGGCAAGAGCTGGAGTTCACAATGAAAATGTCTCCTCCTAGAATAGCTGTGATATTAGCACTCACCTCGATGTAAGCAGCGCCATTAAAAATACTTTCCTATGGATTCTCGTTTGACCCCTACAGGCAGCAGTGAGCTAAATCTTAGTAATTTGGGTATGTTCATGAGGTCTTTGAGTCTGCAGGGTTCAACGCTTGATTATGCTCCTGTAGCTGGCCAAACAGACTCAGAGTCCATCTTCCTTTCTGTTGTAGAAACACCCTGTAGAATCACTGCCCAATACTATGTACCTACACTCTAGGAGAATCTTGTATCTACAAGGACACTGGAGCCAAGAGCCAGGACTGGCTGAAGGAGTTAGCGTTCCTCCATCCAGATACTATCTGGAGCCAGTGGGCCCTGGCCAAGTCTTGACAGCTCCTCAGAAAAGTCCTCCCAGGACAGGCACAGGTAATGGGAGTTTGTGCTAAGTGGGGAGCTTGTGAGGGAACCCCACTTTGTTTCCAGCCTTCCCGTAGTTGGACTTGCATGTACATGTGTGGTATGATTGGCATGTTTGTGTTTTCTAAAACTTAAGCTCTAAGATGAAATCCAATTAATCATCCTGACAGGTCAGGGGATGGAGCCGTGGCTCTCAGCCAGGGATGCGTGGCTACCTCTAGAGGGGCCTCCCACATCCACGGGGATGAGGGAACCACTGTCCAGCACCTCTAGATCTTCCTTGGGAGCCTGTGGAGGGAGGGCCAGAGTGTGCTGATCCTTCTGACTTAAGCAAAGAACTGTGCTTTATACTTTAAATGCAGAGATTATCGTCTTGAAAAGAAAAACTTATGCGTAATGTCACATCTTATAAACACAACAGTAGACAAGTTGTGACGACACTGGTACACTGCTGAGTGTGCTCTGTATAAACAAGGTTCTTCCAGGCACAAGGGTGCTGCTGGTGGCTGCTGGTGTAGCCTCTGTCACAAGCCCAGAGCCAGGGTCTGCAGGCAACCTTGCATATCCAAGTCTTCCTACGACTGGTTGAAGTCATTCAAATGATGAAGTTGTCTTCACTTCCTGTGAAAATCTCCTCAAGTATAAAGTTTTATATACATCCTTAATTTAAAAAAAAAAAGGGAGGGGACCCCTGGGGCTGGTTGCTGGTTATTTATCCTTCTGTGAAACACACACTTACACAATCATCGTTTTGAGGGGCAGTTTTGCTAGCTGTTGAGCAAACAAGCTTCGGAACTAGGCTTTAAATCCTGGCTGCTCCTCTTGCCGGCTGTGAGAACTTGGACAAGCTACTTAACCCCTCTGTGCCCTCTCCTCACCTGTGAGAAGAGATAGCAGCGCCTACCTCATGGGGTTATTAGAAGGATTAGATGGATTAATACATGTAAGACACTTAAAATAGTGCCTGGCACACAGCCAGATTGCTCTCGCGAATTAATTGACTGCTTACTGTGGCTTTCTGGGTGCTTGAAGTTCCTGACGCTGTCACATGTCACCCCAAACAAGTTTGTAGATTTCCCTAGTTTACACAGTCTGTAGCACTCACATTTTTGCTCTGCATAAATCTTCTTAAGGGCTGTATGGTGAGGCTCTTTTCCAGTTCCATCAAGGATATGGTGAGGGTCTGGAAGGTGTTATGTTATCTGGGACTCAAAAACCAAACCAAACCACACCTCACACAAGGCAAGCAGACCAAATGCGGAATCCCAGCCTTTGTCGCTGAAGGCGTAGGGAGGAGAGGCCTCCCACAGTGGCTACCTAGGTTTTTAGAAATGGTTATGAGCTCAACTAACCACACAGAAACTGGTGTCTTCTTTGCAGACTGGATGAAGAACCACCAAATGCCAGGGAGAGAGTCAATCCCTGAGTTCAAGAGGCCTCTTGTCAGGGACCCCATGTTGTCATCTCGGGCATCAGAGCAAGGCCCCCTGCTTCTGTTCAGTGTGTTATGTACCGTAGACACATTATGAGACATGGCTGTCACAAATGTCAGAATCACACCGGCCACACTCACGCCACCAGTGCCTGCTGTGGCAGATACTTTCTCTGTTCGCTTTGTCCTGAGGACGCTTCGGCTCAGAGGTTCTGGGAAACAGCTTAAGAACAGGTCAGAGCCAGGGACAGGAGACCTGGAGAAAGACCTCCTCCCATGAACTGCTGTGGTAGCCCCACTGGGGAACAGAACCTCACTCCTGATCTGTGGGGTCACCTTGTTGACACTGAAATGTCCTTTGTGGTCTGTTTCTTTCAGAGGACTGCTTCCCATCTTAAACAGGGATGGAGTTAACCACGTAAGTCACCCTCAACAAGGTCCTATCTGGATAGGGCCTCTTCTGAGTTATGTGGGAGAATACTTTCTAGATAGATGGATAAACATCATAAAAGCACACCATTTGCAGTGCCCACAGTCACCCTTATTAGTCATTCTTTCCATTTAAAAATTTTCTAAATCGGGCTGGAGAGATAGCTCAGAGGTTAAAAGCACTAGCTGCTCTTCCAGAGGTCCTGAGTTCAATTCCCAGCAACCACAGGGTGGCTCACAACCATCAGTAATGACATCTGGCACTGTATCCTGGAAAGTGTATATATAATAAATTAATTAAAAATATATAAATAAATGTGTCTTTATAAAAAATTCTCTAAATCATTTCACTATTTTGTATGGCTGTTTTGCCTGTATGTATTATCTATGCACCATGTGAATGCAGGGCCCTCAGAGGCCAGAAGAGGGCATCAGATCCCCTAGACTTGGAATCACAAAGGGTTGTGAGCCGTGTGTGTGTGTGTGTGTGTGTGTGTGTGTGTGTGTGTGTGTGTGTATGTGTGCGTGTGCGTGTGTGTGTGTGTACACCTTCACTCCATCGCTCATCTTTCCCATTTTTAATTGATTAAAACAAAGAGGTTTACCATCTGGCGCCCATGCACCATTAGTAACATCAACAAAACCTCAAGAACAAGACGGCTTACACATGCAGGTCCATGCGTAGTCACACAGCCCCCGCGCCTTGGAGGCAGGGAATGGTTCTCGCTTTAGAAATACCTTACTCAGCAGATAATCCTGTGGTCTGTCGTTGGTCATTCTCCAAAGGCCCCAGACTCTAGTGTCTTCTCATCAGATTTCAGATTTGTGCCTTAAAACTAAGAGCCAACACAAAACGGGATTGCACTTGGCTCAATCATTCTCAAAAGACACCGGGAGGCATTCAGCATAAATACGACTTGGTTCCTCAGATGAATGACGGCAGGCAGAGCACGATGCCTGCCATGAGAACAGGCATTTTTCTCAGGCAAGAAGAAGCTTAGCCATTTCCCTGCTGGTCTACTGAGCTTTAGTCTGATTCTGCCGTTACACAGTTGATGTCACATCTGAATCTTAACCGACCCCACAGGCTCATGCTTTGAGCACGTCTCCCACTTAGAGTGTCATTTTGAAGGCTGTGGCGCTCAGCTGACTGAAGCAGGTCACTGGGGCGCTTGAGGGTTATACTTGCCTGGGGTTCCAGCCTCCTTTTTCTCCTTCCTGGTAACCGTGATGTTGGCAGGTACTGTGGCTGCCATGGCTAAGCCTCTCAGCATGCTTTTCCCTACTACAGTGGAGACACCCTGAAACCAGGCACCAAAATAAATCCTTCCATCATCAGTCTTGCCACTCTGATGAGAAATAACATTTAAAAATCCGTATTTTTCTCAGAGATAAAGATAGAAATATTATCTTTTATTATTTTAGTTTTACTGTGCAAATTTAAGCAGATATCAAGCCAATGAAGAGGAGGAGGAGGAAGAAGGAGAGATAGAGAGACAGAGCAAGTGCAAAGCTGACGTAGGTAGTACTATCTGCGGAGTGGCTGTTCCTTTTTAATGAACGTCTTTCAAAAGAAGATTCATTCCAACACAAACCTCCCGCCCTCAAGTCAGATGTCCTACTGAGACTCAAACAAGGACTCCAGACCAGTCAAAGTTTAACTGAGTTTTTATTGTCCAGTTTTGAGTATTTTCAAATTATACAACATGCAGTCTGCCAGAGAATCCGTTCATCTTCATTTAGAACCTAGGAGATAACCAGACTTTTCCAAGGGCCGGGGCAGGGGGTTACTTCCAGATCTTTGGGGGACATTTCTATCTCACAGGATAGCTATTTAATACACACTGCCCCTCTCCCCATCAAACCACAGAAACAAGTTTCTCCACAATTTTTCTTAATGAACTCTACTGTACAGAACATAAAGCCCAGAGAACACAAATCTGCCGTAGACACGACACTTCACAAACTAGACACAGAATTCTACAGAGCCCTGTTCCCCTTGAAGCCGCACACACGGCAAGTGTTTAGAATTGATGCACAGTTTCCAGTGACTAAGCAGACCTCAGAGAATGGTGCCCCCTTTGGCAGTTATCTGGTCCTTACTCAACATTCTTTTAAAAACTCAAAATGAAGTTATGGCAGTTTTTAACAGTTATGGTGCTTTAGCTTGCTCAAGCTCGTCAGGATGAGACAATAAAGTGAAACTTGCCCAAGCTCCCCCAATGCCTTTCACCTCGCGTCCCCATGGCGCCTGTCCTTCAAAGGAAGGGACTGTTGAGGCCTTACGCTCCTAGAGCTCTTTTCTAGAAAAGGAAAGCACATAAAAAACCTTAACACTCTGGTGAAGTCTTGGTAGCGTGCTGAGACCGAAAAACCACCTCTCTCCATGAACTCAATGGCTTCGAGAAGTCACTGGATCTATTCAGGATGAACGCTCTTATTTCTTCATCTATTCTAGCGCGTATACAAATCCTGATTTTCTTCACCATATGATTCTAGAGGCTTTAAAAGTTTTACCGCTTCTTACTGTTATACTACCTGCTGTCCAATAGAGCAAACTGCTCGGCATTTGAAGAGGTGATACGGGCATGCAGGATTCTCTAAGAAACACAGCTGTTGCTGTGAGTCCCAACCATGACCACATTCACCATCAGCACCCCACGGTCCTGCAGGCGGAGGGTATCTGTATAAACCACATCTCAGCCCAAACGTTCAAGAAGTGGGCATGAAATGGTAAGTTATTCAGAACACACATTGACATACACACCAGCCATATACAGCATATGACCAAAAACATAACCATCCATTTGGCTGTCCAGAAGTGGGTTTTTTACATTTAGAATATAGGATGCAATAGTCTTTCAACAATGAAAATTTTTATAAACATGGCCTTTTAAAAAAGCGGCCTGAGAGTAGACTGTCCTGATAAAAGAATTAATAGTCAAAGTGAGATTAAGGGACCGGCTTGAATAAACTAAATAATCTGTTCCAATGATGTGTCTGGCTTTTAGTCACAGTGTGAGAAAATTAGATTAGCGGTCTTATAAAGACTGGCGCTAGATGAACTGACTGGCTGATCAGCAGCTAGCAGAATTATCTCTAAAAGACATCAAAGCCAACTTTCTCCGTGAATAAAAGTACAGCGAATTTTGTAAGGCCCTTGTAGAGATCAAGCAACGGGAACTACAATGAGAGCTGTCCTTTGAAACTTGAAAGTGCCCCACAGTGCTCCAGAAGTAGAAAACGGGAACCTAGGGGGAAATTGCTTTAGAAAGAATCTAAAATAATCCATTTTATAATGGGTTGTTTTAATGAAAGCCAAGAACAGGGTATTACTGACCTGTGCCCAATTTCCAAACACAATGTAGCACAGTTGTCTAAAAGACAATAGCGGGTCCTACAGACGAGAAGCGTTTGATTGGTAGTCCTCTTAATAGGCCACCATTTCAGCTCCAAAGCCAGGGGCAAGTATAGACAGCGAGCTTCTAATCTGGCATCAGTCAGGACCTGATAAGGTTTGCAAACTTGCCCTGCAAAGGACCCACAGACTCCAGACAGCAGCCAAGCAGTTATGCTGAGCAGACGGTGGCAACAAAATTAAACCAAGGGAACACAGTTAGACAAACACAAAACCATCTCTGTGAAATAGATACTTCAGGAGAAGGTGTCTTCTTTCCACGGCTAGTTAAAAACAAACACATGTGGCTAAAGGATGACACTAACTCATCAGTCAAAGCGACGTCGCTTTGTTAGGGAAAGGCTATACAAAAAGAATCTGAGAGGTAATGTACATGGCACTCAGTATTTTACACGTGCATGTGCACAAGCACACACATGAACTATACTAGCTTTTTCTAGCCCCACCCTCGCAGCCTGGCACAGACTTGACTTCAGGGGTGTGAGCTTACACACACACTGCGAGCTTACACTTCTCGGGCACATAGAGGTGCCAGGATAGATGATTTCTCTGAGATTGGCGGGGGTGTTACTAACTAACTCTCAAACTAATGAAAACAAATAGCAGCACACAGTCCCGACTTACTTAAACCTGTCCATTTCGCTTGAAACTCTACTACGTGGCAACTGATCCTTTTAGTAAGCCCAACTGGAAGTAAGGGATTCACTTTTAGATTCGCAGATTTGAATAAAATAATAACTCAATGTTAAAAAAAGAATCCACTTATATTGCTTTTTCCACCTCCTAACTGTGCAGAGAAGAAAAAGTCTATTTGGTGCCAAAGCAATTCAAATCAGCAGCTCGCAATGATGGGTTACAATGAAGACGAATTCACAGACAGGCACAACTCTCGTCCATGACTTTCCCTGGAGGGAATTCTTTTCCAGCTACTGGAATGATGCTGGATTTCTTTAGCAACATCTCCTTAAGCTCATGATGTTTTGCTGAGCACAGGCCATCCCAATGCAGGTTCCAGGGGATCAGGAGGAAGCGGTGAGAAGGGGGGGCATCCCCATCTCCACTCATCCAATTCCACAGCATTTCCAACACTTCTATAGGAATGATGCTCGAACAACTGGTCTGGCAGAGACTAGTCACTGCAGGTTCACCAGCAAGCAGCTCGGAGGTGAACTGTGTGTCTCTTCGTATTTTCATAGATGTGTCTGAATGAGCAAATTCTACACTGCTACTGTCCAACTGTTTTTCTGCCTTGAAGAAATCTGCTTTGCATTTTAACAGATGCCATACTAAAAGGTATATTTTACAGATCCAAAGATATGACCAGGATATTTAAAATGCTCTCTGGGGTTGGTTTTGGAAAAGTGTTCAGAATGAAAATTTTGAACCCTATAGCAGCACTTTTTTGTTCCCTAAAAATATAAAGTAATGTGTTTATTTTACAGGAAACCAGACAGTCGAGGCGGAGCATGGCCACAGCACTTGGTTGTCTCCTCAAAGACGGCACAGCAGGGCTTTCTTTCCATTCCAATGGGTCAGTGCACTGCAGGGACCTCCCTAGAACACACAGCCCTGGAGGCCGAGGAGCGGGAATGGTTCGGAGCAGAAAGTGGGTATTTTGTAACCACCTCCTTCCAGTCCTTAGGAGACAGATCCAAGCACGCATCTGTACACACAAATTCTACACAGCTCAGACACCTGAATCTGCTGTACTACAGACGGCTGGGCAAGCACGTGTAAAAAGAAATGGAAACTTATATAGGAGAGGGGAAAAAAAGGAACGGGTGACTAATATAGTCCTTTTCATGCTACGTGGAGTCGTATCTGTTGAAAAAGGAGAGAGAGAGAACACAGGAGTTAGGGATCAGCAGGGATTCGTGCCTCAGCCCTTAGCTTCAGTCTCAGTGTTTAGAGGAAAGTTGCGCAATACAAATGCAGTGCGAGCCACTTATTTTATTTCTTCCAGCGTCTACATTAAAACGTTAAAAATAAAGGGAAAAATGAATCTTAATCATCCATTTATGTAGTCTAGTATTAAAATATCACTTCATTATGTTCACGTGGAGCTATGTTTCACCATAGTGTTGCCACTGAGATTTCTGCACGCCCCACCCTCAGAGTGTGGTGTCTATTTCTCACTATCTGCGCTTCTCAGTTGGGCCTTGGCTAACATAATGGATCATATAGCTTTTTTTTTGTACATTCTGGAGTTAAGTATTTTTGTCTCGACAATCTGTATATTCTCTTCCAAGAGTCAGTACCTTCCGAGTCTGTGTGCAGTCAGAGCAGCCCTAAGGAAGAACCAGGCCGTCAGTCACTTGTTAACGTGTATGGGTATCACCAGACAGGTCAGGCGTGGTCCTGACCAAAGCAGGTCAGGCGTGGTCCTGACCGAGATGCTCCACAAAGAGGGGACTTATCTTGAGGTGTGTTTTGCTGCAGTGGAGTCACTAAAGCTTCAGTAGGACACCCTCCAAGTTCACTCCACCTCTCACTAAAGGTCTGTCCATCTGGTCCTGGGCAGGTCCACAGGATGGGCATCTTGGACCAATCCTTCCTGGAAGCCAACCCTGAGTGGTCAGCCTTTAATTCTAGTAAATTCAATACTCAAAACATACCCAAAGAATCAGTTCCCGCCAGCATCATGGGGGCCTGGCCCATCTGTAATCTGGCCTGTGGATTTCCTGCAGAGCTCCTGGTACCCTAGGGTTGGAGAGGTGGGGGGCAGGCATGATGGGCAGGTACAGCCTTATCCTTATGAAACCCAAAGGAAGGGGCACAACAGCACAAAGAACACCTCATCTGCTCTCCCGAGTTAAACAAGCCTCCTCACAGACAGATACGCTGTACCTCCCATTCCCCTCTAGCCTCCAGCCCAAACTGATGCCCACCGGCAATGTCTCGCCATCCTGCTTTGTTCCTTCCAACCTCCTCATTTATACTGAGCGGCATCATGTATTTTGCATAAGTAAACACAACATAAATTGTATATAAATACAAAAGAGGAAGAGGAACTGGGCAGGAGAAAAGAGTTGTAAAGGATGCCTATCCCTCCTGGACCCTGTGTGTAAACAAACAGGAATCTCATCTGGTATCATTTCCCACCCTTAGAGCCCTGCCTGATTAAAAGGGACTTAAACAACCTTTGATGATAATCTTGTACCTTCTGGAAGCTACAGAAAGAAAAACAGTTTGTAGGAAGGACACACTTCGCATTTGGCATTTCTGGAGAGAATCCATGCTTCCTGTTGAGTACAGAATGAAGCTGTCATTTCCAATCCACTAAGCTGAAAGCCAACAGAAAGCCTTTTTGAACACCAACCCTGAGATCCTACTTCACCTAAGGGTTCATTCTTCCAACAGAGCAGAGCCCTGGGCAGAGGGATTGTGCCTGGAGGCAGGGAGGTGTAGGGTGCATACCTTACATTGTGAGGTTATGGACTCACACAAGGACTGCAGGCAACCCATGTTGACACAGGAAGTATTTAGCACACAAATGCCGTGGCGTAGCCTCAAAAACTCCAGCAGACCATGAAGTGACAAGATTTCTACAAGAAAGATGGCATTCAACCCCCGTCCCACACTCCCCTGAAGTACAAGATCCAGCGTGTTTTGGCTAACAGTTTGAACAGATGGGGGGAAGGGGCAAAAAGGAGGCCCAACCTACTTAGTGTAGTCCCCTCAAGGGCAGTGAGAAAGAGGTGGGTTGTGACGGGCTCCTGAAAGAAAAGGCAGAAGCCAAAACAGGGTCCTTTCGTCTCTGCAATGAAGTGTTTCCCCCCCCCCCCGCTCAAATTTTCAGATCTTTGTGGTGACCTAGAGTATCCCTATCTACCTTCCCACTACCCGGATGTCCATTTCCTTTAATGGATGCACCACAGGAAATGGAAGCAAATGTTGAAGGCAAATTATTTTGCTCCACAAGAAAACCTGTTTTCATCTTAACACCCACGCCTGTGACCTTCTCTCCAGTGCTGTAGAAGAGCTGCCCACTGGCCTAACAGTTGCCAGGGAGCGGACCGAGAACCAGGCAGTGTGCTGAGCTGAGGCCAGCAGTTCAGAGGAGGGACGTGTGACCAGATTTAGAAGGAAACAGAATCGCCTTGCTTTAGAAGGGGGTGGAGGAGGCTGAAGGAGCTAATTATATATATAAGAGTTTTGCGAGGAGTATTTAGATTCCAAGCCTCAACTTTGGCTTTTGAAATTGCTTGCAGTAGGTTTAAGCTTAATCCAAACAGTACATAGTTTCATCTTTCCCCTTGCTCAATCCCCATTTATAAGAATTGCCAGTTACACTTTGCTTATCATGGTGGCACAATCTACAGGAGAGGGGGAAAAATCGCTCCACATTTATGACGGGAGAAATGCATAACCCAGACTACTGAAGCAAGCTTTTCCTGGTGCCACCAAGTCTCCCTCTGCACCCCAGGTGGTAGTTTCCAAGTCAAGTCACCAGCAGTACCCATGGCAGGAACCTCCGTCCTGATCCCTGCAGACCCGTTTCTTTTCCTTAGGACCCCCCCCCCCCGCCCCCAGTGCTCTAAGATGAGTCAGTATTGGGAAGGTCAAACTTTTGCTAAGTCATTTTCTGGGCTTCTTTTTTATAAGTTCCTTCCATATGGTCTTTTCAGATCCCTACATAAAGACCCTAAACTCTCCATGCAGCACTGATCTCCCCTGAAATGACAGAATGGATGCTTCTTCACACAGTCCAGTCGAGGCCAAGCAGAGGAAACAGAGAGAGGGCAGAAGTAGCTGTCCTATCAGAGCAGACATCGGTGTAAAGCAATGGCAGTTAGCTAAGGGGTTTCAAAAAGCCATCTTTCCCTAAAAGTGTCATGTCTTCCTGCACTCATTCATAGGTGCATACCCACATACAGACACACCAACACACACACATACACAGAGTTAAGTAGAAATAAAATGTTTAAAAGGTGCCCGTTGGTTAAGAACCATACTGCTCTTGCAGAGAACCATAGTTCAGTTCCCAGCACCCACACGATCTGACTCGTTCACACCCTCCGGTAACTCTAGCTACAAGGGAACTGGCACCCTCTTCTGGCCTTTGGCGGCATCTGTTCTCATGTGTATATTCCCACACACGGACATACACAAAATTAAAAATAAAACTCCTTTTT
Source organism: Microtus ochrogaster (assembly GCF_000317375.1). Taxonomy (NCBI): domain Eukaryota; kingdom Metazoa; phylum Chordata; class Mammalia; order Rodentia; family Cricetidae; genus Microtus; species Microtus ochrogaster. Next base: position 63,120,395 of record NC_022011.1, on the reverse strand, counting down.
AAGTCATTTGTGATAACTTATTTAAATGAACCATTCACTAAAAGTTTTACTTTCAAAAATTTATATGATACATACACATATAACAAATAAATAATAAAAGCCCTCTTGTGCCAAAGGGTGCAAAGGGTCCTAAGGCCCAAACTTTAAGAACTGGCACACAGAAGCTCTGAGTCCCTAGTCTAAGGCCCAGTGTGGCACTTCTCTTTGGGACACAGAATAAGGAACCCTGGCTAACCGGTTTGGGTATGCGTAGAAACAGAGGGCTGCTTCTGCTAACAAGCCCTGACTCTTCCCTCGGGCCCATGAGGCAACTGAAAGTGGGGTGAAACATGGCAGCCCAGTCTCTTGTGTCTTCCTGCCTTGGGTCCTCAGCTTACTGCTTCTGTTTGGCCCCTTAGCCATTCACAAAGCTCGGTCTAACCTAGTCCATGTCCTTTCAAGGCTAATAGTAGAGCGACATCATTGTCCTGACCTGACCTGAAGTCACTGTGAGTCTTAGGAAGAGGAAAGCCCTCATAACAACTCTCCAACCCCCTAACTTTCTACCCTGCACCCCTACTCTTACATGAAGGCACTAATCCATGAGGGTCAGGCTATGGCCTGAAATAGAAATAGCCATCTCCTGAGAACCACCTGCCCCAGCAATAAGGGCTTCTGCAGACTCCCATAGAGCCAGAACTGAGACAATGATAACCAGACTGCACGTTGACCAGCACGGCCCAACTATGCATATGCCTCTTGCCTCTTGCCCCTGTTCTCCCTGGAGATAAATGTAAACATAAATCTTATATCAAGCGCTCTGGGGCAGATTTGGGGTCCGTAGACCTCATTTGTTTCTTTACCTGAGGTGACTACACCAAACAAGTCTCCCTCTGACTTTTACCATCTGCCCAGCATATGGGAAGGTGGTCCAGCCTCGGTTCCGGGGCTGCCTGTGGAACCTGTACTTTTACTTTAGTTAAGAAGCTTCAAATGCCTGGTCTGTCCCCAAAGACCCAGAGTCATAGGTGCACACTGATACACTTACCATCAAAGGACCCTGTAAGTAGGTGCTGGTCACACACAGGCACAAAGACAAAAAGTGACTTGGCCAGAGAGTAAGAGCCCGACTCAGACCAGAGAGATCCAGCCCCACTTCGAAGCCTAGTCATTGCTTCTGCCTTTAGTGGGCTCCTCGAATGAATGAAAGAACGTTGTGATCATGTGGTGGCCTGAATGCTTGGCCCCTGTCATCTCATAGGGAGTGGCACTATTAGGAAGTGTGGCTTGGTTGGAGGAAGTGTGTCATTGTGCAAGTGAGCTTTGACGTTTCCTATGTTCAGGACACTGCCCAGTGTCTCGGCTGACTTCCTGTTGCCTGCAAAATGTAGGACTCTCAGTTACTCCTCCAGCACCATGACTCCATGCTCCCCGCCATGATGATAATGATGTAGGACTCTCGGCTACTCCTCCAGCACCTTGACTGCCATCATGCTCCCCGCCATGATGATAATGAACGGAACCTCTCAAACTACAAATGAGCCACTCTAAAAGAAACGCTTTCCGTTACAAGAGTTGCTATAGTCATGGTGTCTCTTCACAGCAATAAAAATCCTAACTAAGGCAGATCATCTAGCCGCCAACAGCTAGGACTTTAGAAGGGCAATATGAAAGGTCTAGAGGTTTGGGGGGGCTGCGTCTGTCTGGAGAATGCCCCCAGGTAGACTCAGTGTCTCAATCTCAGGGGCTAAGCTGACAGCCACATCTGGCCCACCATCACTGTGCAATGTAACCCCATTTCTGCCGAGGACAGTGGACATCTTAGGGGTCCACAAGATAATTTACTTGTGACTGGGTGTCACAACCAAGAAAGGGTGACCGTGAAGGGACCTCCTAAAAATGGTGCAAGACAAATGGGATTTGGGTGATTAAGACAAAAGGGCACAGATGAAAAGACAGACACACAGACAAGAGCAGAGTGAATGAGCGTCCCTTGGGAAATTCAGCCAACAGCCAAAGTCCTAAAAGGAAGGGCCTTAGCATTAGCGTAGAATTAGCCAACCGCTAAGCAAGGAAACACCATTCTTCCTGGATGGAAGAGGGAAGCGGTGGACAGGGCAGGAGTTCTGAGGATAATGGAGCTTCTTCTGATCAAAGAGAGACACCCATATTGCAACTGGGCCAAAAGTTTAAGGCTTCAGCTTCCTTGTAAGTGAAGATGGTGAAAGGGTGAGTGTGTTGAGGGAGAGGGGTATGGGGGTAAGGGGAGTGGATGGTGTGGGGACTGGGAGCCAAGGAAACACGCAGGGGAGAGCTGCGTTAGAATTACTGAACCTCCCATCTCTGCCACACACCGGACTCTCGCTTGCACAAGCCCAGTTTACTGCAAGGAGGCTAGAAAGTAATACGTGCATTCCAAGTGGGTGGGTCCATCAGGGCAGGGCAAAGGTCCCTGCTGGAGCCAGAGCACAAGCCAGGCAGTGTCAGGAGTCACAATTTCAGGCGGGGTCACAGCTGACTACTGCACCAGCAAACAGCAACAGCCACAGGTAGAGAAGCTCTGTACATCTATGTCCACCCCATCATCCAGGAATTTAAAGGTGCTGTTTATACTAATATTTCACAAGCCTATTCACATTCAAGATCCTGAAGAAGCAGGACCAATCCAGGGACTGGAGCAGAGGCAGGATCACAGCAGGATGCCCAGGCTCCTCTGGGCCAGGCTAAGCTCTGGAAGTGGCTGCCCGGCGAGAACTTTCCCTATGTCTCAAAACATGAAACCAGAATGGAAAACCACTGATTTGCTTCCTTAAATATATTTCCCAAGTGCTAGATAACACTCTGCATCCAGCACTGTGGTTTCCAAAACGGCACTAAGCATTTTACCAGTGCTTAGCAAACATTCCCCCACACCTACAGCCTCATCCTCATTTTCTCTGACTTTAGCTGTCTCTAAGCTAGCTGCTGAGTAGGGAAATGAGGCGATGATGCCAGCACAAGGAGAGGCCTGCTGTGGTTTTAACAGAAGGGGTGTGATACCTTGGTCTGGTCAAGGCATAGCAAGCAAGGGCCCATGGATGGAGCAGCTGCAAGTCTCAGTGAACTTTGCTGTTTATTTTCAATGAAAACTCAACTCGTCTTTTATTAAATTATGCTAAGGTTAAGTCGCTTGGATATTTGATTTGTGGTTTTGTTTTTAGTATCGTTTCTAAATTGGTTTTGACTTTATGGCCATGTTAAATATGTAAGAACAGGGAAAGTCTACTATTTTAGATTTATAAACATTTAATTATTATAATAAGTTCTGTCAACATTATGGGGGACCTCTGAAAATTGTATTCCTTAGAAATGTTTTTTACCATTCATATTTGAGAAAGAGGTAATGGTCTAGACTCATGGTTCTCAATCTGTGGATCGTGACCCACCGGCATTCCAAAGACCCTTTCACAGGGGTCACCAAAAGACCATTGGAAAACAAAAATATTTGCATTATGATTCACAAAAGCAGCTAAATTACAGTGATGAAGTAGCAACGTAAATAATTTTATGTTTGGGGGGTCACCACAACATAAGTAACTGTGTATTACTGGGAAATTACTGTGTATTACATTAGGAAAGTTGAGAACCACTGGTCTAGATATAAGGGAAAGAGATAAATATATCCCCTCTCTCTATATATGTCGATACATAAATATCTCCGTAGACATCTACACACACACACACACACACACACACACACACACACACACACACACACACACACACTGCAGGGGGGAGGGGAGCAGGAGCAACAGATACACTTTCAAAGTCTTAAAAGGTGAGGATTCAGCAATGCCCTCCTAGCGCCATCTGGTGGATACATTTGAACAAGTCCCGGTGGAATTGCCAAGAAAAAGCGCTATCCTCCAGGGCCCTCAGAACCAGAGCTGGATAAATACTTAACTGGGTGTCTACGCTCAGTGTGGAGCCTCAGACAAGCACTCCATACTGCCTGAGAGGGCCACTTCACACCTCCTCTATTCCCAGGCCGGCAGCCCTTCTTCCCTGCACCCCGCCTGCTGATAACCTACCTTTTTCATTTGCTTGAGAAAGCAGGCCTCGCTGGGCAGCTTGGCCTCTCTTTTGGCCACACCTCCCTTCTGGCTGCACCTGCACTCCCACCCCTGCCACCTGAGCTGCATGGGAACCACCGACTGGTAATCAGGTGTAATAGCATCTGCTTTTTAAGAGAAAGGCGCCTATCTCAATCCCACATTTCTCCTTATCTCTGCCTTCCATTAAATATAGCCCCGCAGTTTCTAACTCATTCCTCATCATCCCTCACCCCCACCACCCCTTCACCATCACCCCCACCCCCCCACTACTACCATCACCCCACCTACCACCATCCAATATCTAGTTCCATACAAGATCTCTTGAAACTGCCCAGGGTCACCACCATCTGGCTTTCACCAATCCCCCAGTGTCTGTCTCCCTGTGACCTTACATCTGCCTACTCAGACTTTCCCTGATGTCACCTCCTTTTTGTGACCTCTTACTTGCCAGTTTTCAGGCCTGTTCCCACCGTCCTCTCCCCTGGTCTGTGAACCCTCTCTAAAACATCAGATCTTAAACACAATCTATGGGCCTCTGACTCTGTCCTCTGCTGAGTTTCAGATTCCTGTACAACTACTATGGAACAATTTCCCCCAAATTGAAAAGTTCTATCCTTAAGACTATGAAAGTAAGCAACCTACAAGTCTCAGGAAGTCCCTGAAACTGATCAGCCATATAAACATCTCCACTACCCCAGCAAGGTTAGGCGAGCAAGACTACAGAGTAGTCTCCTACCTACTGAGCTACTTCAGCATGCTTCTAGCTCGACTTTCAGTGATACACTGTCTTTGGGTCATCCTCATTCCTGCAAGTAACCCTAATTAATCCCATTGATTCACCAAGTGACTTTGGTGCAATCAATACTTTGGTCTGTTATTGGTTCCTTATCTGGGACGAAGAGACATTTATTTGCATTGCATCTCCAAGGAATAATATCACACCACATAAATGGTACCTAATCAAGGAAGGATATAAACCAAAGAAGGGCTTAGGAGGGTGGCTGCATGGCTCTTGCAGTGGTCGTTAAGACAAGTAACTGAGGTTGAGTTCTGTGAGAGGAAATCCTAAGAAGGCTACCTTTTCCTATATGGTATGGGATGGAGTGGTGGAAGTAGTGGCTGCAGCTTTCACGAGATTTGTGATAGGACATAAAACCAAGGCCACGTTGTCTGTTAGTGGATTCTGCATCTTTGTGGGGAATCCCAGAGTGGCCATCTTCCTTTGCTTGGCATGGGGTAGCATGAATCCTCGATGAATGGAGTCTACCTTGTGACTACGGGATGCCTCCACAGAGCCGATGGATTGAACCGTGTGTTACAGCCTCTGATTGTGACGCGTGTGAGATGAGTGTGTCAGTAGCCTGGCCCCTGGAGTGCGTGGAAAGACATGCAACTGAGGCCTGGATGTCTTCCCAGGTAGAGCTTGGTGGTTTAAGGGGGAATTACAATTGGAAAAGAACATGTCACAACTGCTTGTCTCTATATTAGCCCAATTTGGAAAGGAAAGGGGGAACAAACTGGGGTTGACATAGAGGCATTGCCTTGCCACTTCTTATGGATACCGAAGGCAACAGTCTATGCTAAGAAGACCTTTCTGGAATCCAAGGAGCTGGAGCTTGTGGAAGAAGTTGACTAATGAGGAAGAAAAGAAAAAGTAAAAGTGACTTAAAGAAAAACACACACACATACATGTAGCGAGCTGCGTGGTGTCACACCTGATAGAGATGTATAATCAACTCCTGAGATGGCTAAGGCCTGACCTATGCTATGATCACACAATGATCATCAGCTGCCTGCATATGCGTGAGCCTATGGTCAGTGCCCACCTGGCAGTTCGGGGTTGGCAGCCCATGCCTACTTAAGGGCTGGGAGAGAGGAAGGAAGAGAGAGAGAAAGTGAATAAAGTCCTGGAATAAACTGCAGTGAGAAGAGCTCCGATGGTCGCGTCATTCCTTGCTGGACGAGGTTGGGCGTGACACATACACACACATATACACACATACACACATACACACATACACATACACACACACATACACACACAAAGAGTTGAGCAGTGGTGCACTCCTGTAGTCCCAGAACTTGGTAGGCAGAGGCAGGTGGCTCTCTGAGTTTGAGGAGACCCTGGTCTACAGAGTTGAGTTCCAGGACAGCCAGGACTACACAGAGAAACACTCTCTTGAAGACAAAAAAAACAACAACAAAACCATAGCCCCCAGGTCTGATCTCTAACACAGAGAAAGGGAATATCACAGAAGACAGTACAGAAAGAATGTTCCCAGAGCTGGGTGCTTCCTGTGTGTACCTAGTAAGTTTCAGGAGCTTCCTGGGCCTTGTGGATTGTTTATATCCTAAATGTTAAGGGGCTTCCTTCCAGGATGGAATGCTTCAGTTCAGAGGAAATTGCTATACCACATTCCATGCCTTCCTCCGTCTCTTTACATTCTTTCTGTACTGTCTTCTGTGATATTCCCCCACCAGGAGTGGAGGTTTTTCTGTGTTAAACTGCCCAAAATACCTACCTTTCAGATTTTGTCCTCACTGCTGACAACATGCAGTCAAAAGCAATTCGGTAATATCCAATTTATTTTATTTCAGATTGGAAGCACAGTTTGGACATGAATGGGCGGCTCACTGGCAAGCTCATTTCCGATCTGATGCTACTGCTGGGTGTGCTGTACCCGTGCAGACGACCTAGGCCTGCCCTCCGGCTCCTGCTCACCTGACCAGGCCTTGAACTATTCCTTGGTGTTTGGGTAAAGCTTCAGAAACACCCTTCTGGAAGCTTCCAGCTGGGCCTTAGCAATGCTGCCATTGTGCCCTGTGCAAGCGTTCTGCTCCCACCGACTCACTTATACACTGATTCAGAAAGGACTGAATAAATCAGAGCTCTCCTAGGTTGCTCTTGCTCTTCAAGACGTCACTTGATATTTGCTCACCTGCCTTGTCCGCTAGCCTCCCTAGCGAGGGCTCACTGCCCAGGAGCCACGCTCATGATCGGCCATCACCTGGCATCTACACACTCAAAGTCTGAGCTTTCCTGTGCCACGTCTTCTGGCCCTCTCTTGTCCACCTGCCAGCCCAACCTACTCAGTTACTCAGGGTAGGCTTGGCTCTTCTCTTTCTCTCTCTTCAAAAAAATTTCACTTTTCCTTTTCTGCTGTCAGAGCAATGTTGAGCATGTAGGTTGCAGGACCTAGAGCTCAGAGACCACCGTCTCAAAGAAAAGTGGGTCTAGGCCCACATTCTTTAAAACCTCATCTCTCGAGGCTTGCAGCAAGTTCAAAAACATGACGGTTACCGGCTCTTTATATTCTGTTCCTGAGACTAAAAGCTACCCCTATGTCTATCTGTCTTTGTAGACACAGTTGCAGAGGGAAGCCCTGCAGACCAAAGAAAGCTCAGAAGAGACACCCGTCATCCTGAGGCCTAATGAGAGGCCATTAGGTCGGGCCTGGCTCAGGGCTGCACCAACCTCAGGGACCCTTGGCTAGAGGACCCTATGACTCTCTGTGTTGATGAAGCTAGTGTTGTCCGGATCCCAGGCCTCTCCTGGAGCAGAGCTGACTTATTTCTACTAGAGAATATGGCTGGAGGTTGGAGAGGGGTCCTGGAGTAGCAAGACGGCTCTACCTCCACAGAAGCCCGGGTCTGCTGCCAAGAGAAAACACCCCAGACGGCAGGGACTCACTCTGCATTTACTTCTGGTAGTGGGTGGGGTTTGAAGAGCCACCTCCTCCTCCTCGGACAGCGTGGACAGCTGTTGGAGATGATGCCGGGTAATGTCCTGGCCGGATGGGCTTGGCTATACCCCAGAGGGAGGAGAGAGAACATGGTCAGTGACAGCCAGTCACAGTGCTACTCAACATTGTGCTGCTTAGCTGTACCCTCAGACCTTCCTGCCACCAGGAGGCCTGGCCTCTGAGAAGTACAGCTAGTAAATTTAGGGCACCCATGTAATTCAGGGAGCAGTGAGAAAGAACTGCTTGATTAATCTTCTTATTTGTAAGCGTGAAAAACAAAATAAGTAGAAATTAGAAGCAAAGGACTTTGGGTTTTATCTGCACTGGATCCATAGTTCCCTATGGATTTCACAAAAATTCCACCTATGATGAGTTTTCTAGAAAAAGTAGGCCACAATTTTCAGTAGATTCTCAAAGGGCAAGAAATCTAAGAAATTCAATATATCACTAATCTACAGGATTTTAAGAATGGAAACACAAAGGTGTTATCTCACAATACAGCTATAAAACAATATCTGCTGGAAAATAACGTTATATGTTATTAGAGATGTTTCGATTAAAAACAACTCTCAAGAACACCTGTAAGCCCCTTTATTCCTAGGCAGATGCCTACCAGCTTCAGCCTGGCATCTAAGATGGAGCAGTAGCTATGACCACCATCCCTATATGAGCAAAATGCACAATTCCATAGGCCTGAGGGCTTGAACTTCAGGCACCATTCAGCTTCCAGCAACACCCCGTACTGCCGCCTGGCTCTTCCCAGTCATTTCCTAACCAGTGCTTGCAAGAAGCTTTCCCTGAGGGAGACAGATGGTCCCCTTCACGATCCTGCTGAGAAGTAATCGTATATTACATTGGTTCCAAGAGCGTGCCTCTGTTTACAGGCAAAAACTATAGCACAGCTGGCTCGTGGGGCTTAGCGCACAGCTCTGAAGAGCACGCTACACACACTACACACGGCTATTCAGGAGGACAGGGGTGACGAGCATCATGCTCTCCCAGGATGAACATCCAGGGTGCCAGGAATTCCAAGGCCCACAGGCTCTACCATCTCCTTTCAGATGAGTGATCTCCTAAGTAAGGGTCATGGTAGCTCCCAAGCTTTGGGACACACATACCGATCTGGGCTGAGTGTGCCCTCCTGGCCATGTTCTTGGCTCGCACAGCCTCCTTGATGCGATCCACCTCCTGCTGGTAGCGCTTCCGGTCCCTCATGGCATTCTCCTTGGCCTCTTTCAGTGCGCTCTCCAAGGCTTTGACGCGCTCGGCAGTGGCACGCAGCCTCTTCTCCAGCTTGGGGAGCTCACAGCGCAGATCTGCGTTGTCCCGAACCAACTGCAACAGAGACACAAAAGCTGGTCTTGAGCAAGGCTGTGTCCATGGCAGGACAAAGACAATCAAGGAGAGACACAACCTGCTTAGCAGCTGAGCAATAACCTGACTAGGTTGTCTTTGATGGTCCATACAACCCTGATTCACTAGGAGCCGTAATGAGGGGAAAGGAGAAAAGTAGAAGCCATATCCAGCCACAGGACGCGTCTATTCTGGGACAGGACTTACTCTCTCTTTTGTTTGAGTGTGTACTGGGGAGGGAAGGGGCTGTGAGGAATTTATTACTCTAGTAAACATGCACCATCTGAGAAATTCCAAGTCAGCAAATGGGCACACTCTAGAGTTCTCTGCAGACCCTTCTTGTAGACCACTGTCTGTATTGGCACTAGGTTGAAACCCAGCTCTGCAACATATCCAGAGGCTCATGGGACAGGGGCGGGATACTATTTGTTCCTTCTTAGCTACGACCCATAATGAAGAAGTAACAGGCCGACCCCAGGTGGGTGATAGGTTCCTATGCTATCATTTCCTGCCATCGGACTTGGTGTAGGAACTGAGCCACACCAAGACTTGGAGTTGCATATACAGAACAAAGGGTCACAGTGAGTCTGTCACTCAGAGACTGTACCCACTAACATGTACCGACTCTTCACTTTAGCCTTGTTACAGTTGATCGTCATTATCAACGTGACCCAATTCAGAATCTCATTCATGGTGAGACATGTGTCTCTGAGGAGATTCTCAGAGGCTTCACTGAGGGGGGACAGAGCCATCCCATAGGCTGGGGTCCTGTGTTAAAAAAGGGGGTGGGGAGAAAGCTGAAAAGGGGACAGCCTGAAGAGCACCCATGCTCATCTTCTCTGCTTCCTGGTACGCCCAAATGCAAGCCGACTCCTGCTAGCACAGCAACAAGCCAACTCTCCCGCCATGCTTTTCCTGTGCTCAGAGACTGCACCTTCAAGCCATGGAAGAAAGCCTCCCTCCCTTGACCTGCTTGTCAGGTATTTGGTCACGGAAATGAAAGCAGTACAAATACAGAGCAGTGGACCCAGAGTGGGGGGCACCGCTGTAGGAAGCCTTTGTTCTCAGGGATACTTTACAGCAGGAATGTGGAGGAGCCCTGCAATGGACCTGCAGGTGTGGGGGGCCCTCCAGTGCCATGGGCAGAGCTCAGAGGACTATTCTGGTGGGCATTCGGAGAGTGCCAACAGAAAGGACAGTGAAGGCTAGGCTCATGCAGTGGCAGGAGTACTGTGGACTCTGCTGTGAACCAACCTAAAGACCCATTATATTCTGACAAAATAAATAAATAAATAAATAAATAAATAAATAAATAAATAAATAAATACACTTAACTATATTCTATCTCTGCCCTAAAAATTTGAGCAAAGCTAAATTCTAAAGAATGAACTAATTAATTTGAGGAGGAAATGTCAAGATGGTATAATATTCAGGCTGTGGCATGGCTAGTGCTTACTATTCTTAGATTTGAGGTGGAAAGGAACAGAAAGATATAAAATATGAAATCTGACAAGGATCGGAGCCTGAGAGGGTTTAAAGTTGGTATGGACTGGGTGGCTGTAATTGTTAAAGAGAGTAAAGCCCTTAAGGGAAACTTGCAATTACAACAGTAGAAACGTTGCCTTTAGGACAAGATCCTCACCCTACCCCTGAGCTCTAGTCTGACAATACAAACATGTCTGAAAATCTTTCCTTAGAAAAGAGAGTACTTGAGACAGCTTCTAGGGCATACTGCTAGGGTAGGGCCACCCAGGGGAGAGTTTTTACAGGCTCAGCCTGGAAGACTTACAGAGACCACTGCAGCTGTGGTCAGATGGGGCAAGACTACATTTTGAGGGATAACGGAACTTTGGACCATTTACATGATACTGATTTTGAAGCCATGTAACATCTAACGGGGAGGGAAGGTGTCATAGAGGCTTGCACCGGCGTTCCGTAAAGCCGGTAAGGCCCGGCAGCGTGTACTGAAGAAAGATTACCTGCACGGTACTTAGGACTGAGTTGTGTATACACTGTGACAGTGAAGCCCAAGCTGTAACGGAGACACCGGGATACTGGAAATCTACAGATGTGCAGGGACTGAGTAGAACCAGCCCAAGAGAGAGGCCACAGGTAGCCATGGCAACAGAGCCTGAGGTGTGGGCTATCACAGTCCGAGATGCTGGATATGGAGCTGTAGGGTTTGGTGTTTGCCCTGCTGCTTTTCTAACTTGGGTTGTTCCAATATTTTTATGCTTTTCCCTTGTTTCTTCCTTTTGAAAATTTTTCATTTTGGTTATCCCCCTGTAGGCGCTCACAGTTAAAATGTTACCTTTAGTCTCAGAGCACACTCTGAACTTGGGCTTTTAAAAATGTTGGTAAGACCCTGAGAGATGAGCTAAATGCATTTTACATCATAAGATGTCTATGAATCAGGATTGGAGAGATGGCTCAGTGGTTAAGAGCACTGACTGCTCTTCCAGGACTTGGGTTCAGTTCTCAGCACCCACATGGCAGCTCACACCCTCACACAGACAAACATGCAGGCAAAATACCAATGTGCATAAAATAATTTTTTAAAAAGCTAAGAATCTTTTTTTTATTATTATTACTATTATTATTATTATTATTATTTGTGTTTTTTGGAGTCAGGGTTTCTCTTTGTAACAGCCCTGGTTGTCCTGAAAGTCACTTTGTAGATCAGGCTGGTCTGGAACTCACAGAGATCCACCTGGCTTTTCCTCCCATGAGTTAGGATTAAATGTGTGTGCCCAGGTTCTGTTGATGGCTAGGAATCTTCAAGGACCAAGGTGTAATGTTTTGGTTTAAATGTGATCAAGGGACTGGAGAGGTTTCTCAGTGGTTGAGAGCACTTGCTCCTGCAGAAGACCAGGTTCGAGTCCCAGCACCCACGAAGTGGCGCACAACTGACTGTAACTTTAGTTTCCAGAGATCTGGCACCCTCGCCTGGCTTCCTTGGGCACCAGGCATGTACATGGTGCACAGATATACATGCAAGCAAAACACCCATAGACATGAAACATAAGAATAGCCGGGCGGTGGTGGCGCATCCTTTAAAAGCACTCGGGAGGCAGAGGCAGGCGGATCTCTGTGAGTTCGAG
>NC_022011.1:63080728-63108025 GCF_000317375.1 Microtus ochrogaster | reverse complement strand
AAAAAAAAAAAAAAAAAAAAAAAAAAAAGAAAGAAACATAAGAATAAAGTTAAAAGTGAAATAAAATGAAATAAAATTGATCTTTTTGGATGTCCAGTGAGAGGGGTAGACTGATGGTGCCTAACTGTCCACTTGACTGTCTTTGTGATCGTAGGTCTACGCATGCCTTCGATAATTTCCAGGAAGGTTTAACTATGGGGGAAAGATCCATCCCGAATGGGGGACATTATCACCCCACAGGATGTTGGACTGAGGAAAAAAATAAAAAAAAATGAAAACCAGAGAAAGCCTGATGAACTCCAGCATTGGACTCTCTGCCACCTGATCTGCCCGATTGTGAGGGAGTTTCCGTCACTGCAGGCATCCTGGCAGGAGGGAAGACCTTCTAAAGAGAGACACTTGTGTCCCCGTCTTTGGTTACCAGACTATCGAGACAATGATCCCCAAGGAATTGGAATGTCCCCAGAAGTTTCGGGCTGGGGAAGTAGAAAGGCTGAAGTCCTGGTGCCAGCCAGGAGGACCTTGTTTCTCGGGAAGAGATCTCACCCTGCTCTAACAATTTGTAAGACATACCGGAAGCAGAGGCAGAGAAAAGAATGAGCAGCGATGGGCAGGACCATAGTTTGACTAGTGATGGGCAGCTTAGTTATACATTGTCCTTGCCCTTTATTGAAACCTAAACCTCATGAAAATATGCCATAATGAATTTGGGGCGGGGGGTGTCAGTGGACCTCCTTGCTTGTTCCCCTTCTCAGTGTGACCACACTGATTAAGTATTTCTCTGCCTTTCACCACGGCTCAGCGTTTTAATTGCTATTATTGATGACACTGGCTGAGATTAGCTTGTTAGGACTGCAAAGGTCCAGGCTTGCACCCCGAAACCTCAAGTAATGCCCTGCAGCTGTTAACTAATCCTGCCTCCATGCATCTCCTGCCATGATGGATTGTTGCTTTCAAACTGTGATGTAGAATAAATCTGTTTTCCCTAAAGTTGCTTCTTGTCAGGCATTTAGTCACAAGAATGGGAAAAGAGATTGCCACAAGGTCCATGAGAGTCTGGCAGGATTTTATTTCTGTCTCCTTTCTTCAGATCAGAATTCTGCTGAATGCCCCCTCCATCCCTACCTAACCTGTCTCATCCCGTTCAAGGCTGAAGACACAGAGAGAAATCATTGTACTTAATCTTTTCTCCTGAGTTACCTTAAATTCTAAGAACAGCAGGACCAATCCATAAATACCTCCGTGGCAAGGAACTGGCATTATCCCTAAGGAGCAGGCAAGTTTGCAGGACATGTTGCCCTAAGATAGGGACAGTCATCTTGAAGGAGAAGCCGTAGTACTGCAGATCGCCTTGCATGGGACCCACCCAGCCTAGCTCAATGGCAGTGTTGGAGCCCAGGGCATGGCCCTTTAATCTCCAGTTATAATTGCTGGAATCCAGATGGATCAGAGAAAAGATGAAAAATCAGAAAAAGGTATCAGAGCAAGCTGCTCCTGTTGTGACCTATTTTGCTTATGCCAGCAGCAGCTCCATGCCTGGCAGACTTGGCTTTCAATAAATATTCCTTGAATTCATGAATAAAATAATGAGTTGCAGAGCCAGATTTCAAGATGCCTGGCGGTCTTTGCTTCTGTATTTCTCATTATCAGCTTGCTTGAATGATTTCACTATGTTGATCTCCCATCCTCTCTCTGGGGAAAATGTCATCAACAGCTCTACAGAAACAAACTTCACAAGTCGAAGAGAAATGCCGTGCCATTAGACCTAGCCCCAAAAGTTAGGCCACTTGTACCCTACATCAAACCCTAAGAGGGAAAAAGTCATGGACATGCTGACATTTACAGAAAGAAAGGGGGGGGGGGCAAATGGCCTGCCTAAGTCTGTGCCATCCTGGCCATGTTCATCGCTCTCTGTCACTCTGGATAGACATCAGGAAAACCATCCCAAGGGACACCCAAGATGGCCAAGGAAAGATGAGAACAACAGAGCTCAGGTTGCTGGTTCCAGTCTCTGGGTCCCCACCTGTCTTAGACACTGTTCTATTGCTGTGAAGAGACTCCACGACACTTTCTTATAAGAGAAAGCGTTTAACTGGGGCTTGCCTTCGGCTTCAGATGATAGTGCATTATCATTATTGGAAGCATGCAGCATGCAGGCAGACATGGGGCTGGAGAAGTATCCGAGAGTTCTGCATCCTGATCTATAGGCAGCAGACAGAAAGTCTGGGCCTGGCATGGGACCCACCCCCAGTGACACACCTCCTCCAACAAGGCCACACCTCCAGTCCTTCTAATCCTTTCAACATAATGGCCCTGTTAGCTGACTAGGCATGCTAGTCTATGGGTCATTCTCATTCAAACCACCACACCATCTGTGGAATGAAGTGCTGTCTCCTTGGCAGTAGAATAAGGGACCTGAACCAGCTCAGTCAGCACATGTACTCTGTGGAGACTTCTGTTCTACAAAGGGGCCTCAGAGATGCCAGGGAAGAGCACAAGGCCAGTTAGTATGCAAGGGTGGGGTGAACGCAGGATGGAAACACAAGGCTCAGCACTCACTCCAAGCCCTAGAGTGTGTCCCCTTTCATTTTCTACATATAGATTCCATATAAGGGGATTCCGTCAAAGGAAGTCAGCCTCATTAATGTGTGTGTGTGTGTAGTCCTACCTTGTATGTATACAGGCACTTGTGTTCTATGGCGCACATACAGAGGTCAGAGGACATTTCTCCCCTGCAGTATGGGTTCTGGAGACTGGACTCATCAAGCGTGGCAGCACACAACTATGCCATGAGCCATCCTGTTAGCCAAAGAAAGTTTTTCCATATACGAAGGAAGTTACTGAGGGCTAGAGGCCTGGACTTTTCTGTTTGGTTATTAAGAAATTTTATAATGTTTTTGGATCACATCCACTCCTCTCTCTTCACCCTAACTCCTCCTAGACCTACCATCTTGTTGTCGCTTTGTGACAGGATCTTACTATGGTGCCCAGGCTAGTATTAAAATTTTAAGTGGGGGGCTGGAGAGGTAGCTCAGAGGGGAAGAGCACTGGCTGCTCTTCCAGAGGTCCAGAGTTCAATTCCCAGCAACCACATGGTGGCTTAGAGTCATCTGTAAGGAGCTGGTGCCCTCTTCTGGTACTCTGGCATAAAAGCAGGCAGAACACTGCATGCATAATAAATAAGTATATCTTAAACAAAAAACTTAAGTAATCCTTCCACCTCCCTGGTAGCCAGGAATATAGGTACATGCCACCACTCCCAGTCAAGAGTCAGGGATTTTCAAGGACACAGCACACACATTCTCTGACCACGCACAGACATCCCAATTTCAGAACTGTCAGCCAAGCAACCAAGGCTGAGCCATGGGAGAGCAGAGGTTGGGGGTGGGGTATAGCCAGCTCACCCACCTGCTTGTGCACCTTGGTGAGCTGTTCCAAGTTATTCTCCAGGAAGGAGATCTTCTGCTTCTGGGCGGCACTACCCCCTCCGTCGTCACTGTCCAGCTCCACGCTCTGCATGGACACACATGACAGTTAGTGGCACACCCTGCCGCCCTACTCGCCTACCCCGTGTTCAAGATACATCAAAGCTCTTGAAAAGGAAAAATCCCCAATCCCACTAAAAAAAAGACAGTCTGGAAGTGAAAACAAAGAGAAGCTGTAGAAGTGTCCACTCGGACTTTCTGACAAATTCTCTTGGCTTGCGCTTAAGTGTTGTGAGAAGAATCTCTTCAGAATGCTGGGACAAGAATACCTTCAGATCTGCTTTTGTATGCTACACACATTTCTCTTTAATGAAACGTGCCTCTTCCCTGCAGGTAAAGAGAGTCTTCTTTTCAAAAAGTACGCGGTCACAACTTATTGAGAAGAACCAGTGTGAAAATAAGACTCTAGCTAAGCTTAGCCATCAGGACCAGGGGAGAAATCACCAAGCCTGTCATTCCAAGTCACTGTTGCCGCTGGGAAATCCTAACGGCTTCAGGTTGTCTCTTAAACACCCAAAGCTATGCACTCCCTCTGTGAGTCAGTCTCAGCCGTGCCACAGCACCCAGGTGCTGGGAAAATCCTCCGGATTTATCAGATCTTGAAACTGGCAACACCACCACACTCTTGACAAGTGAGGGGGCATGGATAAATTGAAATACATGTGCAAACACAACCTGAGTGCAAAAATAGCAGAACATGTTTGTCTGGTGTGACTGGGGAAGGAATCATCCTTCTCCAGAAGGGCAATGGTTTCCACTGTCAGTTCAGCCCGAAACACATGTTCTCAAACATGATATCTTCCGAGATTCCTGGGGATGCTTGTTAAAACTCAGACTGCTCAGCTCACCCCTATCTTGGATTCCTCAGATCAGGGGGTGAATTATGCATTTAGACAAATTCTCAGGTGATGCCTACGTAGCTGCCAGAGGCCCATAGGCTGAAAATCTAAAAGTAGGGTCATCTTTAGGAAGTTTTATAAAATGAGACCAGGGGGTTCCGGTGTCCTCTTAACCTTTTCATCTGACCAACACACCACTTCCTCCCAGGGGCAGAGGTCTTCTTTGTCATAAGTCTTCATCAGATACCCATCCTGTCTAGCCTCTCCATCACATCTACATTGCCCTCATCTTCCTCTCTGGTGCAGGCCCCAAGGTAACACAGGCTTTGTAGACTGTGCTCATCATACGGTGGACTGAGCATTGCCATTTAGGCTTTGAAAACTCCCATGATTCTCTGTCTTCAATATTTGCATCACCAAGATTTCAACTTGTAGAGCCATGCTGCCATAGGGGCTTGCCAACTGCATGCTGTGTTCTGTTGGGCACGCACACCACTGCTCAGCAACCCACTTAGCTCATTTCTAGTAGATTCCATCCACAGCAGGCTGAGTCTGATCTCATCTTCCCCCAGCTCCACATTCTCCTCCCTCCTCCACTGAGGACATCTGCCGTCAGATGTGGCCTCTTCCCGCCGTCCTAGGGCTTCCTGCAAAATGCTACAGACTGACTCTCTCTGGCCTCTGGAAAACTCAGTGCCTTCTCTTTACTAAGTAGCCTACTCATTTGTGCCGTTAGTTCTGCCCCTCAGGCCTGTTTTGATCAACTGCTCCCTTTTTACTTTTTGACTTCCTCAAATACTCCGATGTGTTCGAGAACATACCCATGTACGCACACTCAAACATGCATGTGCCTTTACCAAACATTTTCAGATGCTTCTCTTAATACCTTCCTTCAATCTTTTCCTGTCTCTTCCACGAGCCCCTGCTCCATTACACTCTGGCTTCATGTCTTAAATTTCTGACTGACCCACTGGAGACAGATCCCCTAGGCTCACCAGGATTTTGAGAACTTTCAGACTTATGCCTCTTTTCAGCCCTGTCATCACACCTGAGCCTAGATCTGCACCTGCAACACAGAGAGGCAAGAACCTATTGCCCGGGAGCTGGGATAAACAAGTACGACACTAAAGCGCCTCAACAATTGCCTGGACAAACAAGAGGCTCTGGCCATATCACTTCTGTACACTAGGGGACCATGCTTTTGTTTTCTGACAAGAATGTTCCCAGCTTTTCTGGTCCAAAACAGTGACTTTCACATAGCAAAGGCCAGACAAATCTATGTCATTTTAAATAAAGACCAGCCAGGAACAGCATTATAACTTCCTTTTACTTAGAAGGAAAATCAGATGGTAAAATATTCCCAAGTAATTTCAGCCCCTAGCGCATCCTTTTAATAACATTCTCTGGCATGAGGTAATTAATTTGTAAGTATAACCAGCCTTAATTTGAGCAGGTGATATTTCAGCTGGAGATGATACCCCGTGGCCGACATCTTTCCTCCACCCATTCAGAAATGACGGCTCTCACCTTTTTCACACGGGTGGTCAAATCCTGGACGAAGAGTTTGCGCAGGTTGTGAAGGGTCTGCAGTTCTCTAGACTGAAAGAGAGTTTTCACAGGTAGCATCCGTGAGGTGATGGACTGAACTGGTATTGCATTTCCTCTAGAGGTCATAAGCTCCCTGACACCACCGCTGTGTCGCTGGAGCTGCCAGTGATACTGATGGTACCATGGTATTGCCTGCGCCTTGCCTACTCTTTAACCCACACTGCTATCAGGAGCGCACATGTGGTGCAGAATCCTGGGGACTCCAGCTACAGGTTGCAAGTCAGAACATAGCCAGCTCCTTTCCTCCACTCTTAAAAGAGCCAAACACAACTCCTTAGGAAGTCACCTGCCAGGATAAGGGGTTAAGGGGTCTGCTTTTGTTTTTGTTTACTTCCCACATAAATATTACACATCATACCAACAAGCCAAATTAAAAGGTAACCGTGGCTTTTCTCACCCAAACTGGCTGGCATCTCCCATGATTCTGCGCCCACTACTGACATTTCCCACAATTCTGCACCCACCACTGGCATTTCCCATGACTCTGTGCCCACTACTGGCGTTTCCCATGAGTCTACGCCTACTACTGGCATTTCCCATGATTCTGTGCCCACGACTGGCCCAAACCACAAGGATCTTTGCCCCATATCATCAGCTCATGGAACAAAGCACCCCTCAGACTCTTCATCTGGTGGTCCTGGGCAAATCACCTGAGCCTCCTATGTGTTTTCTCTTAAGGTAAAGATGAGGAAATTTTGGCTCCTGGTGTCAAGACTAAACAGGAAGGTTCAGCCCTTAGGAAGGTTTCTGGCACACAGTAAATGCTCAGTAAGACAGTTAATAGGAGTTCATAGCCCAAGAGCTGGCAATTTCCTCCTTCATTATTTTCTATGAATAAACACCTAAGATTATAAATAATGAGACGAGGGCCTGAACCAAACCTGGCAATCTTTGGTAACAAAACCAGAAGACCACAATATTTCCTTCTATTCAAGTTTTAGTCTACACACACACACACGCACATATATTTATATTTATATGTGCGTGCGTGTGTGTGTGTGTATATATATATATATATATATATATATATATATATATATATATATATATAAAACTAATAGTAAGGGTCTTAATTTCTGTAGCTCTGGTTGACCTTGAATTCATTAAATAGACCAGGATGGCCTCAAACATATTAATCTTCCTGCCTCTGTCTCTC
Organism: Microtus ochrogaster; assembly: GCF_000317375.1. Classification (NCBI taxonomy): domain Eukaryota; kingdom Metazoa; phylum Chordata; class Mammalia; order Rodentia; family Cricetidae; genus Microtus; species Microtus ochrogaster. The sequence goes on along the minus strand of NC_022011.1, from coordinate 63,100,937 downwards.
TCAGGCTCAGATTAATGTTGTACACCACTGTCCCATCTATCCTTTTTAAGGTTTATTGTGTGTGTGTATGCACACACATGTGTGTACACATGTATATGAATGAAGTGCCGGAAGGTTTGAGAAGAGGGCATTGGATTCTCTGGAGCTGATATTACAGGTGGTTATGAGCTGCTCTACATGGGTACTGGGAACTGAACTCGGGTCCTCTACAAAAGTAGTGAATGTTCTTAACTACTGAACCATCTTTCCAAGCCGGTTCTTCGTATGTTTTCTACAAGAGATATTAGTTTCATGTACACTATTTCCTTACAAGTGAGAAGTAGATGGAGAATCTTTGAAATGCTTTTATCTATATAAATTGACAGGATGTTAGGGGATGAATGCTAGCATTAAAAAGGTAGAAACAGGACCCAGAGTTAAGGAAAAACAGTTTCTTGAAAATACAGTTCTCTGTTAATTTAAGGCCTTATTATTAGGTCCAGTTCTGTGTTGAAATAAGAAGCACCTGAAGTCAATTGCATCCTCGGATGAGGTAAATTGCTTTCTGCGGGAAGCCACCCAGCTCTAATATTACAGATATTGAGAACACAGCACCATCTGCAAGTGAGTAGCCTCACGGCACAGGAACAGGGACACAGTGCATTGCTCACCGTTACCCGGGCTGCTCTCCACCCCTGCCAGAGGGGGCGCAGCTCCACATCCCTTAACGTTTACAAATGCCCTACATGTTGGTCCTTATTTCTGCCTACTTTTGATCGCAGTTAATATTTTCTGACAAAAACCACCACCGCACAAAAGGGAGGCAAGAAGGTTTGATATGCTGCCCGGAAGCCAGGCCTTTCCATGGGACATAGCTATCACCTAAGGGCCCTAAGCCGGCCCTTTTCTCTCATTTTGAGCCCCTTTCTCTCATTTTGAACAGTGTGGTGGGGACAGGCAAAGGCATTTAAGGCATTTATGCTGCTGTATGCTTGGGCAGTTGGCTCTTGGCTTCCTGCAGCAACGATCTTTCCTCCATCACATTCATAATTATTCCTCTCCCTCTGGCTCCTATCAATTCTCTTCCCATCAGCAACTTCTGCCCTCCATTCAAGAGCTTGAGGCTAAGCTTCCGATAATGGTGAACCGTAAGGACAGCACTAGAGAGGTGGTCAGTGTCGCGTGAGGTGGGATCGAGAGGGAGTGGTTAGTATCCTGCCTCGAGCCACGGGACACCATAGATGGTCAGTCTGCAGAGAGGTTCCCAGAGTGCAATCTGCTGCTGCATCCTACCCCTCCCCACAACAACCACGAGGTAGGGCGGGCTCGCACAAGAGGCCTTGAGAACTGAATGGACAGCCAAGGACAGCAAGAGCCTGTCTCTGAAGACATCTACAGCTCAGCTTGGGAAGGATCCAAAGCGAAGGACAAACATTTGCGTCTAAAACAGCACACGCTGCAGGAATCTAGTCCTGGATTTAAGGAAGAGGGTGTGGGGGTGGTGAGGGAAAGAGGAAGATGAAAAGGAAGCACCATGGTTTGTCCTTGTGTGGGGGATGGAAGGACATGTGTGGACGTGGGGGGGCAGCCCTCGAGGGTGAGTGTGTGTAGGCGCGGCTACATTACTAAGGAAATAAGCTTGTGGGAGGGGAGGAGCGAGAATAATCGAGTAGATAATGGAGGCCACTAGAAAACATGTCATTTAATACACAGCCAAGAACCCCAGAAAGCAGAGGAACTGGCTACCAATCCTTTATCACGCTCACAGGGACGGGAACAAGGAAGCGTGTGTGAGAATGTGAGAGAGTGGGGGGGGGAAGAGTGTGTGTGTGTGTGTGTGTGTATGTGTATGTGTGTGTGTGTGTGTGAGAGAGGGGGGGGAAGAGTGGTGTGTGTGTGTGTGTGTGTGTGAGAGAGAGAGAGAGAGAGAGAGAGCGCCCACGAGAGTGACTTGCGTGAGTCAGCATGAGTGTGAACTGTGACTGCGTGTGGACACGTGTGAGTTTACTGAGCGCTTGTGCAGATCGGTCTGTAAGTGTGAGAGGAAGTAAGAGAAAAGGCAAGAAAGTGTGAGTTTAAAGTACGTAACAACTTGTGTAAATGAGCAAAACGTGTTTGAATGAGAAAAGCCATTAGTGAGATGCAGATGTGTGTGAGTGCCTAGGAATGTATATGAGCATCACATGGACAATCAGGGCACGTGACCATTTTCAGAAGACATCATGAAAATGAGTGTGCGGTATGCTCACAATCTGCATGTGCAAGCCCTGTGTGAGGACCACAGAAGCACGGAAGGTAAAAAGGACACACGGGAATGGGGGTCCATGGAGGTATAAGTAGAAGACACCCCATAGTTTCACACATCCCTGCTGGCAGAAATCTAGTAAAATTTCAACACTCAAAAATTTCCTGCAATTCTCTAAGTCCATTCAGTTATGAACTGCACTGCTCCGTTAAACAACGTAGTTGAAACAATTGCCTGGCTTTGCAGCTGCTTTCCCTACAGACTTCACCCTTGAAAGCCCAGCTTCCTGTCAGCACAGGCATCTGACCTCTGTCCCCAAGGCCTGTGTCCTCATTCCTCAGAGGAGCAGTTTGTCCTGGCCCAGGAGCCAGCATGCAGCCTCAACCCCAGATGGACGTGGCCATCTGCCTACAGTCTGACTCTCTGGGTTGGGCGTCTGATGTGGGGATGGGCTCTGCCCCACATAAACCACATGACCCAGGAGTGGGCTCAGAAAGGGCTGCGGAGTGTAAACACGTGCGAGCCTAGACCCATGTCCACCACATTCCGCTGGTGTTAGAACGGTATGTGGGAGGCCACAGCTGCGACGTGGGATCAAGCTGCTAGCGAAACCCAAGAGCGATTTCAAGTACAGCGCCTCCCAGAGGCTGGTGGCATCTACTGCTCTTCTCTCTGGCCCCTCTCCAAGGCACCTGCCCCAGCAATGACTGTCCTCTTAGGCCTGTCTCCTACTCTCCTTCACCCAGCCGCACGCTGCCATCCCTGTTACCTCCACATGCCGCATGTTATTGCTTCCAGAATGTTCTTCCCAGCATGCTCTTCCCCTCGGCTCCCTTCATCGAGGTCAGCGTCTACAAAGGAGACGTCTCTACACTACATACTGATAGACCCACGTACCTAGACAAGTGCCAGCTTCCGGAGGAGCTCGCTAAACATCTATTGAAAGCTGAGTAGAATCACAAAGTGCAGTGGCTGGTGTACCATGGAGTTCAGCTCTCATTCAAGATAGTTCAGGACTACAGTGCTAACGGCTGACTAACCAACCAATGGATTACTTCTGCTGGAAGTCAATCTACAAATCCCAGTTTGCCACAGATTGTTTTGTGTCTAACTGCTATACAGGAAAGGCAGATGCAGATAAAATTATAGAATAAATAATTCAGTAGATCGCAAACAAACCAGGCCTCTGAGAGTGGACCGGGTTGGAAACTAACTCACCACGGTCTCTTCCAGCCCTTTGAGGTCCTCCCTGGCTTGGTCCCTTTTATCGTTGAGCAACCTGAGAGACAGAAAGGAACCATGAGCCGCCAAGGGAGAACCAGAATGGGGCCAATGTAATTTGCACTTGTGGCAAAGAAGCCAGGCTAAGCAAAGAACAGACAAAGCCACCGCTGCTTTGACAGCTGGCCTTAGCCAGAATCCGGCCAGCCGCCACCACGGAGGCTGTTTCTCAGGCCCTCCCAGGGACAAGCAGTCGGGATGCTGGTGCACTCACAGGAGTTTCTCCAGTTTCACTTCTCTCTCCTGGTCCTCTATTTTCAGCTTGTTATAGTCAGAGCTCAGCCTCTCCTGCTCCAGCTGCAGTTTCTGATTCAAACTGAAAGCGAGAGGAAAAAGCAATATATTCCAGATCAGCCCCAACTTTCTGAGTCATCCGCCTAAAGCCCTGGGTCGGTTCCAGCCCCATTAGTTCTGTGCAATAAAGGCAGCGATTCAGGAGGATTTGGGGATCAGAGAACAGGCTCACAGCTTCTTCTCTGCCCAACTGAAAACTGATTTCTGGGGAGCAGCTAGGAAGCATGAAATGAAACAAAGGCTTTGAGGGTGTGTTTATAGTTAGTTTGTGTGCAAGGGCTTCTGTGGAGGAAACAGTGACATTGGGGAAAGAGTGATGCTGAGAGAGAGAGAGAGAGAGAGAGAGAGAGAGAGAGAGAGAGAGAGAGAGAGAGAGAGAGCGCCCTTTCACACAGAGAGAGCCTTTTCACAGAGAGAGAGCCCTTTCACAGATTTTGCTCTGTAACCACCCAGAGGACAGCTGTTCACTCAGGTAACTATTTGGCCTCTTCCAGCCCCCGCCCCCACCCCCGCTGCCCCAAGGTGCCCGAAGCTATCTTCCAAGGAGTTCAGCTGCTTGTGGGGACAGCCCCAGGTCTGTAGGATGTTCAGACAAGCGCTGCGAAGAGCACCACTCAGGCTGTGTGCAGACAGAAAAGCATCATCTGGTTGGGGGTTGTGCCTGCCAGATTCATGTCAACATGACAGGAGCTAAAGTCATTTGGGAAGAGGAGCTCTCATCTGAGGAACGGTCTCCAGAAGATCTGCCTGCAGTGTATATTTTTTTTTAACTGATGGTTGATGTGGATGTGAGAGGGACTAACTCACAGGGGAGGGCTGCTACCATCCCTGAGCTGGTCCTGGGTGCTGTAAGAAAGCAGGCTGAGCTAGCGGGTGGTGATGCATACCTTTAATCCTAGCTCTTGGGAGGCAGAGGCAGGCAGATAGATCTCTGTGAGTTCGAGGCCAGCCTGGTCTGCAGAGCAAGTTCCAGGACTGCCCAGGGCTAAATGGAGAAAGGCTATCTTGAAAAACAAAAACAAAATAACAGAAAAAGAAAAGGAAAGCAGGCTGAGTAAGCTATGAGGAGCAAGTGACATCCCTCCATGGCCACTGCCTTAAGTTCCTGTCCTGACTTCCCTGGGTGATGAACTGTAAACCGTAAGCTGAAATGCACCCTTTCCTCCCTAGGTTGCTTATGCTCTTAGCATTTTATCACAGCAATAGGAACCCTAAGACAGGAATGTCTAATGTACTTCTGCATCACGCCAGTGCTCAGAAACCAGGCTTTCTGTGGGGCTGAGACCACAGGATTGTGTGAAGGAAGTCAGAAGCACCCAGATACGGAGCTGAGCAAGCTCCCCAGGCAGGGACTCAGGTATTGGCGCTCTCTCTCTCTCCCTTTCTTCCCTCTCTTTCACCACGATGTTTTGAGAGAGATTAATCAGAACCATGTCCAGGGGAAGCTCAAGGTATGATCAGGTGGGGCAGGTGCTGGAGGGGGAGAAGGCATGCCGCGGCCTGTCCTTAGGCAGACTGCACAGGGCCAGGCCACCTCCTAGACTCCCCTCCGCTGCCCCGTATCCCTCAAGATGCAAATGCACTTGTAGGCAGCTCACATACTGGGCGAAGATTTGGATCAGTAGCCTGGAGAATTAAACGCTTAGCTCCAGTCTGATTCCCGTTTAGCAGTGTGACCTTAAGTAAATAATTCAACCTTGCTTCCCAAATCTAATGCTTCATCTGCAGAAAGCGGAGGGGCTGGGGGGTGGGGGTACCTTGGCCCAGTTGGGGGGGAGGAGCGATGGGGAAAGTGGTATTTCAGTAGACATGTGTTCTTTGAGAGTACGCCTTTTGGGGGAACATCTCAAGGGCTGCTCTGCAAAGAGGTGTGGAGACTGCCAAGGAGATCTGCTATGCAAAGAGAATAAAGAACCCCTAGAACAGGACTCCCCCAGAAGGGAGCTTTGCACCTGGGGGACTTGCGCTACAGAAAAGGAAAGGGTGCTGTGGAACAGGGAGCTCCCCAGAGACCCTGAGATGGCAGGGTGGCGCTATACAGCAGCATCTGGAGTTAAAAGCTGCCATGGCACCATCCCGGAGCAGTGGTGCAGCGTGCTGGTGTCCATTGTGCACAGATGCACTGGCATAGGCCTCTTGAGGTGTGCACACAGGTGACCAGGTAACTGCGGGTGCATTCTTTGTTGGGCTGAACGGGTAGCAATGCCAAATGGCTTCTTTGGAGTGTTTATTAATTCCTGGAGGAAGAACCGTCTTTTCCTTTCTTTTCTTTCTTTTCTTTTCTTTCTTTCTTTCTTTCTTTCTTTCTTTCTTTCTTTCTTTCTTTCCCCCATACTTTAATATATTCTCTCTGGCTCTTGGGCATGTATCTCCCAACCCGAGTCACCACTGAACTGATTCTGCCCCAGGCTGGGGTGACGCAGAGGGGTGGCTGAGTCTGCCTGCCACCTGCTATACCAGAGCCCCAGGAGGCCGGGCTCCAGATGGAAGAACAGACCTAGGAGGTAGCGCCACCCAGGCAGGGTACAGAGCCCATGCACAGGAGACAAGGGCCCCCAGCTAAAAGTCATGCCCTTTAAGGCTGGCTCACAAGGCCTGAGCATGCCCACCCCATGTCCCGTGAGCCCCGAGTCAACTCACTCCCGAATCTCATCAATGATTTTCTGCTTCTCCTCAATTTCGTCACGAAGTCTGGACAGCTGCTTCTGGTGCGCTTCCCGGTGAGTCTCCATCTGCTGCTCCAGAGCCTTCTGCAAGCCAGGCCAGGAGAAATGTCACATCAGCTTGTTGGCATCCTGCCCACGCAGCGACAAGCCCCGGATCCATGTCTACCTCCCTCAGATGTTAAATCCCAAAATTACGGGTGGTTTTTGGCTCTTGGGCCCAAGCTCCTGGCCTTGTTTCATCTGCACAGCAAAGCCCACAGATCTGTCATGAAACTGAGTGGGCCTTGGAGTCACACCAGCCCAATAATTATACAGAAGTTAGCCTTTGCTTCAACCACTCATCTGAGCTACATGGTCTTCCCAGCCAAGCCAGTCAGAACACTGGCCTCTTACTACCCGAGTGACCTCAGACATGTCGCTTAACCCCTGGAAGAAGACTGCCTCACCTGCAGAATCAAGGGGCAGCTCCCTCTCTCTGTCCAGCCCACCACAGACCTACGGGGCATTCAGAGACGTCCAAAAGCACTCTCAAGTCAGAGCAGACCACCAGAGAAGGCGGGGCTGTGTTTTGTTGGCCGGAGCAGAACCACAGCAGAATATTAGCTGTGAGCTTCTGTTCAGCGAGGCTCGTGGTTTGTCCAAATCGATCAGAATTCCTGCTCTTTCCAGACCGTTTTATTCATTTTTGAACGCTTTAGTTCCCAGTTGTTTTTTTTTTCCTACATTTTCCATTCTTGATTTAAACGTGACCATGAAGGTCTGTGTTTTAGGAAACTTGGGTTCGAAGATCTTCTTTGTGGGGGTTGAAAGGAAAGGTTTCCTTGAGACGTTACCACGAGTCACGTGACCTGTGTGGTCACTGTGGTGCTGCCCATAATCCTGCTTCTTCAGGAACACACCTTCACCTACAGATTACAGTTTCTGGCTACTGGGCAGTCCCCTCACCATCTCCTGACTCCATGAGGCCCCAGGAGAGCTGCTCTGAAGGCCCAGCCAGGATGCCTCTCCTCTCTGTTTTACGCTGATGTGCGCAGGTCGGAGGATATGTACGCACACCTCAAATACACACACACACACACACACACACACACACGCACGCACGCACGCACGCACGCACACACACACACACACACACTTACCTTCATCTCCTCAGCGTCCTGTAGCCTTGTCAGGTGCTCCTTCTCCTTATCTTGGAAACTGACTTCATGCATTTTTTCTGTTTCAAATTGAAAAAGTGACTTCAGTGTTAACTGGCAAGACTTGTACCCAAAGCAAAAACTCAGGAAAAAAAAAAAAAACCCATGGCAACATAGTGAAAACAGCAGCCAGGTTGTATCAGAGAAGCACCAGTGTCCACCTCCTGACCAAGCACCCGAAGCCAGGGCTGACCTCTCCTGTGGCCTCTCTGCCAGTCAGGTCACTTGGGACCTCACGTGGATTGGGGTCTCCCTAGGAGGAGCAGCCAGGGAAAGGAAGGGGCTAATTAGAAGCAGGTAGCCCCAGAACTGCCTCCCACCTGGCCTCTGAGAGTGTCCCCCAGAGGGCGCCAACATGAGGACCTGATCAAGCCTTGCAGATTACAGAGGCCCTCTGAGTGTGAGGTGACATCTGGATTCATGTCACTGGCAAAATTTCACTAGGAGTTAATTTACCTCCCAGAGTAGCTGATGGTTTGCGAAGGATCTGAAGCAGGAAAACAAGCTAAAGACGCAAACAAGGAAAGCAGAAATAGATCCTAATGCTCTCTGGATTCACTGGGGTCCCAGGTGGGTGGGGCTGTTGCCAGCAGTTTCTGTGTGCTCTTCTTGCTAAGTGGGGCTCCCTGAGCAACAGGCAAGTGCAGCCTGAGCTGGAGAGCTTGGGGGGGGGGGTGTTGCGGGAGGTCCTTCCGCTCCTCCAGCCTATAGCCGCTGAGATACCAGCCCATTGGGGCGTGGTCTCTCTCCCTTTAAAAAAGCGGCCACTTCCTTCTCCGTTCTCTTCACTTCCTGCTCCGCCGGCGACTAGACTCCCTTCCTGGTTGTGCAGAGGGCTGACGGTGATCTGTAAGTTTTTTCCCCTTTAAATAAATACTACCCTATTAATCATAATTCCAAACTGCTGTGGCATTGTTTGTGACTTACGCCTTCAATTGGCGCCCCACATTGGGGGCCATTTGTTGTAATTGGTGCAGCGGGTCTACGTCCCAAGCACCCCGCTGCCCGCACGGCTAGCTTTATACCCGAAATAATTACACGGACACTGTATTCATTTAATCACTGCTTGGCCATTTCTATCTAGCCTCTTCTAGGCTAACTCTCGCACCTGGACTAGCCCATCTCTAATAATCTGCTGTAGCCCATAAGGTGGCTTACCAGGGAGATTCTAGCCTATGTCCATCCTGGGTCGGAGCTGCATCGCGTGTGCCTCAGAGAGCAGAGCTTTTGCCTCTGCCCGCAAGAGAGGAGCATCGTGTCTCTCTGAGGCGTCTGCCCCCGAGAGGAGAGCTGTCGAGTCTCTGAGCTCACTTCCTCTTCCTCCCAGCGTTCTGCTCCGTTCACTCCTCCCACCTACGTTCTAACCTATCAGGGCAAGCAGCTTCTTTATTTAATCAACCAATGACACTCCTCCCACCTACGTTCTAACCTATCAGGGCAAGCAGCTTCTTTATTTAATTAACCAATGGCCTTCTTCCATCAGGGGGGTGCAGGTGCAAATGTCATTTGGACAGTGACATCTAACTCATTATATCTCTGGTCTGTTTTACCTTATTTCAGGTCTTCTCCTTGCACGTATGTCTATTCAATGACCCCACTGCAGGAAATATATGCATGAGGGGAGAATGCTTTTCCTTTTTTTTTCTTTGTAGGCCAGGCTGGCTTTGAACTCACAGAGATCTGCCTGCCTCTGCCTGCCAAGCACTGGGATTAAAGGCATGTGCCACCACCACCCGGCAAGAATGCTTTTCTTTAATCCAATGTTAGGTGGCATACTCTATTCTCAGCATTCACTCTTTACCACTACCATAAACTGTTCCAGAGCTATGGCAGGGCTCGTTCTTAATTTGCCTTTGAACCTGAAGCAGCATGTATATTATAGTAAATAGTTTTACATAAAAACAAAAGAAATAAAATAATAACATTATCAATCCTATTACCCATCAAAGCATTTTTATTTCAACTATTAATTTCCAATATCACAGAACTCATTTTTAATACCTGCACTGAAGATTTTAACCTAACACTGCACCACCAACATAGCTACATGCATGTCTTGTCTCCGACATGAAGACCGAGATTCTATTAAATTCTATTGAACTTTCAGATATTTTGGACGGTTTCCTTTTCCCCTCTTCTCTGCATTCTTGTTTACGCTTTTCTGATCTAAAGTTCTGTGACGAGGGGCTGGAGAGATGGCTCAGTAGTTAAGAGCGCTTGCTGTTCCTCCAGAGTATAAAGTTGAGTTCTCTACACCCGCACCAGGTGGTGCACAAGTGCCTATAACTTGACCGACAGGGCATCCAACAACCTCTTCTGGCTCCTCAGGCACCTGTGCATGTACACACACACACAAATACACACATACATACACCACACACACGATAATTCTTTAAAAATATAGTTAAAATGTGATGATCAAATGTTATGAAGAACTGGTATTGCTATTCAAATTGCTCTGTAAAAATTTAATTTTCATTTCCAGCCTCTACTCTCTATAGTCGGTCTCACTCTGCACATTGTAAAGTTCTTAATCTTGTTCTGCCTTCTGCATTTCTGATTGCCATTTTTGGTTTTTTTGCTTCTGTTTACTCACATTTATTACGTATTTCCTGCGTGTCAGATATCACTCGGCTAAGGGAAGAGTTTGTTCAAAAGCTGAGCTTCCCACCTCAGCCATAGTGTGAGTACAGAACTCTGTGGAAGGGTCTGACATAAGAGAATTGGTGCTTCAGAGTCACCCCGGGATACAGCAGGTGGCTAGTCCAGAGAAGGCTGGTGGGTGGTGAGTCCCCCCCAGTGGCATATCAACTTAGCCACCATCTCTACCGAGGCTGCACAAGGCAGTCAGAACAGAGATGAGCAGAGCCAGAGACATCTGACAAGTGCAAGAGACAGTCTGCTTAGTGACCAGATGCCATCTGGGGTGGAAGAGGGGGATGCTGCCCCGGGCATCTGGTGGACAGAGGGAAGCTGGGAAGGCAGCAGATTCAGAGAGGCTAGCATAGCTCTCTTCCAGTGGTTCCCAGCAGACCCAGAATTGTTGTAACCAAACAGATCTAAACATCAAGACTCCGGTAGCTAGAGCCTGACTCAGGCCCAGGGCCTGACACCTGCGAACTGTAAGTATTTACCTTGGGCTCGAAGCTTGGCCAGCTCTTCGCTGAGCGAGTCCTGGGACTCTTCCAGCTGCCTCCTCTTCTGTTCCATGTTCTGCATGTAGTCTGTCAGAGATTTGATCTTGGCTTCATGCTTTGAGGAAGAAAAGAGATGAGCAGGAAAGGTGAGTGAGTAGCTAGTGTCTGCTTGCCCAGGCTTGTCTGGAGCTGGCCAATAGGAAGCGACAAAGTAGAGACCTCACCATGGAATGCTTCATATTTCGACTTTGCCTGAGGACCAAGGCAGTTCTCTTTCTTCCATGGGCTCTGCAGCTTGTGTCTACACACACACTGCATACCATGTCCCTTGTGTGGAGATCAAAGCCTTCCTCACGGCAAACACTGGTGTAGCTTGGTAGTAGAGCACCTGCCTAGCACGAGCAATGGCCTGCGTTCAGTCCCCAGCACCATAAGGCGCAGGAGAAGGGTGTGTGTGAAGGATCGAGGATCCATCTAGGGCTGAAGTCCTATTTCTTTGAACATGTACCTGTAGACTCAAACAGTTCATCTAGTTTTCTTCTGTCCCTCAGACACAATGCACCAACTCTGGTCATTAGAGATCCATCACACACGCGCGCGCGCGCGCACACACACACACACACACCCATGCACACACACGGCTTTTGGGGAAGAAGGTAGAACCAAAGAAGAAAGGGTTTCAGCAAGCATTGTTAGACTCTTTAAACCAAACCAGAAAACGAAGAGCCGTTAAAGTATTAAACCTCTAGGAAGCAGTGAGGGGATCGATGGCTTTCTGTACATTACGGCAGTGTATAAAGGAGTATGAAATGGCCTCGTGGGAAGCCACACTCGTTGCTGACGTAGGAAGACTTTCCTAACTTTTCAGTTTTCCTAACTGTCACACTCCAGTCAGTGTCCCTCTGAAGCTTGGGCCCCATGCTTGAGTCAGTGCTCCTCAACCTTGCTCTGGCCCGACTGGCTGCAGTGAACAGAGCTCTCAGCCTATGGTCACACCGAGGGCACACTCCGAGCCCTGCAGACTGAGTAGTGCCTCGTCCAGGAGCTCCGCTACTGAGTTTTCCTTTCTCCCTCACCGACACAGGCACAGCAGACCTAATCTGAGGAGTCGTATTCACGTGCAGGGTGTAGCAGGGATTTGGATGTGGGGCCACTTTGTCTAGCTGGACACAGAAAACACTGGGCTGCTGGCCACGGATGCTCGGCTTGGGGCTGACTTCAGCTCTTGGGAGAAGACCCCTCAAGCTCATGCCATGAGCTTGGGTCTCAAAGGTACCCTAAAAACTAGAGATGAGTTGTACCTTTCTCTAACGTTTATCTTTCTCTCTCAGTTTTTATAAATTATAAAAATGTCGTGCTGCGAATTAAAAAAAGTTCTTGTTGCTAATGACAATATAGCCATAAAATATAGAGCAAATCTACAAAAATGCAGTATGAATTTCACCCACAAACCACCCTGTCTCACAAATTAAGGCATATTTTACATAGATAGAAAATGACATAGATATAACACATTTCACTTTAACTTAATTTTATATAATTATATTTCCCAAATACCCAAGTTTTATGGATTTTTTAAGTCCTATATAATATTCTTCCACATAACTTCATCACTTGTCTATCAACAGGTATGTATTTGGGTAATATATTTTATCATAATGTAAAATAATAGTGCATTCAACAGTTTCCATAGAAGCTTTTAATATTTTTTCTTTTTTTTTATTGAAAAAAGGAAAAAAAAAGTTTCCCCCTCCTCCCAGCCTCCCATTTCCCTCCCCCTCCCCCCACCCTTCTCCTCCTCCCTCTCCAGTCCAAACAGCCTGTGGAAAGTCCAAGGTCCTCCCCCCTCCGTCCATGTCTAGGAAGGTGAACATCCAAACTGGCTAGGCTCCCACAAAGCCAGCACATTAAGTAGGATCAAATCCCCTTGCCATTGTCCTTGGCTTCTCATCAGCCCTCATTGTTCGCCATGTTCAGAGAGTCCAGTTTTATCCCATGCTTTTTCAGTCCCATGCTGGCCTTGGTGAGCTCCCAATAGATCAGCCCCACTGTCTCAGTGGGTGGGTGCAAGCTTTTAATATTTTAACCACAAAACTATAATACCATATGAAAATTAAAATTTTCATCTCTATTACCAATGAAAAACAGAATACATAAAATTATTAGCCCAAAAGACATGTCTGGGCTAGGGATATAGCACAGAGGACAGAAGCATGAGGACCCACATCTGGATGCCTAGAAACCATGTAAAAGCTGAGTGGTGGCATTTGCCTACGGCCCCAGAACTGAGGATGGGCAAAGAGAGGTGGGACCCAGGGGACTGCAGGCCAGCCAGTGTAGCCAAAACACAAGCACCAGGTTCAGTACCACTAAGATATCCTATCTCAAAAAACAGAGAAGAAATAGAGGCTACCCAAATGTTAGGAATATTTCTTAGACGAGCCTCTCGGCTGATGCAAATAATTTCAATCAGACCAAATCAAACCGAATAAAAGATGCCCATGTTTAATGCAGTGCTCACGGGTGGTCCTGGGAAAGCATGGAGAGGGGAAGAGAGGAAAGGGGAGACCAAGTGTTCATTATTTGAGGCAGTTTAAGTAGCCTGTGGAAGTGGTCTTGACCCTCCCTGGGGAGGGGTCACTTCTTAGCGGGCTTTCTCAGAGGTGGAGTTTGGATTAAAGCAACTCCCAGGGGAGGGGGCTTGAAATGGAGTTTCCTGCCCAGTATTCCAAAGATGGATGCCAGGGCCTGGGATAAGGCCCCTGACTAAATATTTCAAACACCAAAGTCAAAGTTGGCCTCCACATGTGTGCATACAATGAGCATACACACACACACACACACGATACTTACATTTTTTCTGGTTTTGTATTTTCCAAGTGCTTTCCAAAGGATTACATCATATTTATCAACTTTCCATCACATATCAGCACTGAAGGACCCTTTAAACACTATTTGTGTAATAAAAAACCAACCGTAGACCCCTCTCAGACAACTAGGTTGGAGCTCTTTCTATCACTGTGTACGTTTAAAGCCAAATCAGAATATGATGTCCTGTCTGCCTCGCGGTGCTGTTAGACATTCTAGGCCACGCTGGTGCCTGCCCCTCAAATGACTCTGCTGCACAGCTGTGACCAGCCTACTGGGACAATCTCAGACATCTCAAGCCCGAACAGTAAGCGTACACATTGCTGCAGCCCAGAACTGCCCCACGAAGGACATGGAGGGGACAGGTCTCAACAGGGGAGCATGAACAGGGAGGGGTGGACAGCCCACCTGGGAGATCAGCAGCTGGCAAGCCGCCAGCTCCCGTTCGCTGGCGTTCATCTTCCGGTTGGAGTCCATCTGGGCGCTCTCCAGCTGCTTGCTGCGGTTCACGAGGGACTTGACCTCCGACTTCATCTTGCTGATGTACAGGCGCGCCATGGTGAACTCCTCTTCAATGACGCCATTCACGTCTGCCAGCTGAGTACGGAAGGAAACGTCAGAAGTTCGTGGATCCCTTGGAACCTGACCATGGGTCCCTGAGGCGCCCCCAGCTTTGTGGCAAAAAGTCTCATCATAGGAAAAACTGAAAATAGCCTCTACCAAGTCAGTGTCAAGGCACTGGAGACTACACAAGAAAGTTCCCGTCAGAAACCACCATCCAGCATACTCCTCAGTTAGCCGTGCGTTTCACTGGCCTTGATTTGAGGATAGACGAGATGACGCCGGAAGAAAAACTACTGAAGAATTTCTTCAAGGAGAAAATTTCCCAGAAGCCTTACCTTGCATGACTACAATCGTGTCCCTTGTAAGGGCTCCTAACCTGTAGAGAAGCTCAGCCCAGAATTTCAATTTTCCATATCTTCCTCAGTGGTGGGGTAGCCCATTGTCTCTACTGCCATAAGAGACTTTTTTCCATAATCTTCAAACAAAACCTCTACTGCCTGGGGATGCAGCACTCATTCCAGCGTCTCCTCGCGGTGAAGGTTTCCCGCTTGGCTACCTGTCGCTACCAGTCTCTTTTTCTTTGCCTTTTTGCACCTGCCCTCCTACTTATTAAGATATCTAAGAACAAAGCCTAAGTTTACATTGAGAAGCGGTAATCTTGGAAGGATGCCTGAGTGAGCTATATCTGGCTTCTACGTTTCAGAGCTCCACTGGGACCCAAAAATCAGAAACAAGGTATTTGGAATAAGCTGAGATGCTTGGTACACAAGCCAAGTAAGGCATAGAGAAAGTAGCGGTGTGTGTACTACATTTCGCCACCAGAGGGCAGCCTTGCACTTTAGGAAGAGTGTTCAGTCCCGGGAGAATCCAGCCCAAGGACAGCAGCGTCGGCTGAAGGCAAGGACTCTAGCTCTGCTTTCTAAGGCTCCACAGTGTCCTCTCACTGCCCCTCCCACCCCCTTATGTTATTACTGCTGCCATTAACTAGACATTTTTTTCCATGTATACATTTGAGGGCTAAGATTTAAATGGTACTGAGCATAAGCCCTGAAAACTGGGAGCGAATATAAAACACATGGTTCTGCATCCCAGCCCTGCGATCTTAACCTTATGAGAACTCATCAATACTTAACAGTGACTGCAACCTAATACCAAGCCGACAGCCAGGTGAAACACAGCTATCAGCTGCGACTCCCCTTCCTGGAGGCCCTTGCTAGGCCGTGTTAGGTTTGTGACTGCCTGAGATTTGCCTCCCTCCAGTGCTCCTCAGTCCAGCCTGCTGGTAAACGCAACAGCATGGGAACACCGAGTGGAAACCACTTGCAGCCTTTGTCGCTGGCCCATCAGGGAACAAGGCCCTCTAAGAACACCACGATCTACAAGGGAGAGTCATCGGTGAAATTTACTAGGGCAGCCAATGTCTGGAGTCTAAAAATAATCTCAAAACACCCGGAGAGTATTTAAAAATCCGTCTTCCAGCAGGAGGGGCCTCTGATGACAAAGCACAGGCACACTTTGGCTTCATCAGCAAGCTGATCGGCTCTGCTTTAGACCTTAGCATAAAACCACCTCTCCTTATTGCCACCTGCAACAGACACCAACTTCCCACAGATCAGGCCCACCTGGTCCTGAGAGGCCTTGGACAGCCAGAATTACCTTGCTCAACACCAACATGCGGCTCTAAAAATTACCCCTCAGGCACAGAATGACCAGGTTGGGCTGACAGACTGACCCGGACTCACGAGACTCTCTGCAGCAATCAAAGTACAAGGTCTCATCTGTTCAGCCTAAACCTGCGGCACCTTTCAAGGGATTCCTGTTTCCCAGAGGTGATCTCTAAATTTTGCAGGGGTTCCCAGGGTTTAACCACTGCCAACACACTGAAGGGCTGTTCAGTAAAGGCGTAAAGTGCTTCCGTTCAGAGGGTTCTGTTTCCAGGATCTGTGGGCAGCAAGCTAAGGAGCCCCGCTCCTCAGCCCAGTGTCGTCAATGCTCCACCACTGGGAAGCAATGCCCTTCAGAACTGTGGAACACTAGCATCCTGGGGGAGGGGCAGGCTTTGGGGGTCACCACCATCCTCAGAAGACAACAGTACCCCTCAAAAGTGTGAAGGGGACTTCATCCAATGTTTACTCCAAGAAGGCTATTTTTGTGATTCTCTATGCTGTTTTCCTGGTTAATGACAACAAAGTACATCGTGGCCAATGACTGTTGTTCTTGGCAGATATTTCTTTCTCTCTTTCCCTTTTCATCCCAGCTTTTAGACAACTTTAGATTGCCCTCCATTTCCCCACCTCTCTCACTTCCTTGCCTGCAGGAGCAGCAGCGTGCATAACTCCAGGGGATAACACCGTTTGTGACAATCTTACTCTCCTTTGGGATGGTCCATACGACCTGCAGCTGCTCGGCTACATCTACTGGGAACTTCTGGCATATAGTTCCCTCCTGGATAAAAGCAGTCGGTGTTGCAGCCCACACTCCCTGGGATGTAGGCGAGAGAAGACATGATGATCGGGGCTAGAGCAGTGATCTTGCTCCAGGAGGCAAAAGCTTAAGGCCATGCAAAGGAAACAGGCTGGGGCCAGCCAGAGAGGAAACAGAATAGAGACGCTGGGTCCTCTGTATTATTGAGCCGCTTCAGGGAAACCAAATTTGTTTCTCTAACTTTAATAAGCCACGAGTCACCTGGAGAAGCTTGTTAAAAGGTAATTTCTGCTTCAGTATGTCTGAGGCAGGCCGCGGGTCTGTATTGCTAATCAGCCCCAGGTGATGCAGATCACGCTGAATAACAAGGCCTCTCCACTGCAGATAATAAAGCGTGGTTTACTCCGAGAGCCGCTGCCGGTTGCCTGTGACTTTCATCTAGAAGCTTACATAACTCGTGCTGCTTGGCTAGAGAACTCTCCCGGCACTGGGCTCTTAAGGGGGAGACAACTAAGGTCTGACCTGAGACTTCCCCCAACTGAGGACAATATGGGGACATTACGAGTTAGGCCGAGGAATAAACCAAGTCACACAAGACCGACCAAGACAGAAAGACGCTCCCCAGATCGGAAAGGCGAATTGTTCCTCTCTTCCACCACCCCCCCCAACCTTCAAGCACCAGCTTTTTTTCCCCCTGCCTCAGCTATTTCCCAGCACGGACCACAGCCCTGAGGCTCAGGTGCCACCAAGCCCAGATCACACCACAGGCAGCGCAGGAACGGAGGACTGAAGTCCGGCTCACCGTCTTCACGTCGTTGGTGCCGATGATGCCGCCTATCTCCCCCAGATCCTTCAGCAGCAGGTTCAGGATCTCCGTCGCCCTCTTCCTCTGGTGGTTGCTGAGCTCTTGCAACTGACTTAGCTCTCTCTGGGTCGTTGTCAGTGTCGTCTGCAGAAACCAATTCAACCCCAAGTTAGCAAGGTAGCCCATGAATTTCCTTCCTGCAGCCTCCAGAGCTCAACAGCCCAGGCCGGACTCAGCTCCTTGATCATCCCTCTGGTCTAAGTGAAGGAGAACCCAGAAGGCCAACTGGTGCTGGGCACTCGGTTCTCTGGCAGGGGAACTTAATACGGAGATATTATCTTGTAAGACCAGGTATGTTTTTGCTGACAGTATCCATGCTAGCAAAGTGAGTTATTAAAGATCAATCCAGGGCCTAGAAGACAACACAGCAGGTAAACGCAAGAACTGATCCCAGCAAACGGTGCTCTGACCTCCACCTGTGACTGTAAATGCAGATTTTTAAATAAACAAAAGGTTGGACTGCTGGCTCGGTCAATGAGGTACTTGGGACCTGAGTTCGATTCCCGGAGGGTATGTAACAGAAATCTGGGTCTGGTGGTGCACACTCGTTACCTCAGCGCTGGGCAGGAGTCCTGTGGCCCATGGCCAGCCGGTCTGCACACTCGATGAATTCCAAAAGAATGAGACTGTCTCAAAAACCAAGACAGAGAGCACCGAGGACCGCTGCCCAAGGCTGACTTCTGGCGTCTACATGCAGAGGATGGTGCGAGAACAGGCACTTATGGCTACAGTATTAAATCGTGTTTTCTAGCTCGCCAAGCTCCTTTCACCTCCCTCGTTCTAGTACCCGTTCTATGCTCCCTGGGCCACTTCCAAATACTCTAATTAATGGGTCTGGAATCAATGGCCCAGACAAACATCAATGAGTGCAGAAAACAACTTAAAACATCTTCTAATCCCCAGGGAAGACAAATACCGTAACTTTTCAAAATGACTCAAGTTCCAAAATCCAGCTCCTTCCTAAGCAGCAGAAGCCCTATTTTCTCCCCAAACTCTGGCAAGCTCACCTCTTTTCTACCCTCCGCGTTTGTTGCCATGAGAAGTAACGTGTTCTTCACTCACGGAATACCCTCCTTCTGGCATCTCGGTACCAACGCAGCCAATACGGAAGCAAATCTACTGCAGCCTCGCAAGTTAACGCGAAGGCATTTGTACTAGCTGTAGCCAGCTAGTCACTGCAGCTTATGTAAAACGTATGAACGCAGTCTGATAATAGCTGTTTTGACACAAAATTAGAAGCACAGTTTGGAAAATCGTGCCTTGCTTTGAGGAGCACAAAACACAAGCTGTACAAACCCAGGAGAACACAGCCGAAGCGGTGTAGGTGCCTCTGCGAGTCTGCGGCAGCTTAGGCCGCCATGGCCAACTGTTCGTGTCACCTTATTTTTACACCACAGACCCTGCAGTCCTTTCTCCAGGAAGCCATCAGGAAGGACTTTCTTTCTCCGTGAAATAGGAAGTAACACTTCCTATCCACTCCGCCACCAGCCGCCAACACTTTCCTCGCCATGTGGTCTGTGTCCCGGGGACTATTGTTTCTGTAAGATGGTCTGGCACAGGCCTGGACACCAGGCCATTAGGCAGAAGCACCAAGAGCCACAGGCTGCAGCAGCCACCTCAACTTCACCACCCATGCCCAGCCAGCAAAGGTCACGGCACAGCTACCTCACCAAGTGCTCACTGGCCCCGCTGCCTGCCACGTTTCTCTGGGAAGAACTGGAATTCCTGCCATATGCAGGCTGAATGCAAATTCACAGGACCGGCTTACCTCAGGCCTCCTGAAGCTAGGACAAGAAACTGGGGGGGGGGGGGAGCAATCTCATTCAGCAGGATGTAAACAATAGAATGCATAATGCCAATGGTCCCCACCTTTGCTCTCAATGACAACACTTCCGGTGTTACCATGTCACACACACCTGTCCTTGCTCAGTGCTGAGTGGCTAACTCAGGCCACTCAAGGAGCATATTATTGCCATTTTGATAAACAAAGCAATTACTGTTGAAGATGCTGAAACATCTCGCCTGGGGTTCGAGAGTCATAAAGTCAAATTTTTCCCTGAGCTTTTTCTGGATCTAGAATCTGCACTCAACTAATTCCTGAATGCATTCTTGCTGGCAGTACAGTACATGTTTCCTGGGTGTAAAACGGCTGTGACGGGCAGTCTGTGGGGGAAGGGACTAGAGGAAAGGTCACAGCATTCAGCCAACTGCCTTCCTATATAAATCTCTCAACAAGGAAGTCCCGCCCCTGTAACACTGTTGCTCCAACCGTTTTCTGGGCCAGCTCATCCGTCAGCTGCTCATTGGCTCTGGTCTTGTCCTCCACTTCCTGTGACTTCTGGTCATAATTGACAGCCAGCTCCTCCAGGGCCTGGAGGACTTCTTTCACTTCATCTTTGGCTGCCTCGTTTTCAATCTGGAGGCGTGTCAGCTCCTCCTGTATCTTCTCGTAGTCTCTTCTTGTGGAGGCCAGAAGCTGGTGAAATGAGAAGGAAGAGTGGGTGACTCCACTAATTATACAGCAACGACCTGTGCTCTACCCGCATAGAGCAACTTTATAACGAGATACCGGAAAACAGCCTGGGCTGCCGGGAACTCTCACTGTATGGTACAGATGCTAAATGCATTTTCATATATTATTCCAAAAATCTTTTCTCTTTTTTACTTTTTAACTTGGGAATCTTTTTTTT
>NC_022011.1:63060100-63080628 GCF_000317375.1 Microtus ochrogaster | reverse complement strand
TGTAGACCAGGCTGGTCTCGAACTCACAGAGATCCGCCTGCCTCTGCCTCCCGAGTGCTGGGATTAAAGGCATGCGCCACCACCGCCCGGCTTTAACTTGGGAATCTTATACTTAAGTCAAAGACTGAACTATACACACACAGACACACACACACACACACACACACGCCACGGCATAGAAACCAAGCTGACTGCCTTTTCCATGTTAAACGAAAGATGGGAAAACCATTCCGGATGACCATACTAACACTGGCAGAGCTTTTGAAATCAGTGCCATGATTTCATACTGGACATAAGCTGATTTCAAAATCACCAACAAGTACTTAAAATGAAGTCACATTTCCTTAATTTTAGGAATGTCTAGGAAAATATGCCCCAAATACTGACATGTGGTATGGGTTCCTGGGCTCGTAGATGGTTTCTTTAGCTTTGTTCCTATTGTTATTTTCTGACTTCCCTAACACAAATATTAATTACTTTGCAGGGGGAAAAGGTTTGAACTGTAGCAAAATGAACTGATCCAAGGCAGCTGCATCTCGCTTGGAGAGGCAGAGAACGGCAAATACAAGCAGGTAGCTTCAACCCCAGGTAAGATAGAAGCTATTCCTTCTATCTGGTTCCTGTGGCTCAAAAGGCACAGATTGTCCCCCCACAAAATCCCAGTCATTACACTGTAAAGACGATAGGAGACAGAGAGGAAGGAAATGGTTTCGGGGACAGTGGTTTCCAGGTGTGGGGGACTGATCGTGGAGCATCACCTCTACCACCCGCCATCACTGCATCGTAGGAGCCAATCAACTTTAGCAGTGAAGCAAAGGGCATCTTAAAATGCAAAAGAGGAGAATACTTAGGTGATCTCAGCAAGAGAACTTTGAATCATCTTGGTAGATTGGCTGGATGTGCTTTGCTTGGGTTCCTGTATGTAAAATTTATGAGAAAACAGTGTGTTTATCGTAGCATGCCGCCAGGGGGGGGGGCTGCAAGCAGCCAGCCTCCTTTATAGTGTGCCAAAGATAGAGTCCCACTCACTTTCCTCTGATGCCCGGCAGCTGGTTTTGGTTGGGGTTTTCTTTTCCCTGTACAACAGTGGCAGAACATGGTCTATGCCAAAGTATAAACCAGATTTTTGCAAGAGTCAGCTTAGGAATCCATCAATAGACATCTAGACAGAGGAAATGTGAGAGGGAGATAGATCGGATGGATGGATGGATGGATGATGGATGGATGGATGGATGGATGATGGATGGATGAATGGATGCATGGATGCATGGATGGATGATGGATGGATGATGGATGGATGGATGGATGGATGATGGATGGATGGATGGATGGATGGATGGATGGATGAATGGATGGATGGATGATGGATGGATGGATGGATGGACAGACGGATGGACAAATCGAAAGGCAGGTAAAAAGATGACATGACTGATAGATACACATAATGAAATTTTATTTAGCAATAAATAGAAGATTATGTCATCTGTAGGAAAAGATCTGAGACACCACATTAAGAAAATTAGCCAGGCGCAGGAAGACAAATGTCACATTTGTTCTATGTGGACTGTAGCGGGTTAGCTTGGAAAAGGAAGCAGGGAGAAAAGGCAGGAAAGGGAGGTGGGACAGGAAAGGAGAACAGGGTGAACGCAGTCGAAGTGCACTAGACGCGCGTGAACACGCCACAGACAAAGCATTCTGTTCCTGTGCAGCAGCTCACATGCAGAGGTGAAGCAGCCTCAATAGCGGAGTGCTGCTTTGCAGGGGCTGAGCGAGGCGCCTGCCCTCCCAGGGCTAAGTGGAGCACAGACTCGAAGTCCTACAAAGTCACACGCTTGTCTAGGCCCAGCCACAGTCACCCTTTAGCAGGCACTGGTAAGAGAACTACCAAGAAATCTCCGTGTGCTTTAAGGTCTTGAAAAAGTTATTTGCGAGTTATATTTCTAGGACTAACATTAACAACAAAAACTAGTAAAAAAAAAATCTGTAAAAAAGAATTTATTGCGTTCTTTACCTCATCCTGATCCAGCATCTGTTGCTTCAGCTTCTCAGCCAGCTGGCTCTGCTGGTTAATTTCATCATCCTACAACGAAACAGCGTGTTTAATTTTTGGTTAGTTATGTCAGTTTTGATGCCCTGGTTTCCCTTCCGGAATCAGACACCGAGAGGCTAGTCCTAAGTTCACTCATTAGATGGGGGGAGGCGGGGACAGCAGGAGACAATCCTGAGAGCTTGTTGATTGGTATATTTCTTTACCCAGCTTTTTTTCCTGGGAAATGTGACATCTACAAAGAAAACCCAAATTCTGTCCATCCAGAAATCAGATGTCTGGAACTTGGGGACTGAAAGGGACTCCAGATGTATCCTTCCCCAAGCACAGATGTTAACGGAATGGACTGTCAAGCGCATCTGTGACCAGGAATGCTGCCAAGCGATGGGAAGGACGGGCCACTATTTGCGCACCAATGCCGTTTACTTAGAGTAGCAAAACTAGTGCTTTTGTGGTGTTTTCCCTCTTGGTTGGCTATCAATGGTCTTCTCAGCTGAAAGACAAAACAAGCAAACAAACCTTGCCACCAACTGGGTGTGCAGGCAGGAATGCCTCTTTCCCACTGTAGCTACTACAGTGGGAAAAACAGCAGCTCTCTTCACTGCCACTAGGTGTCGCTGCTGAGAAAGCAAGAACGCTGCGGACCTCTTTCCCTGCCAGGAAGCCACCTCTAATGAAGAAGAGGCAGCCGGGCTTGACGCCTAACCACTGAGGCAGAACGTGGCCTTTACTGCTCTGTTTTCATGATTCCAAATGAAATTTTAAGTCCAGTCTATGAAAAATGACAATGGGGCTTCAGGCTCACCTATCCTTCAGTTATGAGTGAAAACGTGCTGTTTGCTGACCTGTGTCGGGATGCGCGCACGGCAAGCAGTCAAATCCAGCTCCGTGTATTACACTGCTGTGTGCCAGGTCCTACTTCTGTGTTTTCCTCATTAACCTTACCCCACCCCGCACTGCCACGCTCTGGATCTGTTCCAGACGTGAGGTAAGAGGGGTGGATGACAGGACCTGTTTTCCACAGACATCCACAGCATGTGTGGTGGTGTCTACATCAGCGCTGGTCTGTGATTTGTGGATGGTGTAGCTAGTGCCTTCCAGAGAGCACGAGCATTCTTAGGTCCGTAGTATAGGCTTGGAACGTCCTGAGACTGTGCCTTGGTCTTTCCTACAAACGGGTCTCAGTGTCTCTGCTCAGAAAGCCCATTTGCCTGACCTTTATACGCCACTGTTCCATCAATAATCATAAAAATATTGATGGTGTTCTTCCCCACTCAGATTGCCGGCAAAACTAGAGAAATGACAGCACAGCAAACCTGCCAAGAACGGGCGCCCCTAGCTAACTTGCCATTTTGTAGGACATGTTTCTCCTCACCTCCATATACTTAGCATGGCAGTTACAAGGATCAAGTCTGTATTTCTGTTCCTCAGCACAAGAAGGGTAAACAGCTTAACATAACAGACCCAGAGAGCGCGCCCTAGGGATCCACTATCTCATCTCTCCCCTAAGACAAATAAGAAAAACCTGCCCCTGAGTGACAGAAATGAGAAGGGAAGGGCAAGGTTCCTTGCGCTCATGGCAAAGCCTGAAGATGCACCTTCCTCCCTGGCAGGTGACAAGCTGAGATGTGATTTAAAAGGGGGGGCAGCCCCATCCCGGAAGGATGGAAACAGGACTCCATCAGAGAGCAAATCAGCACTAGCATCATTTCCCGACGCAGATTCACCCTTTTGGATGGCAACCTTCTAAGGATTTAGTGCTGTCTATTCTGACTTCATTTTCATCTCCTAAGCCTTTCTGAATAAGGTATGCCATGCTTTCTGCAGGTCGAGTGTATCTCTTAGGACATGTTCAAGCACGCTCACACCGAGATTACAGATTTCAATGCACTTTTCGAAAATTAATTTTGTAGTGGGACTATCTTATACATGAGATAATACGGTCACCTCAGTTGTCAAAAGGTCACTGGTGACCTTTAATTCTGGAGATGTTTTTGCTACACAATAATTAGTGCAGTACGTGATCGACTTGCCAATCCTGAATTCACTGTCTCCAATGAGAGACAGGGCCAACATCAATATTTGAATGCTATAACCCAGCTCCCGTTATACTGACAGTCCTTTGACGTCACCACATGACATGGCTTCTCCATCAAGCAAAGAGAACACACAGAGGAGACTAATGAGGAATCTAGTAGTTATACTATACTCTTATATACAAAGATAGCACGCATTGCTATCTCTGAAGTGCCACTCGGGAGTCCTGAGTAACAGATGAGGATAGCACACAGGCAAGCAGGGCATCTCCCTGGGGCTTCTTATCATTAAGTCACAGATCTACTACAGAGGGCGCGCTTTTCCATCAAACAGCTGGAGCTTGGGGCGTAGCTGTCCTTAGACCCATGAGGAACAGCACAGAGGGTTTGGGAGAAACTGGGTTCTCTTCCTCCCACTGCATCATAAAAAGATTCACTAAAGATGACCAATTTCTTGGTCATCTTGAGGTCAAAATGAATTGAGTGTGGGGCTCGGGGTCAAGAGCTAGGAAAACCCATTCCTGCTCTGCCACCAATGGGCTGGGAAAACTTAAGGCAGACACATGCAGCTACCCAGGTTAAGGCTTCACCTCCCTCCAGACACTTCCAGTCCTAGCATTCCATATCCAAGAAGATGCTATGACCCAGCCATGCATTCTCAAAACACCTAACGGCCTAAATCACTAGAAGCAGGCAGCCTTCTTTTAGAGTCTCTGAGGGAACCCACAAGGATGACAGCGGAGGGGACATAATCGAGCAGCGCACACACACGATTGGCAGTGGACCACGGGCTTGATGCCCTCCAGGACATTGCTTCTGGGCTCTGTTCTCTCCCACACCTCAGCATCACAGAGCCAATTCCGAACCGCCATCCAAGAATCTATAGATACCAGAATCTATGAGGTGGGGAAGGGATTCTATCTGGTTTTCTTCACTGTTCAAAACAAAACAGTTCTTTGGAGAAATCAGGAAGTTGGATTAAAAGATTAACTTCCTATTGATCTCCTTTTGCATTGGGATCTTGAGTGTAAGACACAGGTAAAATAAAGGCGAAAAGTCCACGAAGGGCATGAGGGGCAAAGTAAGTACCCGGTTCTCATGGGTGTGGGGATTTGTGAGATAGGTTTTTGGAAGGGTAGGATTTAATCTTTGGGGGTCATATTAACTCCCAGAACTACAAAACAAGTGGAAGGAGCATCCTCAAGACAGCCAGTCACATTCAGCTTGC
Organism: Microtus ochrogaster; assembly: GCF_000317375.1. Lineage (NCBI taxonomy): Eukaryota > Metazoa > Chordata > Mammalia > Rodentia > Cricetidae > Microtus > Microtus ochrogaster. The sequence continues at coordinate 63,075,317 of NC_022011.1, read as the reverse complement.
AAAGGTGATACCAGACTCTGGGCTTTACCCCAAAGACAGAGCCCTGTGAGATTAATGGTGACATTCCCAAAACTAAGCTATTACATCCAGGCCAGAGGTGTCCCCATGGCACCTGAGCTGAAACACCAGAGAAAAGATTAAACCAGACTGACAATATCAGCAACCTTGATGAAATGAACTGAAAGAGCTTAGGGTATCCCGGGGGGGGGGGGGGGGGGGGGGGGGGGGGGGGGGGGGGGGGGGGGGGGGGGGGGGGGGGGGGGGGGGGGGGCAATGTGCCGGGATCACATGACACGCTCATTTAGTCTCTGTGCCTCAGGGGTTCCTAACTGGACCCTACTGGGGATGACTGGTCCATGCTGTGTGTGAAGTCTTTCTCGTTATTCCAACCTTCGCAGTTACTCAGTTACGTGACTTACCGGAGCCCTAAAAGTTTGTCCCAGGATTAAATATCCCCAATTAGCATGGTCAAACTACATCACTCAACTATCTACCTCTGAAAAGGGCTTCACAGCAGAAAGGCCATCGTCTCTAATGTGATTAGGTCTGAAACTCAGGGCCTTTGAGCCATCTGATTAAAGTCCCACTTGAGTCCTCGGAGTCACCTGCCAGGCCTGTGCTACTGTTGACTTTTTCAAGAAGAAAAGGAAAGAGGCAAGTGCACCCACGCACACTCACACGGCCCTCCTCTCCTGCAGCAATCTACACAGACAGATCGCTCTAAAGGTGAGCGCTTGTCTACCTAGACCACCTGCCCCCAACTTCCTGGTTCTTCTAATCACTCCTCCATGAAGGTTTCTACTCCCACAGCAATCAAACCAGAAACCGGGAATCAGGAAGCCAGAATCCACAGCGGTCTGCAGCCCCATCTCAGCTCCAGGGGGCTTGGTGCTGGATGTGCTTGCGACCGTCTGTCTGTGCCCCAGGGTGAAGGTCTCTGGCTAACACATATAACAGGCATGCAGAAGCTGCCTCTGTCAGGAAGCCCTGGCCCCACAAAGCCAAGGAAAAGCAGGATAAAAGTCTATTGCCTCCGTCTTCATCCTGTATCTCTCTTTACTTTGTGTCAGTCACCTGATTAATTCTGCATATAAGCATGTTAATAACTCGGGGGGTATTTACCTCAAAACCTGTGCTATCTAAGCTATCTTGTCCCCTTTCAAGTCTGAAGGCCCAAACAGAAGAGTAACTGAGGTACTTTATAGTAAGGTTTTCCAGGGTCCTTTCCCAGACCCCCTCAAAGGTCCCTGAGTGTCCGCAGTCACTAACCTAAACCTGTAGTGCCTGGGGTTCTAGTAAGAGGAAAGTCTTGCAGACACGTTACCACATGTTCAAATGAGAGCAGTCAACCCCTAGGAACTGACTTGTCCGTCCGTTCCCTCCCCCTCAGATGCAATAAGTACCCTGGAGAGCCAAAACTGAGACAGTGGCCACGCCTTGACCAGGACCGCTTCATTACGCACCTTTTGCCTCCCGCCCCAGCGCCTCCCCTGTTTAGCCCTGAAGAAGGAGCTGGGGTCATGGAGCCCCGCATGCCTTCTTCTCCCTGAAGTGGCAACACTGATGGAATCTTCCTCTTACTTATCTCTTTGCCATTAAGAGATAACATGACTTATCTCTTTAACTGTGACTGAGTGGCGTCTTTGGGGCCCATGGAGACAGAGTTCTTGCCCTGAACCACAGACCTTATCGTCAAGCTGCCGGTACAGACTGGAGATCTCCTCGTCGTACTTCTCCTTCTCGGCGGAGATGCCGACAACGACGGGCGTGATGTTGTCTATGATGGGTGTGTTGTCGCAGGGCTCCAGGTTCTTTTGGTCCTTGGCACTGATTTGTTCGTCTTCAGGCACAGCTTCCCCTGAGAAAACACAGCAAGTGGGGTGCTGAGGACTAAAGAAATCAAGCATGCAACCCTCCAGGAAGAATTCTAAAAATAGTCACCCCAGTGACAAACGCACAGCAGACACAATAAAGAGGCCTTGTGTAGAGCTGACGTCTGTTCTTTCTATTTGGGAAGAAAGGTGTAGCTAAATGGCCAATTCTGGACCAAGGATGCACTGCAGAAGTCAAACAGATCTACTGGTCACAGCTCTGGTAACAGGCCCAAGCCCAGCACTGCCAGGGAGCTCCTGCACGCATTTTCTTTTAGTGGAGAAATATGCTAGTACTTATCAGAATCATATTCTCTCTAGTCTCTGATTCAAAGGGAACCAGACCTCTGAGGCATCCTAATCACCAATTAATTATGTTACTGTGTCATTAGTAGAAACAGTCAAAGCAAGGAACACAGGGCCACTGTTTAACTAGAACGCTGTGGGACCCCAGTCCTGCCAACCTGAGACTCTCAGGAGCCAGGGGGAGGAAGTCAGGGCAGCTTCAACTCAAGGACCGGACCTGTCCTGTGTAATCACTCTCTCCACCACCACGATCTCCCCCAGGAAGCCTGGATTAATTGGCTCTGCTGGAGAGTTCAAATAGAATAATTTCTTGTGATGTCAGGTAGTCCCAGGGAAGGAAGAAAAAAAAAAAAGACAGCCAATCTAGAATCCATACACTTCTCAGCCTGCAGAGCAGGCTTTGCTAGGCCTTCAAAGGAAGCCCTGCTCAACTTGGCCACGCAAATGTGGGGAAAGGCACAGACCTCAAGCTGACCGAGGGCTGCCCCAACAGCAAAAGCATCAGGCACAGACAGAATGTGAAAAACAGATGCCATGAAACCACGCCGCCTGCCTTTTTCAACTGTCTCTCTGAAAAGCAAACCTCCACCGACCAGACTTCTCGACCACAGAGTTTACCAGCGACTTCACACTCTCATTCCAGCCCCTGTGCCTTAGGACAGCCCAGGCCTCACTCAGCTTCTCAGTCCAAATTATCCGTTCTACAAAAATTTCCCCGCCCTGAGCCCAAAGTGGGAACAAAGACAGAAGACCTGAGATCTTCATCTGTACTTTCATGAACAGTGTATGTCATGGCTCGGGGAACCCACCTGAACACAGTGCACATTATCTCCGTGTAAGCAAAACACTGCGAGGGCCTGGATTGCTGCTTGTATGCAGGCTTCCATGGAGGTAAAGCTAGCATGAATGATCTCACTTTTGTGCCAGTACCATTTAAAACAGCACCGTGAAGCAGAGCCTGGGTAACCCATGCTTCCCTGCATGTAAAGCTAAGCCTCCCTACCTTCCCCCTTTGACTGGAATATATACTATGCATATACTTTTCTCTGAAATTATTGACCTGAAATAAAACTGGAAGATCATGGTGGCCTTTTGGCTGAACCTGGACCAAATCAGTATCTTGCCAAACACCAATCCCTGGCTTAAAATGTTCATCAACAACCTTAGGGTGAAGAAGGGTTTTATTCAATTAAAGAATCTATATTCTCTACAGCCTGTTAAGCCCAGGGGCTATGAGAACAGTGAGAGAGATGAGTGGATGGCTGGCTGGACAGATGGATGGGTGAGTGGATGGATCAGGATGAACGCCGTTTCCAACCACACAGAGAACTCAGAATGTGCCCTCAGACAGCCCAGCAATGTGCAGCACATACCAGAACCGTGGAAAGCCTCTTCCTCCTTTCCAATTCTGCCCCCGTTACGGAATCTGCCCCTGACACCTGGGATTTGTCATGCCCTGCCTATGGTTGTATTTTGGATTTTTTCAGAAATAGCTTCTAAAATTTGGGAAACACCGCAATTCAGGGCACTGTGAATTTAACCTTTCTGCTTCAACATGCTGAAGGTGAGGTTCTTAATTGTATGAACCGAGAAACCCGTCAACCATAACCATATCATCCACAGATTCAGTCACTGCAGGCAGAGATAAGATCCACAAACATCTGGAAGAGATGCACTTCCTATGGCCGGACAGGCAATGGCATCTGGAGGCTAGGCGAACTAAGGGCTGCCCATGGGTGCTTTGTTTTGTAGGGACCAAGGATTCACTCCTGTGACCCACAAATGACCCGATCAAACCAAAAGTCACAGATCTGATTCCCCCTAAAACTTCCTTCTCTGTCATCTACAAACGACAGCATTACCGAGACGTAGGTGACGCCCTGGTTACAGAGGTCCAGCAAGATGACGATGCTGCTATGGGCCCCCTGAAAATGATCATTAGGCTCTCACGTCTCCAGTGCTGCAGCGCGGTCCTGAAGCCACACTACACATTTTCATGGCCTGATTAATCACAGGCCCATAGCCTGCTTGGCCTCTCCATTTGCTTTTTATAAAGGAGAAGAGGAAACAGCCCGGCTTGCTCGCCGAATCATTCTACTAAAGACAGTGGATGTCACAAGCACGATTGGCACCACAGTCTCAAGTACCACCCCGTTCTTCCTCTGCTCCCCAGCACGGGGGCAGCTGCAGATGCTTGGTAGTTCCCATTATTTTTTACTTTTATGCTGAATTAATTTTTCTAGTAGATTCAAAATACCTGTGTGGCCAGTGCTCTTTTCAAAAACACCAGTTACGCAAGTCCATTTCAGGGCTATTTTTATCATTATTAAAAACGGTGCTTAAAAGCCACAGCGGTCTTTCTGGTTTCTCATGAGCGCTCCTCTGAATCAGCACGTCCACACCTCCCACAAGCTGCATGTAAACAGCGAGCTCTCGCCAGTTCATATTCTAAAGGTCAGGCAGGCATTAGTTTTTGCAGCAGCCATTCAGATGGAGCTGAACAAGGCAGCCACACGCAGAAGCAGAGGCAGCACCGCTCCTGCCCAGAGAGGAACCAAAGGGTTTCCAAACACCGCCGCCCTTCAAAGAGGCTGGGAATGATTTCCAGAAGCGACCCTGGTAACTACGCTGTCTGGGGACTGTAAATTCCCAACACCAGGCAAGAGCCGACACCAGGGAATCTGTCTCCATGGCAATCTCACCGTGTTAATCGAGACTATCCCCTGCACTGTAGTGTACTCCACAAGATGATTACAGAGTAACTGATGGAAAACAGAGAGGAGAAGCTGTGAGCCAACCCGGAGAAGGATAACGCCCCGCAATCAGCTGGGAAGAAAGACCACCAAGTGAAGATTAGCAACGATTTTTATTTCCCTTCTGCTTTATTAAAAGCAGATTTCTTTTAGCCCGGCCCACGAGGCTTGTACCTGCTGTCTATAGAAGAGCTTAATAACCTTGGAGAACGTCTGGTTTTCTAAGCTGAAAGGCCTCCTTTCTTTAAATAAGCATCCTGGCATTTACTATTGTCAGCTGTAATTACCTTTAAGGACGGAAAAGATTCGTGTTTACACGGGAGCATTCACTTGGAGCATACCTATAAGGCTTGCAGAGCCTTCTAATTATAAAACGAAAACCCCTGGAGAGCATAAATAACATTTCTGCAGAAATGGAAATCCATCAGTTTCGAGGCATGAGAATGGCAGACCACCACCACCAACAACAACAAAATCTCATTAGGTCTATTAGTTAAAAATTCTAAAATGGGCTCATTTGGTTCCTTTTTTTTCTTTAGGAATACCACCAGACTGCCAGGAAATCATTAAAATTTCACACATGAAATAGCAACAAGCCAGTTATTCTTTTCCTACACTGAGTTCCTGAAGCCTCTGGAGAACACAGGGAGGTAATTGCATTTTCTCAGCCACTCCGGGGCAGGGATTTGCAGGTCACTCACAGCTTCCACCAGAAACCACTGTAGATCTGGCCAACGAGGTGTTTTGTTTTAATACCAATTAAACCGGCCTAGTGGCAAACCTGATGGTAAGCAGCTTCTGTATGGGAGACGCTAAGAGGAAATCATCAAGTTGCCAGATGGGCAGGAGCAGCTGGCTACAAGATGTCATTACATAAATGTGAAGTTAAAAAAAAAATCATTCCTTTATGAGACTGTTTTGCATCCTTCACCCTTGTTCCTAAAAATACTGTAAGCAGCTCCTGATGTCCCTTTATCCCGTCTAAAGCAATTTTCTAATGTACTGGCTAACCAGATCCTGTGGCCTCTGACATTCATGACCTTTTGAGCAGGCCACGTGGTTTGCAGAGCAGTCGGTATTCTAATTAGTTTAGCTGCGCTCTCCGAGGAAGAAAGGCGAACTAAGCAAATTAGACATCCTGACTGTCGCACTCATTCCTGAGAGCTCACACCTACACATCCAAGAGTGGACCCGCCTCTCCCACAGACTCGAGGCTGAAAGAGCAAATCTCAACAGGCATAGTGATCAGCTCCTGAAACTCCTGCACTCCGGCAAGCTAAGGCAGGAAGGAGGAGGATCAAAGGTCAAAGCCAGCCTGGGCCACACAGCAAAATCCTATCTACAGAAAGTCAAACAAAAGAAAGCATTTACTAGCATGGTTTCCACAGAAGACATAAATCAAAGCCCTCTCTACTCAGCTTGTATCTTGGTATTCAACAGGAGAGGCGGCAGACATACCAGATGGCCTTTCCCCTGTCAGCCTGACACCTGGACTTCTGTAGGTTTGTTTTTGTTTTTGTTTTTTGACATGGACCTCTGTAAACATTTTGGTTTAGGAGCCGACAACACACCTTAGCAGGTAAAAGTGCCTGTTGCCAAGCCTATCCCCCGAGTTCAGTCCCTGGGACCCAGAGGGAGAGGACGAACTCCTGAAAGTTGTCCTCTGTCGTTCACAAGAGAAGAGGGAAGTGTGGCATGTACATGAATATATGCATGTGTACACACACACACACACACACACACACACACACGCACGCATTAAATATAAAACTTTTAGAGTTTTGACAATAGTGAAAAAATTAGCCGTGAATTTGAAAGAAAGCAAGGAGGAGGAGCGCACGGGAGTCTGGAGGGAGGAGACAGAAGGTAGAAAAGCTGAAGTAAATTAATCTCAAAAACAAAATAAGTTTCAATTTTAAATTTGGGTTTGTTTTTTAGTTTGGTTTTCCCTTTGTGTTTTCCTTTTTCTAAGAAATTACCTTTTATTTGCTTATCCATGATTTTAAAAAGAGAAAACAATAACGAGTTGAGACTAGACAGAGACAGCGCTGTACCCTCTCTCGTTACTCCTTTCGAGGCAGGGGCGGTCTGCAGCCCAGCTGGCTTTAACCTGGACTCGTCCCTCTTCCGCCCCTAGGAGGCTGGGAGGTGAGCTGTGATGTACGTGTGAGCTCCAGGTGCGAGCACCGTGCTGGCAGTCGATTTCTTTTAAAAATTACATTGACGTATTTACGTAGCGTACGTCCACACACAAACACGTGTGTCATGGCATCCACGTGCAGGTGGAGCACCATCCACAGCGGATCCTCGCCTTTCACCCCAGGGATGCAGCTCAGGTTCTGTCACACCATCAAAGCCTTTCCCAGCACATTTGCCCCACTTCCATCCTGGTCCTCCAAATCTCCAAAACGGTGTGGAAAACAAACCCCTGAAAAGAATCCATCCTCCTGTTGTCACCACGCCGGTCTCGTGTTCAGGTGCTTTTCGGATTCTGTGAGCCCTTTATATTCTTCCCAGGCTGGCTTTCTATGAAAGCTGGGCAGGGTCCATCACGGCTGCTACTTACAACCGAGGACAAGAAACTAGCTCCTTGGAGAATTAAGTCATGGCAGGGAGGTGACTCTCTCTTGTTAATAATAATTAATTATCAATAATAATAATAACAACAACAACAACGATGTGGCCAAGCAGAGGTGGCGCAGACCTTTAGTCCCAGCACTCAGGAGTGAGAGGCAGGTGGATATCTGAGTTCTAGACCAGCCTGGGCCACAGAGAACAACAACAACAAAACAAAAACAAAAACAAAAAACCAACAAGAAGGTGTGGCCTCTCCTTAGGTCCCTATACATGTGCACAGAGCTAGCATCCCTCAATAGCAATGCCAAAATGAACTTGCAGAATATATGCTCCTCGTCACAGGTCCTTTGAGAACAAAGGTCCAACCGTGTGTATATGCAGGAGAGAACTGCACAGCTTGCGATGCTGATGGGGCTGCCATCTTTGTCACTTGGAGCACTATGACAAAGTACCCCAGGTGGGGGTCTTCTAAGCAGCAGAAACATTTCCCATGACTTAGAAGTTGGAAGACTGAGATCATAGTGGCAACACAGCCCTGCCCTTGGATGGGATTGGGGGAGCTCTTCCAGGTTTGCAGACGACATCTCTTGAAGCACAGTGTCATAGGAATCACATAAGGCACTAATTCTCAAGAAATAATCACCTCCCGTGCTGGCTAGGTTTATGTCAACTTGATACAGACTCTTGTCAATTGAGAGATGGGAACCTCAGTTTAGAAAATGCCCCTATAAGCTTGGCTTCAGGCCTTATTTAATCTTAATTATAGTCTTAATTAGTAATTAATGTGGGAGAAACAAGTCTGTTGTGGGCGGGGCCACCTTTGGGCTGGTGGTCCTGGGTTGTATAAGAAAGCAGGCTGAACAAGCCATGGCAACAAGCCAGTAAGCAGCTCCCCTCCATGGCCTCGGCATCAGTCCCTGCCTTCAGGATCCTGCCCTTGTATGAGTTCCTGCCCTGACTTCCTTCAGTGATGGACAATATGGAAGTGTAAGCCCGATAAACCCTCCTCCCCACATAGCCTTCAACTGTGGTGTTTCATCACAGCAGTAGAAATCGTAACCAGGACAACTCCCACAGAAACCACTTCCTATTACCATCATGGCGGCAACTGTGGCTTCAACATGTACTTTGGAAAGAACACAAACTTTCAATGCATACTGTCAATCAAACGTCGGAGGTTGAAAATTGGTCCAGGTGGAGGTAGGAGGATTCAGACCCTTGGAGCAGCCTCTAGGCATGTGATAAGGTAGTTAGGATTTTATGCCTTTTCAGTGCTACTTGTCTGGGAATGCCTCTTTATTAGGCAATGTCTTGTTTCACTTGTCATTACCAACTGGGTAAGACAGGTGCCCTTACTTCTTCATTCATCTGCCTGCATCTGATTGGCAGCTGATTTCCTCCCGCCTCGTATTGCCCCCACATTCTCTATGACAGCAAGTGACAAAAGCCCCAAAGTTTTCAGGCACATCTGCACACACATACAACGTCTTCCTTACTCTCTCACAGCTGGAATAAAGTAGTGAAACTTATGCAGTATAAGCGCACCATGCAAGAAAAGAAATACCTTTCCCGGGGCAGGCACACATTGACAGTGCTTCTAGAACTTGTTAGGATCTCAGTGTGGAGATATCAATACCCAAAGAATGTTGAAGTAAATAAGAGAGCTGCCTCCTAGCAGTTTAGACACAATGCATGTGTGCCATATTTCAAAAGGAACCGACAATATCCTGCCACTCTGATTCGAGCTGAGAGAGCTGACGCTGTCTTCACCCTAGTTTTTCCTCTATAAGTCTATCAAGCCTCGGGACTAAGTACAAGGACTGGGGCAGGACAGCACCGAAGGGCTTTCAGCCCACTCCCCCTCTGGGATGACACTTTCTCACGCATCCCATTGACCTGCATGCAATCGCTAGTGCTTGCTTTATGTGTAGGCAGCACCGATAATGGAAGGGGCTGGACTTGGGTTAAGATTACAGCTCTCTTCCGGGACAGGCTCCAAAGCTACATAGACACCCTGCCCCCAAAAACCAAAAAAAAAAAAAAAAAAGAAAGAAAAGAAAAGAAAAGAAAAGAAAAGAAAAGAAAGAATAGCTCTCACTAGATGGTTGGTGACTCTTGCCTTAATCCCAGCACTCAGGCAACAGAGGCAGGCGAATCTCTGTGTGTTCGAGGCCAGCCTGGTCTACATAGTGAGGTTCAGGACAGCCAGGGCTGTTACACAGAGAAACTTTGTCACACACAAAAAGAATTACAGCTCTCCCAGAGACCAAGGGGCCATTAACCCTTGAGAGGAGACCAAACCTGGCCCTGGTTTGTTATGCATGTGGTACACGCCAACATATCACGTGCTGCGCAGTTGACCAGTGACACAGCACCTCACCTTCATCCAAGGACCACTCCAGTCTTCTTACTTGGCCTCACTACGCTCCCCTATAGTAATTCCACCTATACAGAGTTCCACCTATAGTCTTAGTTCCAAACCTATAGTCTCTATCAGGTGAGGTTCTCTGCACTTAAAAGACCACTGTGTCCAAAGGGGAAAAAAAGTCTCTTCTACAATACAAATATTAACAAGGGTGTCTGCAGAACATTCTCCCATCTCAGCCGGCCAGTGGTTACAAGGCCATAGGCTGTGGGGCTCCATCAATCTCCGCTTCCTCTCTTCTCTCCACTATCACTATCGGGGCCTTGCCTCTCCCTGGGCCTTCAACCACTACCGAAAGATCAGGAAGTCCCTGAACTCCAGAAGGTCAGATCTATGCCTTACTTTCCCCAAATTATGTAGCTTAAAGTTTTATGTAGGCTCCCAACAATCGACACAGAAAATCGTACTTTTTAAAGACATACAATGTGGGTGAAGTGGGCCGACCGGTTAAAGGGATGGCATATGCCCGGGCCAAGAGCGGGATACAGGACGCCAAAGAAATGTTAGGCATGCAGGAAACCAGGCAAAGGAGGCAGGGCAGGTTCCACAGGGTGCCACCGGATGTTAGGCAAGAGATGGGAAATGCCCAACTCACAACGCTTCTAAGGCCAGTGGGCCAACCCTTCACCGAGGGCTTTACTAATTTGCCCAGGCATCCCACCGGGAACTGACCCCAAAGGATTCTAGCAATACAGCAAAGCTCCCCAGAGCCTCCGCCTACCCTGTTTTCTACACTTTCCACTTTTCTGCCCCTGCCAATCTGCATGGAATTGTCACCCAGCACAGGTGCTGAGTTATTCAATTATTTTAGCAGCTTTTGAAACACATGTGTAGCTAGAAATGCTTCTAAAAAGAGGAAAATCCTGTTATTTAGGCTACTGGGTCAATTTCTGATCCTCTCTTGAATTCTTGTTTGCCTCATAACTGCTTCTGAATTAAATAAGCAGCCTGCTGACACCGAATCCTTGCTAGCAAGACGCAGCAGCAAACACCATCACCAGCAATCCACTTCCAGCTCACTGCGCAGTTGCAAAGAGGCGAGCTACGTCCAGGTGTGTTCAGCAGCTCCCAAGCTCCCACCCTCAGGGCACTACAGGCCGCAGGAGCTGCTGAAATACGCACACCCCAGGGAAGCAAAGGATCTGAGGAAGAAATGACTGCCAGCTCTTCCCATCCTCTGACACGCGGCTCCAACCTGCCTTGCTCCCAGATTAAAACAGACCGCTACCTTCTGAGCTCTGTCATAATGCTGAAGTCACCAAAATAATCTGTCTGCCCTGGGATCTGGAAGCCACTCCTAACACCTCTCCCACAATCCACCCACCCGTGGCACGCCAGCTCTCTGAGATATTTTCTCCTATAGAACAAACCAAAGAGACTGTTCACAAAGGGGGGAAGCTAGTCATGAAGCAAGCCTGTCAGAGTCCATTTTAGAACAGTTTCTTTAGCCTTCTCTCTTTTACTCAGAACAACTTGACAGAGAGTCAGGTTAGAAAAGACAAGTACTTGCCTGAGGTGACTTTTAACCCCAAAGAAATAGCAAGACTGAAGCAAATCCTATTTTTTCATTTAGTCAAAGCAATCTGTTTGAGTCAAAACAAACTCTCAGACCTCGTCCCGTAAACATCAATCCAGGTTCCCCGAGAATGCAGGACAGTAACATACAGAAAGCAGAGCACTGGGAATAGGTTCAGGTCAGCTGGGGAACTGCACTCTCAAGCAAGTGCTTGATGCTCAACACAAGGACCTGAATTCCATCTCAATAACGCACATAAAAATATCAGGCATGGTAGCAAGCGCTCAGAATCCCAGAGCTGGGGAGGTGTGGACATCTGGTCCATGGGGGCTCGTTCATTAGTCTAGACCCTGTCTCAAAGTCCTCCTGGGTAGAACACCCACAGCTGTCCTCTAGTTTCCACATGTATGTGTAAACACATGTTCTATACACACACACACACACACACACACACACACACACACACCTCCCAATACATGTATACCCTCCCGATACATGTGAAACCCTCCATACACAGAGAGATTGGCTCAGGCCACCTTGCCCACACCACTGTATAGGTGTGTATAGGCTATATCATATACTATATCATACACACACACACACACACACACACACGATATAGCCTTTATCTTGTATAGGCTGCAAGATGGAACGAGACATGCCACGGTGCCAAGGAATATAAAACATATTAGTAAAACAAAATAATAATACTCTTGTAATCACAGAAACGGGAAATGCTTGAGTTCCACAATCACCGCCTTCCTTGGGAGGCTTCAGGATGCAACAGTCGCAGAAAGGAGACAGCGCATGCCCCTGCCTCAGCCCCGCACCGTTCATTCTCACCATTCCTCCACCTGTTCAGCTCCATCTCCAGATGCTGGATGACACTCTTCAGGGCCTTGTTCTTCTCTTTCTCCTTCTCATATTTCTTCTTCCATTCTTCTGCTGTCAGCTCCAAGTTCACAGACACCGTATTCTTGATGGTCTTCGCTCTGGGGTTAAAACACAAGGAATCAGTTCTGGGAACAACCATTAGCACTTACTGATTTTTTATAATCAAGCCCCAGATTCCATTCATATTTTTTATATTTATTTATTTATTATGTATACAATATTCTGTCTGTGTGTATGCCTGCAGGCCAGCAGAGGGCACCAGACCCCATTACAGATGGTTGTGAGCCACCATGTGGTTGCTGGGAATTGAACTCAGGACCTTTGGAAGAGCAGGCAATGCTCTTAACCTCTGAGCCATCTCTCCAGCCCCTTCCCTTCATACTCAAAAATGAACTGGGACAGCAGAGACTTCCTGTGGCATCTACCTAACAACTCTCAAAGCTGGGTCAATAGCACTGCTACTTCATTTAAAAAAAAATTCTTTTTAGTATGTGTGTATGTTTCTGTGTATGCGTGTCTGTGAGTGTATGTATAGGTGTGTACAAGTGCATGTGTGTGTGTGTGTGTGTGTGTGTGTGTGTGTGTGTGTGTGTGTGTGTGTGCATGTACACGTGCTCCCGTAGAGGCCAGAAGAAGGCATTGGATCCCTGGAAGCTGGCGTTATGGGTACTAAGGCCTGAACACTGGTCCTCATGACAGAACTAAAAGCACTCTTAACTGCTGAGCCATCTCTCCAGCCTCACACTGTCACTCTTTGAGGCTCCCAAACCATCCTGTCCTTTTCTCCTTCACATTCCATCAGCCTTTCAATCCAATGGACTTCTATTCCAACTGTGGCTCAGGGTCCCGTCTTGTCTAAGTTCCTCTGTTTTCAGCCCGAAGGTTATAGGCTTATCCCAGTGTTCAGCATGTTCCTTTAAGCATCCCACAGACCACTGCTGGGTTCATCTTCTAAACAGAATTCCCATTTAATTCAATAAGCATTTCTCAAACACTAGAGACAAACCAAGACAGATGGGCAAGGTCCCCAGTCCCTTAGAGCTTGGGGTTTCTTATGCCAGTGACAAAACTGAGCAATCAGTTACTTCTCTGATTTGTCATTGGTGCCTAGAAATAAAGTGCTGGGCACATGCCAACACATGGCTATAGAGCAGGTGGGCCACATATGAGGGAGGCTGACTGGTGGACGCCATGGTTTCCAACTGATCCCTTCATCAAAGGCGAGGATCACCACGCTAGAGTAAAGGGCCGGTTGTTCTCAAATCATCTCTTGGTTTAAAAATAGCCAGAGTTTGGGATTTTTAACATTTGTATTTTCCAAATTTAGAGTGTTTTTAGCAAAAATAATGCATGGCAAGCATGCAACACGGGCACTGTTTTTCATGATCTCCTAGGGCACGGGGCTGAGGGGGTATCATGCCCTGTGCACAGCAGCTGGACAGCTAGTGAAAAGAGAAGCTGGGAAGAAAAGACAAACACCAGCATCTGTACTAGGTGAGATTAAACAAAAGACTCGGCTCACCTAGGTCGGCACAGAAATGGACAGGTTTAGCCACATCCTAAAAAAAGTGGGTAACTCGTGTAGGAGTCCATTTGCTACTTACTTGTTAGGCAGGTAAAGCCCGTGTGAAAATATATGATGTTCTCTTACTTGCTATTGACATTCTCACTTTAATTTCCAAACAGTTTTAGGGCTGTCGTGTTTGCTGGTTCGGCTGATGTGTCATCCAGGTAAATTACCGTTGTCATCAAATGACATTCGGGACCTGATTTCTATTTTGGTGCAAGAAACTCAACAGTCCTTCGCAGTTCTACAGATGTCGTTCCGAAATTAATTCTGAAAGCAGAAAACTAAATAGCCCAACTGTTGAAAGAGGAGTTAAACCACTTCAGTGTTGGACTCACTAAAGAATTAGGATCATTTTCATTTGCCATAGCTTGAGGCTGCTCTCTCCGGAACTGTCTCAGCTCTAATTCTTCAAGGGCAGTAATTTTATTACTATGTTACTATGTTGCTGTCTGCCATTCTCACCCCGCCTCCCAGCATCCTCGGGCAGTGCTGAGGCAGGAATACAAGCACAGGCACAGCAGCGCCCGTTCCGCGATCAACTCAAGGCACAAAGTGAAAAAGATCGCTCATAGCTAAAATGCCTGCTGTCATTGAGGGATATACTTTAAGACTCCCAATTCTACTTAAGTCATAAACAGTCCCCAGATGGCCCCAATGGTACCAGAGGGGAAAGGTTGGAGCCCCTGTGCTGTCCCCAGGCAGAGTTAGTCAGGGGTACATTCTTTAAGCAGACCTATCAAGGTTTTTGCAGGGAAACTGATTCTGATTTCTGAGCTGCCCCGAACATTCTTTTTCTTCTGTTTCTGGAGTAAGCAGAGTCTTGACAACGCAGAGATGACCCACACATCTTGCACAATATGCAGAGATTAACAAAAGTACGGAAGGGTGCAGAGAAACACCGGCAATGTAGCGCCATTATTAGAAGACACGAGAGAAGCCTCAAAAAGAGAACTAGACGAGATAATTTGCTTGTGGGACCCATAACGGCCTGGGGTCTTGGGCAATCCAGCCCAAAATGAGTCTTCAGGGAAATAAATACCTGGCATTCATTCCCTCTGTCCTTTTTGATCACCTACCCATGTTTTTTCCTTACTGGCCTGAAACCACCCAGCTCTGCGCCACTGCCATCTGATCTAAGGGAAGTGCACACACCACCCAGCTCTGCACCACTGCCATCTGATCTATAGGAAGTGCACACACCACCCACCTGTGCACCACTGTTATCTAATCCATGGGAAGTGCACACATTGCCCAGCTGTGCACCACTGCCATCTAATCCATGGGAAGTGCACACACTGCCCAGCT
>NC_022011.1:63058959-63059935 GCF_000317375.1 Microtus ochrogaster | reverse complement strand
ATCCATGGGAAGTGCACACACTGCCCAGCTCTGCACCACTGCCATCTAATCCATGGGAAGTGCACACATTGCCCAGCTGTGCACCACTGCCATCTGATCTATAGGAAGTGCACACACTGCCCAGCTCTGCACCACTGTCATCTGATCTATAGGAAGTGCACACACCACCCAGCTGTGCACCACTGCCATCTAATCCATGGGAAGTGCACACATTGCCCAGCTGTGCACCACTGCCATCTAATCCATGGGAACTGCACACACCACCCAGCTCTGCACCACTGCCATCTGATCTATGAGAAGTGCACACACTGCCCAGCACCACTGCCATTTGATCTACAGGAAGCGCTCACAGAGCAGAACCATAGTCCTTTGGTTTATGGCAATAAAACTCCAGTTCCGCATAAGAATCCTATCCCAGGTGGATCACAGGGTAAAGCAGTAAAATGTCTAAAAGGAAATACAGAGGATGTGCTCAAGACCTGTGTTAGATGATTTCTTGACTACAACATAAAAGGAAAAAAAATCAACTATCAAATTTAAAATTTCCCTCACTAAAAACCATTAAGAGAGTTAAAAGGCAAGTCATAAAATAGGAGAAGACCCTGAACTACATACAGACAACAGAGTTATCTGGAGGAACTCCTATAAACCAAGAAGTAAAAAAGAAAAAAAACAGGCAAAGACTAGAATGGGCAGTTCCCAAAAGGAGTGCCATTAAACACTGCAAAGAGAATACCAGATTCCTTAACCACTGGGAAATGCAATTAAAACGGCAACAAGATATCTTTCCATGCCCAACAGAAGAGCTAATTCATTGCAAGAAACACATCTCAACCACAAAGACAGACATCTACTCAGAGTAAAGGGTTGGGAAAAGGTGTTTCAAGCAAACGGTCCTAAGAAAAAAGCAGGTGTGGCCATTCTAATTTCTAACAAAACTGACTTCAAACTAAAATCAATCAGAAGAGATCGAGAT
>NC_022011.1:62963963-63053494 GCF_000317375.1 Microtus ochrogaster | reverse complement strand
CCTTAATTGAATAATAAAATTTAATAAAAAAAAAAAAGAAGAAGAAGAGCTAATTCATGAGAAAGAACAATGATTTTACCTCTGGCGATCTACTATGAGTATAAATTGTTACTATAATTTTAGAAACTTGGTTTGTAAGGCCGACTAAAACTATATGCCACACCCTATGACCCATATCTATTCTTACCTAACAGATAATAGGGACACAGGCAGCCGATACCTGTAATGTTGATAAGAACCCCTAACTGAAAGCAGCCCAAACTCTTACCAACAATACAATAAATACATTCAATAGGATACTATATAACTATACACAAAACTGCTACACCCAAACACTGTGAATGAGTTCCCCAGATATAATGATACGAAAAAGGGGCTGGATAAAAACAGTACTGTGTGGTCTTATGCACGTGAGGTTCAAAGGCCTGCAATTCCAATCCATGCAGACTGAAGTCGGGATGGTGCCTACTGTTGTGCACATAGCACTGGCTAAGCGGGTGCAAGAGGAAGGCTTCTAAGGCAGTGGGAGGTGGTTACATGTTTCTGTGCATTTGTAAATGCTTATAAGTTATTCGCATTAAGCTTATGCATTTTACTATATGCATGCTATATCCAATAAAAATGAGCTGCAGAAGTAAACTTATATAGAAAGCAACACACTCCCACCTAAACCTCCCTCGCCTTCCATTATCACCTGTGTTTGAATGGGAGAGGAAGGTAGAGGAGGAAGGATAATTAACTCTAAGGATGTTTAGAAAAGCTATATGGAAGCCCATTTTAGAAGCTTCCTAAGTATATACACGTATTCATATAAAAGAGTTTAATTGGAGTTGCCCTACACAAAGGCTAACTCTCTTCTTATGGGCCATAGGATGCCAAACACAAAGCCTAGTGTCAGACATGGGCTGCCTTCCATTGAGTTATGCAGGTAGGGGTAACCCAGAGACCTCTCCAGAAACAACACAGGCTACTACCACTGGCCTTGGTTGGCCACCAGAACTTGGGGCTAAGACCCTGTTGCTGAAGATACCACACACTTTGGTCAAATAGGACCAAGAAGCTTCCTTTCTGCTGGCTCCATTTTGCAGGAGAGGAAGGTGCTATGTAGGCTGCTGGGGTGTGAAGTCATCAGTAGCCTTCCCAGCTGTGAACACCACAATGACCAGTGCTGTGCACATGCCAACTGGTACAAAGGTGGCATGAACCATCTGGGCGTAATTAACTGATGTCTGATTGAATTTGAAGTCTGTTCCACAGGAGAAAACATATACCTGGCACTATGAATCTGGCCAAGAACCCATGCTTGGGGAGCACACATGTCCCAGGGGTGACCTACTGTTATCATTTTGCTCAACAGACGTAGTATCAAACTGATCTCTAAACTTATATCCCTGTGCCTATATATTAAATAGTGCTGCTCTCTGTCCTCATGAGAGACATTTAAAGAAACACAAAGGTTCCTGTTCAGGAGTTAACCCAGAGACCCTAACTGTTCAAAGCGCAAAGTGTGTCTATGACACTCTCACCCACTATTGGTATATGTATATGACCCTCACACTTAGGTTCAAGGACCATCACAAAAGAGGTGGTGGAAATATTCTAAGAGCAAGAGATTGGGGCCGCCATGAGAGACACCATCTTCCAGACAGGACAAGACTGCTGACTCCATGAGCTCACTGCAGCTATGGCCTTCACAAGACCTGCATACGAACGGCATCCTAGCACGGAAGAAGAGACCCACCTTGCAAGCCAGGCCCTATCATTAACTGAGGGGCTTCTGACAGCTGATGGCTTCTGGAGAGTGACAGTTGAGTTCTCCAAGGATGTGGCCCTGGTAGGTCTACTATACACCACCCATAAATACATATAAGTGTGTGTGTGTGTGTGTGTGTGTGTGTGTGTGTGTGTGTGTGTGTATGCAGCACAAATTGGATCCTTCAAGTTATTAAAAAAAAAAAAGAGGACACAAAGTTGGGAGGAGTTGGGGGTGAGGGGTGGATCTGAGAAGAATTAGGGGAAGAATGGAAAGTGAATAGGATCAAAATACATTGTGTGACATTCTTAAGGAATTAATCCAAATATAATTTTTAAAAGGAAAGGAAACACATCAGATGCAAGCATTTCCACACTGTGGAACAAACCACAAATACTAAAAGAGAAATTGAATTTCTGTGCCCAGAGGGTTTTTCTTAATAGAACAAATATTCTCCTGCCTAGGACGGCTGGAATTAATCCTGAAGGGCGAATAAAAGGTTCTCAGTGCTCCTTCTCCTAAGAGACCAGAAGTAAAGCAATGTGGGATAGCAGCAATCTCTCTGTCCTTTCCCCACGAACTCCAGCATATCTGAGCTGAGTAATCCCAATGATCATTGGTCCCTACCTTTAGCTGTGCTGACAGCCTTTCCTCCCACGCATGCCCAGCTATGCGCCACCGCTCTAGGCTACATAGTGGGATCTTAGAGTGTGTTTATACAACTAAGTGGGCTATTGGGTTAAGAGAAGAGCTGACCTCCCTATATGCCCCCTACAGCAATTGTGAGAGAGGGCCCTGCACCTTGACCCTGGTGGTGTGAGTGTGGGTGACCCAGATTTGAAGACCTGAAGCAGGAGAAAGGGCCCCATTGCTGTAGGCCACGCTGGGTGAGGTAGCCCAGGCAGTACTGGAGAGCTCGTCTGTGTAGTAACAATGAGAGAAAGCTGGTGGGCTGACCAGCCCAGCTACCACCCAGGCCCAGAACCAGGGCTATGAGTTGGCCCACTCCAGCATCCACCTCATCTGTGAACTGTTGGAGCAGGTAAAGGAGACAAACCTACAGATCCAAGACAGCAGGATCTCCATCATCCAGGACAAGGGGATGTCCAGGAGAAGCCCCGGTGAGATCAGTGGTATAGCAGAAGCCAAAGGCCTTGGGCAGCCCAATGACTTGTGGCAATGGACACTTGTAAGTAATGGTGGATGAACTATAGAGTAAACATGTGTCTCAGCAGGCCACCCCACAGCAAGATTCTCTCTCTCTCTCTCTCTCTCTCTCTCTCTCTCTCTCTCTCTCTCTCTTCTTTTCTGTTTTGCTATGTTTTGTTTTGTTTTTTGAGTTTGTTTTGAGGGGAAGGGTTGCAAGGGCAGAGATGAGTGGAATCGGAATGCACGATGGAAAATCCACGTATCTGTTTCTAAACACAGACTATGCTGTCTGTGTAACGTTATTCGCATGCATGTTGTCAGGGCTGACCATTTGGTGTCAGATAAACAATCGCTGTGATCTCCTCAGAGAAGACTGATTCTCCCATGCTCAGCACTCCCTAGTTGCCTTCATGTAGAGTTGAGGCCTCAAGGCCTTGAGACAAAGAATGAAGTCGAATGGGGAGGAAGGTGGGGGGATCTAAGAGGAGTTGGGGAAGGGGAAAGATGATCAACATATATTGTGTGAAAAAAATTATAAAGCCAATAAATAAAAAGCAATCAAAACAAGGTAAAACCCACATCAGAGCCCCGGGCTGGCTAGAGCAATGACTCAGGAGAAAGCACTTCCTGCTCCTGCAGAGGACCCAAGTTCGGTTCCCAGCACTCTCGGCCATCTGTCACTCCAGTTCCAGGGGATCCAATGCCCTCTTCTGGTCCTCTTGGGCACCAGGCATGCATGCTGTACACAAACCTATCCTGGCTCTCTCTGTGTAGCACTGACTGTCCTGGAACTCACTAAGTCGACTAGATTGGCCTCAGGTTCAGAGATTTGCCTGTGTCTGCCTCTGAGAGCTGGGATTAAAGAGGTGGACTATCATTATTATGATTGAAAATAAATCTTTTTATTCAAGAGACTCGTTTTTTTTTTTAACTTTTATGGATTTTATGTAACAGTCATTAACAACATGACCTTGACAGAGAACAAGGAAGGTTTACTGGAGTTTGAAGGGAGAAAGCGAAAGGGAAAAATGATGTGATTATAATTTCAAAAGAAAAACCTCAAAATAAACCCCCAAAATATATAAAAATGCCAAAACAAAACAAAAACAACATAGCATCCAAAAGACGGAGTCTTCCGGATACAACACGGTTGATGCACAGATGAGCTCACAGAGCCTGTGACTGCACACACAAGCCCTGCATGGGTTCAGACCACACAGAGTCTCGGCACAGGGAAAAGGGGAGGTGGACATAAAGTCCTACCCCTAACCAAGAAGCTATTTGCAATTGATGCCTGCTAGGATTGGGAAAATCAGTTTCCTCCAATGGAGTGTCACTGGGTATATCAGCCAAGTGCCACGGCAGGCCCCACGCAAAATGGTTTTGCCCTGTACACATGTCAGATTCCAAAGAAACCCAGGCTCACTCAGGACCTTGTGGCTCATCCCACCGTGTCTCATCCTGTCTCCTACCTAACTTCTTCAGCTCAAGGGCTGCCCTTCCCTTCACCCACCTTCTTTCAGTATAAACTTGCCATTTTGGCCACACACTCTTGGTCCTTGGCTCCCCTCTTGGCCCACTTGCCCTCTCTCCTCTTCTCTTCCTCTCTCGCCATTCCCACCTCCTCAACCCCCACCTCTTTTCTCATGGACTAGTTCAGTCTGGACCCTTCCAGATGCCTCTGGCTGAACTCTCCCTCATATCTACAATAAACCCTCTCCTCAAACATACTCAAGAACGATCCTCATTTTCATTTTCTTTAGAGACTGTCAAAAGGCTTTCACTTCCTGGATCTTTTATATTTTGTTGTTGTTGTTGTTGTTGTTGTTGTTTAATCCCACTTATTTATTGCCTAGAATCACACTACAGAGCATTACATGGAGACTTAGACATGGTAAGTCAACATGGATCCTGGCACCCATGCCTTGGAACACAGTACAGAAACAGATACGTGCCTTTTCTGCTCACCTTAGCTTGCAAGAGAATTTCAGTTAGTTCACAGCCACACACGAACCGACTAAGACAGGAAGAATCTTAAGGCCAGTTTTATCATTTTTTTCTAAAGCCTAACAGTCATACATTGCTTCAAAATAGGGTTTATTCAGAAATCCCTCAGGAAGCATTGTGCCAGCATCACAGAGTGTGTTTATACACATAAGATGGATTAGACATCACGAGGGTGACATAGTCTCACATGATAGGTTGTTGTTATGCAAACATCATGGCAAAAGGAGCAAAGTGCAGCCAGATCAGATGGGGATGCTATCTCTACGACAGAGGGGAACACGCCAGTGGCCCTCTAGAGCTGTATCCGAACTATTTACCACTGAAACTGCAAGAGCCTGTGATTGACCCTAATGTGTGCTGACACATTTGCCTGTTTACAGCTGGAACCCCAGTCAGCCCTGAACAAACTCCTAACCATAGCTCCTTGGGGGGAAGAATCCATATTCAGTATTAGTTCTGCCCTAAAAGAAGATCCACTTGGCAACACAAAGCCCACTGTATGGATGCCTATGGTGTCTGTTTTACAGTTTGTCTTGCATTGCCTTGCTACAGAGATTCAAATACCACTTCAGTCATGTGTCGTCTGGGTTTGCTGGGTATCAGATCTCATCTCCCTCCAGGGAGGAATGAGGCCAAGTTTCTTTCAAAGGCCCTTGAAGCTAACGCTTCAGGGAAAACAGCAGTGATCTGGGAATGCAGCACACCTTCACCTGGGTGCAAACACTGAGATGGTTCTCTTTAAAGAGTCTCCCCGGAATGCAAAGAAGACAGCCACCTTCTGCTCTCAAGCATCATCAAATTCCCAGCACCCCCCAGCCCGCCAAGCCCTCCCGTCCCCGAGGGTCCAGTTCACCCATGAAGAGGCACACTCTCAGGCTCTGAGAGGAGTAAGCACGTCTACTTCAACAGCTGAGTGAGGCTGAGCACCCGCACCTGACACTGAAGACGTCTCCATCATGCGCACTTAAAGAAAGCTTTTCATGCATCCGAGAAGACTGCCAGTCAGTGGCCGGGCTGGCTCTACACCCTGCCAAGTCTCAGGGTGTAGTCCTTGCCTGTTTCTTCATTGATCACTTCTACTTACATTCCCTGGCAACGTTTTTGAACTACAAGCACACTGGCTATCTTTAGAGTCTCCTCTGACCACTCTTGGCCTCCTTAAAGAGCTGAGGATGCAGGTTCTTGGTGCTGCTAGCTTCAGCATCTTCCTTTGCTCTCCAGGTGTTCCAGAAAATGCTGGTACTTGAATAAGGGAGCTCTGGAAAACCCCACACTTTCATGCATATAAAATTCTGTAATTCATGCTTTATACAGTAAGTGTTGGGAGAGAGCAAGAGGAAAGTAGGAAGAAAGAGGAGAAAATGAGGGAGACAGCAGGGCCCTCTGCGGAGGGCAGGAGGGTAGTCCTGGTATCTATCTCCATCTGTCAGGGGTTATCAAGGAAACAGAGGGATAGGGCTATAGACCCCAATAGACATACAACGGTTTCTTCTTTTAGTTTTCTAAGGAAACTGGCCCGTGTGTCTGTCTGTGGGGGCCATCAAAGCTAAGTCAGGTCCAAGCTGCCAGCTGGAAATGCAGGTACAACTGTATTCTGGTCTTCGATTCTTCCTGGGAAACCCCAGGTTTTGGTTTTCAAGGCCTCCGAATGGTCAGAGGATGGACCATGCCCAGGGTCATCTACTTGACTTGGTCAGCTGAGTACAACCATTAACCAACCATCTAAAAAATACTGTCAGAGCAATAACTAGATCGGTGTTTGAGTAAAGAGCCTAGTCATGTATTTGGGTGTGAAATTAACATCACATCTCAACTTCCGATCTGCCCTGGGTCTCAGCTGCTGCATAAACACCTACACTTTCCTCAGAACACACCTCTGCTCCAACGCACCCTCCAGGCCTGGAAAGGGCTCCCTGCTTCTGGGGGAAAGGGCCAGTCCATGAGGAGGGATGAAAACCTTGATGACCAGTGAAGAGCTGGCGTTTAGTTAAACTTACACCACACAGTATCTCTTCCTGTAAGAGCTTCCATTACCCACCGGTGTGCCAGCAACAGGCTCGCCATCAGAGGTGAGTTAAATCTTGGTTTATGTCAAGTGCACCTAAGTGTGTGCCTTAGCCAAACTGCTCGCTCTGTCTCTGCGGGTAATTTGTCCGTGCATTGTTGTGCCATGAATTTTACATGTACACTCTTCGGTCTCTGCAGAATCCAGCTGTTGCTATGGCAGGCAGCTTCATTCAAATGACGGCATCGTTTGTCTTTGATAGCAGTGCACACCAGGACACAAAGACCATTACTCTTCTCGAAGTATCAATTCCCGTTCACATTCAACATGCAAACAGACGGAATTATCTGTGCTGGCCCAAGGTACACTGACTCAGGCCTTCCTGCACTGACTGGTGGGTCCCTCAAGGCCCTCTTTCCTTCACCCATCTCCAACCAAATCAAGACACGTTAAACAGACTTACAGATTTGAGTTCACACATCTGAAAGTTGCAAATAGCTTTTTTTGAAAAAAATGTAAGAAAAACATCAAAAGGAGTAATTGAAAGCTAAAGAATAAAATTCTGGAGTCTAGAAACAAAAAAAATTCACAAAATGTTTTAATGTGGCGTTTGATTTTCAGGTATCTGGACTACCTGCTGTTCTCTGGCACATAGGTAGAACTGTCTGCCTCTGCACTGGTGGAATGCTGGGCACTCAGTTAGCTAAAGGGACAAGCTTGAACAAATAAGACCTAGACAGTGTGGACTCTTTTTGTTTGAATCCAGTACTAAACCTAGAATCTTAAGGAAAACTGGCTAGGCTCTTTGCAGGGTACCCTCAGGCACCTGTAGACCCTGTTGCCTTTGTACAGTTTCAAAGCACATGCTGCTGTTTATCCAGCCCAGGAAACATACATACTTCCCTTGCATCCTTGAGAGAATTGCAGAACTTACACTGCTCAAGGTTCTTCGACAAGAGCAAAACGAACGCTGGCTATCTGACTCTTGGGACACACCTGGCAGCTTCTCTGAGTTCAAAGTTTCTGAGTTCAATCTTATTAGCGATCAGATCCAATATCTAACCTGGTGTTCGGACCCATGTCTGTTGTGTAATTGGGTCCAATGAATATAATTAATAAAGCAGATAGAAGTCCCACAGAAAAATCCACTATCCTTACAGGGCCACTTAATACGCAGACAGAGAGAAAAGGAACAAACTATCACATATTCCTGATCACTAGATCTAATGACAGATCAGTAGGACTGTGATGATCCGCTCAGCAAGAACCCTGCACCATGAACTTGAGGCTCACTTGCTGTCTTGTTCACTAAACATATTCTTATTAATCACCTACTGTATATTCCCCATGCTGGAAAGCAGATGCCAATGGCAAATGTACTGTCTGCTGTCTGACCAACTATTTCATCTGGAAACATATTTGATGTTACATTTTATTTCCCAGAATCCTAAATTACCTACAGTACTTCTTTACCCATTAGTGCCAGAAGTGAAATTCTATTTCCTTCAAATCAGTCCCTTATATCACAAGGCTATTTCTTACTTCCAGGCTAGTCTTAGCCACAACTATGACCTTCCGGCCCTCAATACTGCTGGAGTGTAAGGTCGAAGAAGGTGAGCTTGAAATCAGTAACCTCCTCCGTTCCAGACATTGTCAAAGCGATGATGCCAGAAGCTCAATCATCCTCCCAAAAGCTCTTGCAAGGAACCACTCAATCTCAACAGCCAAGAGATGTGATGCTCAGCGAAGTCAAGGAGAGAATGGCTCAATGGCCAGGAAGCAAAGGTGTCACCCGACTGCAATACCACTGCCTCAAATGTTAGCCTAATCAAGAAAGTCAGTTTGGAGGAAGCAAAGGAGCCCAACCCAGTTCTACAACATTTTAACACAGTTATTGTTTAGAGAGCCCACAGGTGCCACAGCGGAATAATTCTATGTTCTGTGGAGGCTCAGGAAAAGACAGGGATGTGATTCAGTTCAAACACGTAACAACTTCCCATAGAGAATGCCTACCCCATCTGCCCCATCTGAAACTACTTCTTGGGAATGATCATTGGACACATACTCCTAGGACTCAAGCAAGGGAGTACCAGGAACCCCACTGATACTCAAGACAGTAAGGGCCACAGACACAGCTCATCAGTTGTCTAGTACTGGGCATAGCAAAGGTAGGCGAGCCCACATCTGTTCCCGCTCAGCCCAGTGTACGTACCAAAGATACTCAGATCATCCAAAACCTCAACACTACAGGCTTAGGAAACCAACCCCTCCACCCCCCCCCCCCCCCCCGACAAAAGCACAGCTGAGAAGAAGGGGTTTAGCAATCTAAGCAAACAAGACTGAAGGTCAGCTGTGGGCAGCAGGACACGGTAGGTAAAAAAGAGTGTGTTAAGAAAGGCAAGGAAGGTAAGAACCCACCCACGCATGGGAAGATTGCTTTCATTAGCAAACCCTTCAGCCTCGCCCACCTGCTGAAGTCCACAGAGGCAGGGCATGTCGACTCGGGCCTTTCAAACAGCCAGGAGGTGGTGATCCCACACCCCTTTCCTCCACACACCCCACGCCTCCCACCCTTGGAGTCAATGCATCTGATTCCTTTCCTCCGTTATTCTTGCCTCTCCTGGGCCTTTATCTAAGTCTCTGGTTGTTTTTTATGAACAACTTTGCAATGGATCCCAGATTCCAGACTTAAAGATCGTTATCAACCTTCAGATTTATGTACGTGAAATTATATAGAGCTAAAGGCCTAGCTTCACGTCCATGAAGAGCAAAAGCTATTGCACCAACGAGTTGGGTGTTTTGTTTTGTTCAACATCACTCTTCCCACAGGCACATTCCTGACCACTACTGAAAACATAATCCCTGTAGCCCCAGTCAATAAAACTTCAAGTTTACAGATCATCTGCTAGAAGCAATGTAATAATTATTTGCTCTTCTGACCATTGCCCCAAGCCATCCACACCTAAGACATAACCTAGTTCAGAGCATGGGTTCTGAGACACCCCCCCCCACACACACACGCACCTCTGTCCAAACATCAGCGTGGACTTGGTCTCGGCTTCATTGAAGACTGAAGGAGAACAGCAAATGACAATTGTGGTCCTACAGTTCCCACCCAGAGAGTCCTGGAGAATCCGAGTCATCTTGCTGTCCCGGTATGGCACATGTGTTTTCTAGTTAAGAAGAGAAGGAGGATTGCTTTTGAGAGCTCATTCAAAGAAAAACTACAGAAGCAAGCGAGCCAAACTTAGAAACACGAGGAATAAGAATTTGCAGCCAGGTCTTTGGCTCTTGCCAAGAAATGTCCATTCTGTGACCCATATCACTGGAAGTTAGCATCACCGTTCATAATTTCTAGTGGAGCAGATCTCCCGGCAACAAGTGCCCCAGCCAGGAATCCCTCTGCTCTCTTCCAAAGAGGAAAACAAATGAATGGCTGGGATATGTGGCAAAGAGAACACATAAACCCCAAAGGCCGCTTCCCATAAAACTATTTAATAGATGGCGACAGGACTACTTACTGTCCCTTCTGCCAAGGCAGAGATCACATTTCCAAGAGCAGACAAAGACTTGTTGATATTTTTAGCTTCATCAAGAACAGCTCCCTCGGCACCAGTTTTGCTGACCTACCAGTGGATAGAAACAGCAGTGAGGCCAGGAGCAACAGAGAGCAGAAAATGCAAACTCATGGAGGAAAGCCGGGGATGAGCGTAAGAACCACAACGATCCCGCTGTCCCTGGAGCCTGAAGCTGAGGATTTGATCTTTCCCGCTGTCATTTTCCTCTCAATTGAGTTTTAATGGAATGGCTGGAATGCCCCAAGTGGGAGAACTGTAGATACTTCCCTGGGGGACATCCATCCAAGAAAACCAGGCTCCTGGAGTACCGTTACCGCGGTGAGCTGGGTCCTGGGGGACTAAACCACAGCCTCCCAGTCAGACGGGGTCCGTGGGGCACAGGGAGGAAAACACTAACGAGCCCAATTTCCGGCAGAGACATTGGTGCTCTGACTCCATTCCTTCTCTGTTTGCTTCTGGAGCAAGGAGGGAGCGAGGGGGGAACTCAGGGAAGGAAGGAAGGATATCTCAAATGCGAAAGACTTAGGGAGGTCTGAAAAGACAAGGGGATGTGTGCTGCTCTATAAATTTGCTTTTCTCCTACAGCCCTCCACACACAGTGCCTCCTCTACTGCGTTAGTCCAGATAATCTCACATTTACAGCATTTACTCTAGGTGGAGGGGTTTATAAAACCTGCCATTTTTTTTAAGAAGAAAAAAAATTAAAGCTGAGAAATAACTTTGAACTGGACAAAGATGGACTTCAAATACATATTGAAGGAGAGCCCTTCCCCCCCAGTGACATAGGGAAATGCTTATGGTGGGGAGGGACCTCTGAAAAGAGGACAGCCTTCTTCTATCCTGGAGCTGCAGAAGGCAGCTTGCTCGCAGACAGAGACATCACGGAGTGATGGGCCACGAAAAGCAGCAGCCGACTGCAGGAGTTTTTAGATGATCTCTAATTTGAGCATCTTAACTCCATGAAATATTCAGAGTAGGGCTATCTATCACCTTCCATTGACAGGCAAGGAAAATGCACTCCAGAGATGTCACTTGGCCAACCTAAGGGAAGAACGGCCCCGTGGGGTGGTGGGAACTAAAGCCCAGAGCTCTGTTCTTAAGACAGTCCACACATACAGAGTCGTCTGGGGAAAAAGAAAACAGAGGAACCAACAAAACTACAGGAGAGACACTTGAAATATCTCGTAAGTGCCATGAAGAAGTGCCAGCCACCAGCAGGAGGCAGTTGTCAGGGGTACTTCAGTCCAAAATAACCCGTCTCCACGTGACTCTCTGCATGGGCCTGTGCCGGACATGGCAGTCAAGTTAGTGGTCAGGAGAGAGCTGAACGATGCTCCCTTCATCCTGGCGAGTGACCGGGAACATAACCAGCTCACACATAGAACATTTGAGATGCCCAGCCAGGAATATCCAATGTTTTTCTCATTGGGACACAGGCAAATTCGAGGACAATCCAAACAGCCATGACTTACATGGAAATTCGTGGCCATAGCCAGCGGTCAGGAACTTAGTAGTGTGAAGCTGTAAATGGCAGTAAGTGGCAACCACCTGGACAGCCAGGGAGCCTGATGAGGACATCCAGGTGACATCACTGACGAGTGCAGGAAGAGGCATTGTGCGTGTGAACTAGCTCTATGATGCTGTCTAAAGGGGTTGTGTCCTGCCAGACTGTGGCAGAGGGACCATCCCCTGTGGCTGTGGAGGGGGCTGGGAGGGGAAGATGGTGATTCTGGACGCACGCGGTCTTAGCCAGTTCCTGGGGGCACAGAATTGACTACAGGTATGTAAAGTGAGTTACAACAAAATCACAGAAAGTTTCCTAACGGGAAGGAACCAGTGTCACTCATAGGGGACTGTGGCTTCAGACCCGCTCCCGGTAGAACTGGAATACTGGGTGGAAAAGATTCCAGACTTTTCCTTAGCTAGCAAGGCAACGCTGCAGCAGGACCACCATGCTCCAGAGGCAGAGCCCTTCCTAGCCCACTGGAGTCCATACAACAGACGGTTCCCCCATCCTAAGAGTGTCCCTCCCACCTCTGAGCTGCTGCCTTTCTAGGCGAAATCATACTAACACCTTCTTAACGCACAGGCCCTACTAAGCACAAATGAACTTTTGAACCCGAAAAGGAAATGAGAAAAATTTGACAGTTGCATGCCTCAACATTTTAAATCTCTTTAAAAAAAAAAAAAAAAAAAAAACAAAAAAACGGAGTAAAAGGCACAAAAATTATACAACTGTATACTTGAGCAAATAACGGGGAAATTATAGATAATATAAATAAGAACCAATTACCTTTTCACTCCCAGCCAAATCAACCAAATACAGCTTCCCACTGAGTTTTTTCTCCGTCTCCACATTCTCTTGTTTAATGTTAATCAGGAAGATGCTGTGGCTCCTTGAGCTGTGTTCATTCATGTCTGAAATGAAAAATGGTTCACTGCTCTACAGAGAACACGGGAGCAGAGGCAGCCAACCTCTGCTCTCCAAACCGCAGCCAGTCATGGCCCACCGTGGAAGTTCTCTGCGGGCGAGTGTATTGGGACCCACTGTTGCTTCTTTCAAAACAGAAAAAGAAAAAAAAAAGACACTCATTCCAGAGATGATAGATTTACAACGTCTTCAAGTAACAAAGGAATTAACCTAACCTTGGTGAGCAGTTTAAGATAATAGATGCCCAGAGTCGGCCTGAAACCCTGTATCCCATATGATGCTCTAATCTCACCAAGAAGCTCACAGCTTCCCTGACGGTCCCATGGAAACCCTCGGACTGTACCATGGTGTAGTGTCTGATACAGTTCTTCCTACTCATATGTGTAGCTTGTATTACCAGGTCTATCATAAACTTGAAGATTAAGACACATAACTCTATAACCCACAAAGAGGCCTCCGGGATTAAATGTGCTTTATTAGGTCAGGGTACCTTTTCCACCAAAGCCCACAAATGTCCCATTCAACTTTTGTCATCTCTCAAACAACATCTTATCAGATTGTTCCTAAAAATTCTGAGGATCCCATTTTAAAAATTCCAAATGCTGAGCCTTTAATCCCAGCACCGGGGAAGTAGAAGCAGGCAGGTCTCTGAGTTCAAGGACAATCTGGTCTACAGGGTGAGTTCCAGGACAGCCAGGGCTACACTGAGAATCTCTGTGTAGAAAACCCACCCCCCAAAAAGCCACAAATAACAAACAAATTTGGCAACATTGCATGCTACAAAGTCAACATGTAAAGGGCATTTATGTTTCTATATATTACTAACAATGCCTGGCCTGAAATATTCAGACAAAAAATTATTTATGATAACAATAGAAAAGATAAAATACTTAAGAATAAATTTAAAGAAAATGATAGGTTTTTAGACAAAAGCTATAAAATGTTGCTTAAAAGATATTAAAACAGCTGGGTGATGGTGGTGCACGTCTTTAATTCCAGTGCTTGGGAGGCAGAGGCAGACAGATCTGAGTTCGAAGCCAGCCTGGTTTACAAGAGCTAGTTCCAGGACAGGCCCCAGAGAAACTACAGAGAAACTCTGACTCGAAATAAAACAAAAACAAACAAAATCCCAAGAAACCGAAAAGATGTTAAAACAGATACAGATGAATGGAAATAGAGTCTCCTGATAAATTATTAAAAGATTAAATAGTGTTAAGCATCAAAATCGGGGTTGAGGAGACGGCTTTAAAAGATAAAGTTTTGTTGTGTGAGCATGAGGTCGGGAGTTTGGAGTCCCAGAACCCAGGTAAGCTGGGCAGGCCTGGCAGCCATCTGCAATCCTAGCCCCGGAAGGCAGAAACAGATCAGTGAGAGAGGCTGCCTCAAGATAAAGAAAATATTAGGATTGAACAACATCAGCCTCAGGCCTACACACACACACACACACACACACACACACACACACACACACACACACAACATGCACACGGACCTGCCTGCATGGGATCCTGCTATCATATACCACACATGGATACACGTAAAGACCAATGTAAACATTAGCCAAAATAATCTACTCAATGCAACTCAATCTCAATGATTATTGTATACAGAAATAGAAGAATCAATCCTAAAATTTTAAAATTCATATAGATTCGCACAACATCCTGGAGAGTCAAGCTGATCTCGAAAAGTAAAACGGGAGCTGCGGAGATGGACAGAGAGTAAAGCTCCCTCTGCACTGGCGTGAGAACCTGAGTTCAGGTCTCCGCTGAGGAAGATTGGGAAGCGTTGTGGAGACAGATGGTAGGATGTTGCCCACAATGCAAATGGACCCAACACCAGAGCACTGTTAAATATACTTGCCGCACTGAAATAGAAACGGGGGCTGACGGGCTGACTCAAGGGGAAAAGATGCTTGCTGTCAAGTCTGATGTCTGAGTTCAGTTTCCAGGGCCCACATGTCAGGGAGAAGCCACTCCCTCAAGCACATCTATACACAGGCACGCATGAACACACACGCACTCACAACTTGACGGAATGCTAGCAACACTAGAAACGTCGTAGCCCCTCAGCTCTGAAGCTACCAGCCAATGCTGGCACACTGTAAATGATTCGTGACTGACAGCTTAAGAAACGGCGAGAAAGTTTCCTTGTGTCCATGCAAGTTTCTGTCAGAACAGAAAGAATCAGTGTTTTCCTAGACTGTATGCAAGCCTACGTCAGCTCTGAAAACTGCCCCATCCATGAGCGTCATCTGACAAGCTACAGGAGGCTAAGAATTTCAGTTTCTGGATCACAGACCTGCAGTCCATCCACGGAGAAGCCTTACACCAGCTGCTACAAGAGTCTAGATCAGTCCTCTACTACAGCTAGCCCCCCCCCCACCCCCCTCTCTCTCATTTGGTTTTTCAAGACAGAGTTTCTCTGTAGCGTTGGAGCCTGTCCTGGAACTAGCTCTTGTAGACCAGGCTGGCCTCGACCCCACAGAGATTCACTTGCCTCTGCCTCCCGAGTGAGTACTGGGATTAAAGGCATGCGCCACCACCGCCCAGCTAGAATCTCTTCTGGTCAGTAACTTCGCTCCCTTCCTCGGCAGCAG
Organism: Microtus ochrogaster; assembly: GCF_000317375.1. NCBI lineage: Eukaryota > Metazoa > Chordata > Mammalia > Rodentia > Cricetidae > Microtus > Microtus ochrogaster. The sequence continues at coordinate 63,037,972 of NC_022011.1, read as the reverse complement.
GCTTCACCTGGGGCAGCTGGCAAGCCTGCCTCAGCGCACATCACATTTCCTCAGCATCAGAACCCAGGCGGACATTGATGCACTGCACTGCCCACATCCTCTCCTGATTTTTTTTACTTCCCCAAACTAGAAATTCTTAGTTCTTTCAGCTCTGTGTGAACTTATACTTCTTGGTCCATATCCCTTTAGAAAGGACAGCCCTAGTCTAGAGCCTCGGCTGCTCCAATACGTATGTGCAGCTCCCGGACACGTGACACAGGCGCAGGCGCGCTGCCCAGCATGTTAGCTTCTGCAAGCATGTCTGCTGTAAGCCTGTGCTGCAGGGATTTCCTGGAAGCTGCCGGCTCTATTCTGACTCCCCCTTTGCATTTATCTGTCCACAGAGGAAGAAGCCCAGTAGTTTTTCCTTGAGTTGGACACGAATTTATTAGCTCAGATTTTTTTTTTTTTTTTGGTTTTTCAAGACAGGGTTTCTCTGTGGCTTTGGAGCCTGTCCTGGAACTCGCTCTGTAGACCAGGCTGGTCTCGAACTCACAGAGATCCGCCTGCCTCTGCCTCCCGAGTGCTGGGATTAAAGGCGTGCGCCACCATCGCCCGGCTCAGTTTTTTTTTTGTTTTTTTTGTTTTTTTAAAAAAAAACCTGTTATCAGAGCCCAAGGAATCTCACCCAACAAGACCTCGGAGTACTACACACACTCCCCCTGCACATGGGCCGGGGTCGGTTTGCTCATAGCTCTCTGCTGCCTTCCCCTGCAAACAGCACGTGTACCTCATCACCAAGCCGTCCTGCACAGAGGGCAGCTACCAGGATTCCACATGACAACACGAACATCACCACCGCACTTACTTGTCACAGCCACGTGTCGGTTTGCTTTGCCCTCATCTATCACATCCATGACCTCCTCGGGGCTTGACACGAACCTCTCCGTGCACCCCTGCAAGAGTCAGAAGTAGGTCAGGTGGGCCAGTACAACAGCTGAAAAACAACAGCATTTTAAAGCAGCTCCCCCCCTCCTTTTTTCCTAAAGGCACAGATAAGCAGGACAGGTGCTCTGTGTTTCCGCCGCCTTGCCTGGGGCTTGGATTCTACATTAAAGAGAAGTAGGAGCTAGCTAGCCCCGGGAAACTAGAAACTAGAAAGCTGGCCCCGAGATATAAAGCTGGAGGAAATGCTTTTTAAGCTGTGTTCATACCCTACAGAGAGACTTTCAGGGGACAGAAAAGAAAAAGAAAAATCTATGAGAGGAGAAGAAATGCGAACGGACTTCCTCTTTACCATTTCAGACATCAACAGAGTGCACAGGATGCTACTTCTATGAAGTACAAATCATAAACCATTGCATTCAACCCCCAAACCTCTTTAAGATGAGCAATACTAAATAATACTATTTAGATAATAGCATTCCTAAAGAAGGCTGTGTATAATAGCTCATAGCTTATACACGAAGCACTGGGTTAGATCCCAGCACAAAAACATAATAAAAATAATTTACATATAGGAAAGCTACAGATGAAGCAGCTGAATGTTGATTTTCATAGCAGATCAATATTATAGATAAGGCTCAGGGTTAACAATGCCTTTTGGCTACTCTTTATAGCGCTCATGTAATAATTATTTGGACAGTCACCGGCGAGAGAGAAGTCAGTGGCATCACCCCCAACCCTTCTCATACCTTTACATAGGGGACTCTGTTTTTATCTTCGTGGACAGCCAAGTTGGTCTTAGACACTGTCGTGACAAAAGCCGATGGCATGCAAGAAGAAAAGGAAAGTTTAAAACCCTGTACTGCAGGAAGAACAGCCATGCTTAAAGAAGACAGGCAAGTCCAGTCCTTTCATTATTTGCAAGTTCAAGCTGAGAAGAGCACAGAGCCCGAAGGCAAACATCTCTCTAAATTCTCATCAGCTGCCCAGGCAGAAGTGCCCTAACTCATCTCAACCCCGCCCCCCCCCCCGGGCTTCGAATATAGAGCACACACCACAGCCACATTCAGGGGGAGCTTACCGTCAAGCAAGTCCCTGATTTTGTCCAAGTAGATCTCAAAATAGGAAACCTAGGTAAAGAGAAATTGAAATTGGAATAGAAATACCGTACCACGTTTCAAAAATATCACTACTAAATTCATGAAAGCTTTTGTTGTGGTTGAAAAAGTGGACACTAAGTGAGTATTGGAGTCGTAAGCATAGAACTCATGTGCTCCTCCTGCCGGGTCATTGTGACTACCTGTCAAACATGGACCACTCTCGAGCTCCACACTGTTGGCTCCTCTGGACTCCACTCAAGTGCTAGACAGCTTCTTACAAGAGGACCTAAGTTTCACCTTAGCTGAACACCAAATAATGCCCATGTGTGGTCACAGTCACAAGAGAAAGCATCCTAAACCAGTGATGTTCATCTAGACCTCAAACGACTGCATGATGCCACGACCTCATCAGACCCAGGGGAACACAACTTCCACGTTAATGTGAAGGAAGCAGGGAGACACTAAGGATGCTTGGGACTCCAGGGGCTCAGAAGACACCTGGGAGAGTGCGGCGGAAGGCAGCCAGGATGGGAGTCTTCGAAGGGTTGGGACAAATGTGGCTTAGTGAAGATGACTGGCCAGGTGTGATGGCTTATGCCTGTCATCCGAGGTCAGAGGGCTGAGCAAGAGGACTGCCGTGAACCTAGGCCAGCCAGGAATGCAGAATGATACTCCATCTCAAAAACCAAAGACAAACAAAGGGGGATCACACCCTTTCAGGAAAAGGAAGCCTTCTAAATAATTATTCTCAAACCTTAGCCCGGACCCAACTACATCAATAGCGATACAGAACTGGAGAGCCCTGACAACTACCACAGTGGTACTAGAGCAATGTCGTAGATACTAGAATCCAGAAATTGGCTTCTAAATTCCCAGGTGATTTGTCTGTTAGCTGAAGTAATAAAATGCTTAAACTGAGAATGAGTTCTGAGGGATTTAATGTACATATAGCCTCAATTTCCTGATATGGCAAATAAAGCCATTAGTGGGAAAAAAAAATCTCTCCTGGATTCTGCACACTGTTTCTATCTGACTCTTTCCTCCAAGATAAACTTCCCCCCAAATTCATAAGCATCTTTGAAATACAAATAAGAGAATGGACAAAAAAAACATAGACATGGGGTACGTGACATTACACAAGCGACTGTATTATGGTAGCAGTCCCATAAATCATATTGTCTAGTGATAGCATAGATTCCTTGTTTGACTTAAGTTATCTATGATGCTTACAAAATGATAAAATTATCTCACAGTTCTCAGGATATATCCCATCGTTAGGACAGCCATGATTATGACTACTGGAAATCTGGGCACTGCCTACCCAGGTGAAACTTCAGGATTGGACAAACCCTACCTCTAGTTTGGGGAACTCCTGGCCCGGGCACTAATGTCTCTCCCAGCTTAGCCCTGGCTCATTATCTCTTGTGTGCCACCATCTGGAACCTCCCACTTCGCAGTTCCTGGTATCTTTGAGATCCTTGCTTTGAAATCTACAAGCGGCAGCTGGTGTTGTGGTGTCTGCTCCTGGATGCCTGTACCTGCAATAACTCCTACCTGTTCATCTGCCCAACTCCTCATTGCCTCTCTCCTGACACTCCTGACTGGCAGAAGGCTCCCCGCCCTGTCCTCCCAGTTCTTTGTTTTTGTTAATTTGCTCTGGCTGTCTAGAGGATTTTCTCGGGGCTTAAACCCAGGGCCTCGCACATGCAAGGCACAATTGTACTGTACGTCTGAGCGAAGCCAGCCCTAACTGTTCTCTCTAATCTTTCACGTTGCCAATTCCCCAGAGTCCAGTCCTCAAAGCCCAGTGTAGTCATCTCTAACCAGGCCTCCTTGGCACCCCATTCTGGTGCCAACCTATTCAAGTTCCTGATTGCCCCTACAATTTCCCACTATCTCTGAATTTTTTTTAATTTAATATTTTTTATACTTTCATACAATGCATTTTGATTACAGTCGCCCTCAACTTTGGAGATCCTAAGCATGTAATTTTACTTCAACAAATTACAGAAAAAAATTAATTACATCTAAAAAAAACATGTACTGCCAAGTCTGGCAATTAAATTCCTATTCATATTTAATACAAGTTAAAATCAAATTCTGATTGTTAATTTCTGCTTTTGTGAGGCGTCAAATTTTATTGTTATTTCAAATGCCTTGTGAGACCAGACAGAAGGAACACCAATAGGCACTGCTTGGTGATGGACAACAGCACGATCAGAAATAACATTCCAAACCTTTGTGGGATGCCTTAAGGAGCAGATTTTCAATCCTGCCTTAATCGGGCCTCTTTTGGTTTAGCCTGTTAGCATGTAAGTTCAGAGCGCAGAGTCTGCACGGCTAATAAATTATCCACTGACAATTCTTATTAATAAGAAATCAAGCTCAACCACGAAATGCACAATCGGAACCTGCACGGTGAGATTTCACTCTAGAGACGGAGGAACTATTCTTCCCCTCCCCCACCATTTCAAGCCAGCACCCGCTCTTCATCATAATAAGATTCTGACACAAGACACTAGTTCCAGGGCAGTAATTGGTTTAACATCTTATTCAGGATTATCACTTAAGACCTCTGCAGTCGTGTAAAGGGTGTCGGCGTAAACAGCCTTAAAGAGGCACTAAGCCTCTAAATCTTGAGCCCATCAAAGGGCTGTAGCCTCAGATGAGGAAGCCTGCTAGCGGTAGAAGCAAGCTTTAACCAGCGCACGCGCACACGTGACATGCGGAATGTAATTCATAATTGGGCAAACAGCCAGCAGTGGCCTTTTGGAATGTAAATTCGGGAACAATTTGTTGTAGAAATAAATAAGGGGGGAGGTGGAAAGTGTTTGATTACTGCAGGCGTTTGTTTATTTTGTGTGGGGGTGGAAAGGGCAGGGCCCTGGGGCATGTGAGCTCTGGGGAGCGGGTGGAGAATGACCTGGGGGAGTCAGTTCTCTTCCACCCCGTGGTGCTCAAGGATTCAACTTGGGCTGTCAGGCTTGGCAGCAAATGCTTTATCCACTGAGCCACCTCACCAGGCCAGAAAAAAACTCCCATACAATGAAATAGGTGCTGAGTATCAGTTTGGTGCCAGGGTTTATTTAGATCCTCTGTCTGGGTTTGAGCTTCAGCTTCCTCGTGACTAACCCACTGGGTGGTCGTGCGGACTGATGTTCAAGCTTTCAGGACCGCTGATCTACTCAGCTCTAAGCCTCCTTAGAACAATCTCCCTTCCCTGCCCTGGTCACACAGATGGAGACCCAGACACCGTGTGTATCTGGGCACACAAAAGCAGGGCAGGGACTGCTCTAGGTTGGGCCGCCTTCCTGGGAGAATGCAGACAAGGGGCTGCCACGCTGCCCAAGAACCTCCCAAGCAAAAGGAAAGAGGCAAATGAAAGTGTTGAAAAGAAGGGATAGAAGGTACAGTTTGTTTCAGGGGTGGAGGAAATATTAAAGTTTTAGATAAGGATGATCGGTGTACAGTTTGGGGAATATACTAAATTCCACAAAATTATGTTTATAAAGGATTATTTTTATGCCATCTGAACTACATCTCATTTTTTTTTTAATTTTAAAAAGAAAGGGAAACCCAGGTTGGAATGCCCTGATCTCCACAGCCTGCCCCAACCAGCCACATAGTCTCTACCTTATGAGTCGGGTGGGGAGTGCGCACTCCCTTTGAGAGACACACGATTCAAGACAGCGCATGAACTTGTCCTAAGTTGAGCACTGGTCAACAAGGTATTTTTTTGAGTTTCTTTGGCCATATATTTTTCTCTGCCAGCTCCCCAATTGGAAACACAAGGGATTGCGTTCCATGGACTTCATATTGGGGAATGGTGTCCTAGCCCACACAGAGACATATTCCTGGCCTATCTTCAGACATTCATAGGGTCATGGGGAGAGCCCAGGTGATGAGTAAGATGATTCCCTCCTGGAGGGAGCTCATGCCTTCCTTATGTTGCTACTTCAAGCAAACCATTCCAAAAGCTTGGTACTGACCCAAGTCATTAACAGTACAGGTAGGGTCAGCTTCCCATAGAAAGATACTTGAATTAAAAGAGACCATCTTTCATGTCTATTTGAAAGGAAGAAGACTGAGAAACGTGACTTAGGACCTAGAGTCCTGTCTTGTTCTTAGTGAAAAGCGCTTACCTTGATGTGAAACTCCAGGTTCTCATCCATGGAATAGATATGATCAAAAATATCATGTGCGATCCTCGGTATGATACCCATCAGTTGAGGATCATGCAACTTCCCCTGTGAGTGAAAGATACAAACACCAGCAGTCAAAAGAGTGTTGGGAGATACATGGGAGAGGAACGGGAGTCTTCATTTCTCAAATAATGTTGTTTCAGCTGTAAAAATCCAAGTTGATTTTGTGGGTTATGTTTTGCTTGGGTGCTGTACAACAAACAGAAGTTTGTAGAAAGATTAGTAGGAAGGGCTTAAAACAGGCATTAGTCCTAGCTACAAAACAGGAAGCACCCACATATAGGCTGTGGGCTCCCTGGGGAATCCACCTGAGTACACAATGTGTTCCCCTTTGTATCCAGCAGAGGGCTGTCCTGGCTGTGCGTGCCAGCCCAGCCCACCCTTGCAAATCTAAAGGCACACAGGCAATGAGAGGGTGAATGGGAGAGGGAATGGGCTTGCTTTAGCTAAACTTGTAATATTTACGAATTGGTCAGAACTACCACGCCCAGGTAAACTAATCCTGAATAAAATCACCGTGAGAAAGAAAGGATAATTAATCATTGTTCAAAAATTTCTAAAATCTTCACTCTCAAAGTATCTTCTTCAGGATTATTTTTCAAGCCAGCCAAAAAAATTCATTCCATCGATTTCTTTTTGAAATCTATAATTCTCAGCCTGAATTAGTTTTTTTTTAACCACTTTTATTCATTTTACCTTGCAGGTAGAAGGATAGAGGGATAAATACTCTCTTTGAACATTACTAAATCCACTTTTAATGTCTAAAATTTCTTTTTCCACCTATGACGACTCTTAAAAGATGCCACACTGGCTGGGGATGTGGGGAGCCCTGGGATCACTCAGAGGGAGTGGGAGAGACAATAGCCTGCAATTCCTTCCAAAGGGATCCTGAAGGGTTTAAAGCCATGGTTTTGGTGTGACCTTAAGGAACACAGCTCCACAGAATCTTCTCTTGAATACTCAAGTCCTCTCCCACATGTCCATGGACACAATCTACCTGTCCATAGACACAGCCTGCAGCTCTGCTGTGACTGAACACCTGAAGAAGTTTTTTAGACTCTTTGGGAGTTATAAACCTCTAGGAACAACACAAAACCAGTTTTCTCCTCAGTCCTGGGGGATGCCCAACAAGCTTTACCAATTAGACGCAGACACCTGGGGCAGAGCTGCCCAGTGCTGGGACGCCAACTTATGAAGCCCCTTTTCCTTCCAGTCTTCATCATACAATGCCCTCATCAGGGTCTTCTAAGTCAACATTTGAGTTTGCAAAAGCAAGAGCCCACGAGGTCAGAGGCATTAAAGGCTTGGTGTCATAATTTCTTATCACATCATCTGCTGACTTTCTACTCTATTAAAATGCAACGTGGGTGCAGAATTCAGACCTGCTGGGTTACTCTCCTCTCTGGCTATCCTGGCATGCTGCCCTCGACTATCAAGAACAATATGTCAGATGATGTATTTACATTGTGTTTTAGTTTGGTTCTAGACACACTAAAAATAGAATTGGCCTAACACTCAGGAGACTTGGCAAAGTACTTGCTGCTTAAAATTAGTGCAGAGTTTAAGTTCAATAGAATCCATAAAGTGTTCCCGTCATGAGGACTAAGCAAACGTTAGCGTTCTAATACGCAGCTCCCAACAGGCTCTCTCTAAGCTGGGGTGGGGCTCGGTGACCTCAGCAGTCCTAGAACAGTGTTCTACTCCAGGCTAGTACAGCATGTTATTGTAGGAAAACAGCACCACAGAACTGAGACTCGGGCTTTCAAAATCCTGACCACATTTAAATCACGTAGTCCATCACAAACACAAACCAAACACACCTTGGCCATGGTCTCGACACTACAGAGACTATTAGCAAAAGATTCCTACGATAAAAAGACAGATTTTCTTCCCGTTAAGGCTCACTGCCCCATTCAGTCAATCAAAAGTCTTTTCTACTCAAATCTCCAGGGCTCTTGAATAATCCATGATAACCCTCTAGCTTCTTCTTAGTGCTCCACCAACCAGAGAAGAGAAACTGGTAATCTAAAAGTCATTTATAATTGACGCAAATGTGTTTTCCTAGGTCGTTCTCTCCCAACAGACCATCTTTTATTGATTCCTGACTTAAAATTAGCCTCCCTCCCAGGGCAGGGAGAGTGTGTGTATGATATTAATAGTATATGGGGAGTTGAGACTGTGCTTGTGGAATACATGTGTGATATATGGGAATGTGTGATGTACATAAGATATGTGTCTATTTGTTATGTGGCAGTGTGAAGAGAGATTTATAACATGTGTGTGGAGATGGCTCAGTGGTTAAGAGCACTGCCTGTTCCTCCAAAGGTTCTGAGTTCAATTCCCAGCAACCACATGGCAGCTCACAACTGTCTGGAATGAGGTCTGGTGCCCTTTTAAGAAAGAGACCTGGTCAGTTGTCCTCATCAACTTAGACCATGAAATCCAATATAGACAAGTTCAACAGAACCGCCATATACGGGCTGCCCATGCGTGCTTCAACATTGTCAGGGCATAAATTTCGTTCATTCATGTATATATATGGGAGGTATAATGTATATGTTTATGATGCATATATGTGAAGGATATCTGTATGGTATATGTTTTCTGTGTGGCGAATATGGAATGTGTGTATAGCGTATGTATATATATGTATGTATATATGGAGTGCCAGTGCATAAATGTGTTGTGTCTGTGTTTATATTATATGTATGTGGAAGATGTGTGTGCTGCATGTAGAATGCCCGTGTGTGACATATATGGAAAGAGTATGCATAATATATATGGAGTGTCTGAGTCTGTGTCTGTGTGTATATAAAGAGCTTACTGTTTCCAAGTTAACTGCTTCCAAATGAAACATACATGCTCAGACACAATGCAGTCATCAGGCTATAAACAGAGGTGAATTCAGTGAGCGTGAAGGCCCTTACAGCTGAGGTACAAGAGATGGCTTCCCTGGGAGATGTATGGGATGTATGGGATGTATAGATGTGTGGGATGATTGAAATCTAGGCTGAACAGAGGCTGTGGGCAGCAGGGGTGAGCTGGCAGCAGCAAAACCAGGAACTGAGAACAAGCAAGCCCTGTCAAAGTCAGCCAAAGTGTAGTCTGGCTCAGGGATAAGGGAGGCACAGTACAAAGAAGTGAGCTCCTATCTGTAGCTCCTCCAAGAGAGCAAACAGGATGAGCACTTTATAGCTGTGTTCTGTATGACGCTCTTCAGACACTTTTCCAGCTGAATGTAGCCTTCCAGGAACAGGTACAGAGGGGGAAAAAGACACAGTCTGCTGGCCACTCAACAAGCCCCCCTTTGTCCTCTGCCAGCAGCCTCGCTGGCTTCCACCGTTTCCTCAAACACTGTAGATGAGAAGCAAGCGGCCTGCCATGTGTGAGCACATTCGTTAGGAATCATTAGGCTGCTTTACAAGGTGGCCGGAAAGACTACATGATTCCTCTAGCCTCCAGATGTCCCTCTGAACAGAAGCAAAACCGCAAGGTGACCCCAGTCATCTCCCAGGCGCTCTCAAGAGGGCCACTGAGGGCATCACCACGAACCACCACGTGACAGCCTGCCTAGCATCAGACGAAGTCCAAGAAATGGCAGATCTCACCCCATGCCTGTCTGTAGCCAGCACTCAACACTCTCTCTAGGAACCTGCAAATCCTCCTGACAAGCCCATGGTTCTTGTGTGACGTGGTCTACCATCCTCAGGACTAGTCTTGGCCAGTGGGTTCTATTTTTACCTGAAAATCCCCCTTAAATGCAGCATCATGAGAAGCTAATCTTTCCAATTTTATGGAGGATTGTGTGTTGGTCTCTTTAACAGAAGATAAAGGCAACACCACTGGATGCCAGACCCAAAGTAGGGGGATTAAGAAAAAATGAAAAACTGCTTCAAAATGTGACAGTCGGTTCCCTCAGGGAACTAACATCCCTCCTGAATGCCTCTGAAAGATCACTGTGTGCAATTTCTGAATCTATGAACTCCTCCTTTTAGGAGACACAAACCCTGCCAAGCATTTCTTCTTTAACTGCATTCCAGGGTCCTGAATTTCTGTTTCCTACAGTCTAAGACTGCAGCTTGCAGAGACCTCTTTCCTCTGGTCTCCGCTTAGCAGACCCTCTACCTTTCCCAGTCTGCCAGCACCTACAGAAGAACAGGGTCCAGTGCGGGGAGGAGGGGTGCCGGGTGACAGGGAAGAGATTCAGCCAGCTCCTCCCAGCTGCAGGAGGACCTCACAGCAAAGAAGTAACTCAGGACAACTGACAAATAGACAGAGGTGACAGAATTTGGAGAACTCAAATGACAGTGTAGAATCCAGTTCCCCTTAGGTCCCCCAGGAGTGTGCTTAAGACAGACGAGTTGAATTTACACTGCAAAGGTACCAAAGGCCCCAGAGAATCTCATTTTACAAAGTGTCCCCACGCCAGCACTGAAGGACAGGCACACCCCCTCCCCAGCACCTTCACCCAGTCACTGTCTTCCAGAGTCGCCCTTTGTAGGACAGTCTCTCTTAATGTTTACAGTTTTTAAGTTTCTGACATTTAGCAAATACTTTATATTTCTCAATGATAAATTAATCCCAGAGCTTAGAATTCTCTCTAGTAAGCATTCCTTAATAGCCTGAAGATTTAAAATAGTAAAGGGTTTTTCTTGCATGTTACACACACCTTACTAATTTTCCAAAAAAACTAAAAATTAAAAGATTCCCTTTGAGAACATGCTCTCTCCTTCTTCCACTCCATTAGCCCCATCCTCCATCTTCAAAAAAGGCGGGGCTGGGAACCATAAGCAACTAAACTTTGCCAGCGCCTGCAAGGTCAAGGGCCTGGGGGCCCTTAAAAGAGGCAAACTGGAGAGAGGAGAAACTAAGCCCAGGTCTTCTGTACTGCTAGGGGGTGTGAGGTGTGGAGACACCTAGCTAACATAGCCCATGTTTGGGGCAACAGTCCTGATGGAGAAGAGGCGGCAAATAAACCTCATGCTTCTTTAATCCGCACGGTCTCCAGGCCACTTTGTCTTCTGCAAAACGGGCAAAAGAAAGTCAACACAACAGAAACAAGATTCCCCCAGCACCCCTCCCTACACTCGACTCAGCACCCAGAACATCCAAGCTCTGAAGCCTGTAGCCTCATGCCTTTGAAATCTCCTCTTCAATAGGAATGATTCATGAGCTGAACCTATTCTGCAACAGCCACCTCATGCTGCTCCCAGGAGGGAGTCAGGAAGGAAAAAAACCTTAGCTTGAAGGATAAAAGATTCATCCTGCCCTGCTATTTGTAAGCTGAATTTCCCAAATGTGCTCGGTGCTATGTCATAGAATAACCATCCTCGCCTCTCCTCACCATCAGGGGGGGCTAGCCTTTGGATAGATTAGCCAGCACCAAAGGCCTTCAGGAATCCCAAGCAAAAACCAGCAAAAACCAGGAAAGGAGGCAATAAAGGGTCACCGTTTGGGAGACAGCCTGAAGCCAGCAAGCTACACAGTCAAAGCATGAGCAGGGCCACCTCTTTCAGTGCTTGCACAGGCCTGGGGTGCACCTTTCAGAAGCAGGTACATACCAGCTCACATCAGAAGGTACAAACCAGTTCACATTCACTCTGGATGTGGGCAAAGTTTCTCTGTGTAACAACCCTGGCTATCCTGGAACTCGCCTTGTAGACCAGGCTGGCCTTGAACTCACAGAGACTCACCTGCCTCTCCCTCCCGAGTACTGAGATTAAAGGCCTGTGCCACCATCCGCACTGGATACTCAGTGCTGCTTTAAAACTCCCCAACCTACTCATCTCTGCTGTCACAAGCATCTCCAGCTTTGCCGAAAGCACGGGCCCCTCAGGTACTGACAGGGCAAACTTACCTCCATGGTATGCGTTTTTCCTGATGAAGTCTGCCCGTATGCAAAAATTGTCCCATTGTAACCCTCCAGGACATCTGCGAACATAAAATAGATTCAAATGAATTCGTTACTTTGATCCTACACTGGTATTGGTTGCGTGAGTCAGTTACAGTTTCCAAATGGCCTGTCTCATTCTTACACAGTATGTGCCAACTGCATGTGCTTTTTAAGTACGATTGTGAAATAAGAACAGAAATGAGTCTGTTGTCCCACAGATAACAAGAAAGGGACTCGCATTTCTACAGATTGTCTGACTGAAGGGGTAGAGCCATTTTTAGCTACTTGAAGCTTTCGTCTGTATGTCGGTCTCGTGAGATCATTGAGGAGAAAAAGCAAGCAGGCTTTCGGCTTCTGGAGAGTAGAAAAGACCATCTTGTCTGAAGGTTTGGTCTGGGTCTGCTTAAATCTGGATCCTTGGAGTCGCTTCCCATGAAGATCCCACTGGAGCCCCATCCACACAGACCAGAGCTAGAGAAAGGAGAGGCACCAACCACACTGCCAATGGAATCCCACTGACAAGCCAATCAGCCTGAAAACCAGAAGGCCTGATTTAGAGCCTGTATTCCCACTGTCTTGCTAGCAGGACGGCCTGGGCCCACTGACATCAGGAATTCCTCTTAATCACACAATAAGCACACTGTGAAAGCCCACAAGCATGGCAGGCCGGCCGGCTTCCGTTTCACACAGGGCTGAGAGGAGGCGAGCAGGTGGGGGCTGCTTCGTGTTGCAGAGCTGAAGATCATCTGAGGGAATTCTCTCCAAGCAGCAGAGGTAATTAAAACATATTCCCTCCTGCCTTCCCCTCATCTATACAGCCCTTGTGGAATGGAAAACAATGCATAATTAATATCCTTGACCCACCATTCTGCACCAAGGGAGCGATTCTTAGTGTAGCTGACGGTGAGGGCAAGGAGGGGTGCCCTGCACAGAGGATGCTAGTATGGTTGATGGTGAGGGCGAGGAGGGGTGCCCTGCACAGAGGATGCTAGTGTGGTTGACAGTGAGGGTGAGGAGGGATGTCCCGTACAAAGGATGCTAGTGTGGTTGATGGTGAGGGCAAGGCTGGGGTGCCCTATATACAGGATGCTACTTGGGACCATGTGAGAAAGGTATGCCAGCCCATCGACTCTACCTCTTTCAGAGATGGATGGTCCCCTCTCTAAATTTTATTATGTTTGCTTTATTTGTTTTTGTTTGTTTGTTTTGGTGGCTAGGGTTTTTTTTTTTCTTAAAGCATACATATTTTACTAATCTGAGATTGTTAGTCTATATAATTTAGGATGAGAGAAGAAAGGATTTTCCTTCAGGGAGTTAAAAACAGGAAACAAAAAATAAGATTAAAAAGAAAATCCTTAGCAGCCTTTAAGAGTTTCCATCACTGGGAGAGGTAGCCGAGGCAGCACTGGAGAGATCGCCTGGGAGGGGGGTGACAAAGAGGGAAAGCGGGTGGGCTGATGAACCCAGCTACCACCCAGGCCCAGCACTAGGACTACAAGGCAGCCCACCTCAGCACCCACCTCATCTGTGAAATCATCTGTGAACTGCTAGCGCACGTGAAGGGGCCGAACCTACAGATCCAAAGCTACAGGATCTCTACGACCCAGTGCAACCATAGGATGGATATCCAAGAGGCTTCCCAGAGAGGGAGTAGCAAGGGGGTAGCAGAAGCCAGAGGCCTCGAACCAGACTCGTGGCAACGAACACTTACAAGTGAAGATATATGAACTAAAGGACAGATATACTGTGTGACTCACTGGGCAACACTATAACTTCGATGCCAATGTTTTTTTTATATTTGCTTTTTTGTTCATTTGTTTTGCTTTGTTTGGGAGGGGTGTTTCGTTTTGATTTTACTCTTAAATTTCGTGTTGTGGGGAAGGTTGCAAGGGCAGAGCGTGGAATCGAGGGTCTGGGAAGATGACCAGAATCGGGGCTGCATGATACAAAATCCTCAAAGAATCAATCAAACGCTTTATAAAAAATAAATAAATAAATAAATAAAAAATAAAGAGTTTGCATCAAGCTGGGGGTGGGGAATGCTCACTCACATCAGTCTTCAGGAAATGGTTTATGAGAGTGGTTTCCTTGGTAACAACAGGAAGCCAAAAAAACAAAAAACAAAAAACAAAAAAAAACACTGAAGAAGCCAGTGTTAGGGTTGGAGCTTTAAACTTCGGTTTCCATGAAAATGTCAACTCTCAGAGAAAAGATTTCTCGGGGCTGGAGACAGCACCAGGGCAAGGTGCCTCTGTACTACCACAAATGTCCTTTGAGGGACCCGAAGAAAGTGGCTCCACCCTTCAGCTGGGCTTTTAAAATTCAACACTCATAACGCAAACAACCGCAGGCAAGTGGAATGCCACGCACTGTCGCGCCCCCAACAGAAAACCTTCCTTTATTAGAATCACACACCTCTCCTCACACTGACGGGCCTGGGCCTTTCTTACTTTACCCAGATTCCACCGGGCTCCCGACCTAGCTCCTGTCCTCACATGTGGCACCCCGCTCTCTGCAGTAATAAAATGCAATGGATCTGAGCAACTGGTCACACCCTAAAGGGTACTGGCTTCAGAGCCTAAATCCAGCCCACAGCTCCTCCTCTGACAAGAGAGAAGGAAGCTGGCATCTCCATGAGGCACCTGGACCACCCTCACCAAGCATAATACACAATTTTACCAACTAGATAGTTTGTTTTTATTCCCTGTTCTCCTGAGGTTACGGTCAGGGTCCTATGTCCAAAAGGACAGCATCAAGTCTCGGACAGATTGGTAGAGTACTTCTCTAGTGTTCCGCAATTGAGGAGTGACGGTACAGGCCTGTCACCCCAGTTCTGATGAAACGGAAGCGAAAGGATCAGATCTTCAAGGTCACCCTTAGCTCCGTGAGGGCCTGAGGACAGCCTGAGCTATCACAGAGACTGAAGAGGCAACAATCACAGAGGCCCAGGCCTCTGCATTCTTGCTGTGGTTGTGTAGCTAAGGGTGTTTGTGGTCTCCTAACAGTGGGAGTGGGAGGTGTCTCTGACTCTTTCCCCTGCTCTCGGGACTCTTTTCCTCCTACTGGGCTGCCTTGTCCAGCCTTGCTATGAGGGCTTGTGCCTAGTCCTATTGTAACTGGTTATGCTGTATTCAGGTGATATCCCTGGAGGCCTGCTTTTTCTGAAGGGAAATTGAGGAGGAGTGGATCAAGGTGGGAGGGGAGGGCAAGATGGGGGAAGGGAGGTCTGGGAGGAGGGCAGGGAGGGAAGGCTGCAGTCTGGACATGTATGAGAGAAGAATAAATAAAAGAAGAAAAGGGGAAAAAGAGGAGCATCTAACTATATACTATATACATAAGAATATATATATATCCCTTTTTAAAAAGTCATCTTTTGTAATGGAGTTATATTAAGACCCATGACTTTATTAATAAGAATGTGACAGAAGCGTAGGGAAAAAGGAACATGCCCGAATAGCCCTGGTCGAGGTGCTGAGAGTCACGTAAGACTGTACTCAGAGAAAATCCATTCTCTTTACTGTCAACACTGAGCATAACTACCTTCTTATTTTTTAAATAGAGAACATATAAACCCACCAAAACAAACTCTGATTGGCCTTTTAAAGTACCGGGAATTGTCTTACAGCTAATACGTTCTTGGAGAGAATCTCCCTGAACAGAATTGAGTGCAGCTGATGTTGTCCTCTATCGACTCAATTCTGAATTCAAAGATAATTTTAAAAGATGGGGTCCTTTAAACCTAGGGCTGTCTCAGGTTTGAGAGGATGTGTTTGTTTATTCAATCTCTGTTTTACATTTAGTGGAGGGTACAGGCAAGAGAAAGGCACGGGTGAACAAGGCAGTTTGGGTCTGGAAGAAGTGCCAGCCCAGAATCTGCTGAGGGAAGACTCCAACCCTGGCTTGTGCTGGGCTCTCTGCAGAACCACATGCCACCTCCACGGCCACACTGTCACTGCCAACCAGAAGGCCCACAAAAAGATACTTCCATCGCAGTAAAAGGCAGGCAGTTCCCGGGCCTGAGAAACACACTTGTCTTAGCTTCTGTTGAGCAGAATGGCTATTTCCAAACCCTGACAGTGCTCTTCCAGACAGAACCTTCCTTTGTGATGTCTGGCATAGTATGATCTCAACTCACGCCATGGAGCCCCACACCTCACAGAGCAGCGTGTGTCCAACAACCAGGCAAACCGAGAAGCTTCTGCTGCAGGTGACCAGGGCCATCTTATTTCACAAAGAGAAGAGAGGACTGCTATACAGCAACACTGGCAAGCCCCAGCTGCAGATGTTAGAAGCCCAAGCATACGTCCTCGGTTCTGCTCATGTCTGAGCAGGGATGGCTGGGGCAGACCGAGTCCTTTGTTAAGTAAGAACCTGGGGACAGCTCATCACACTGACACATCAGTGTTCCCTAAGAGGCTCTGCCTAGCCTGCTAGACACCCAGGTGAAATGGAGGTGTTCCAGGGGCACTACAGTTTCTGGCCACAGCTGAAGGTTGCCTGGTTTGGGATTCTAAGACTCTTATCAGCCAACCAAACAACTCAAGCTGGCCATGACTATAGAGGGGAATGGCCATTTCCACCCCCTGGTGACGCGCTCTCTGAAGGACATCATTCCAAAGCAAAGGCGCACTGCATTTTGGAATGGAAAAGCACCCTAGGGCTGGCCAGCACAAGGCTGTGGGACCACAATGCCTATTCTTTCCCCTCTATTGTCCTCCCACACCTGTTCCTATCCCTGTCATTTTTTTTTCTTTTTTTTTTTTTTGGTTTTTCAAGACAGGGTTTCTCTGTGGTTTTGGAGCCTGTCCTGGAACTAGCTCTTGTAGACCAGGTTGGTCCCTGTCATTTTGAACTGTTGGTTAATAAGTCCATATGGTTTGATTGAAAAGGAACAGCTCATAAAACAATTACTTGATGCTGGTGTGTGTTTAAATGCTCATTGTGGACCCATCAGAAAGGAACTCAAAGCACTCAGTCGCAAACCGAGATCCACGTGTTCTCTAGCTTTGGCCAAAGTGCTTTAATCTCTGAGCATCAAATTCCATTCTAAAATGGTAGGAATGGTAATGTTCACACTTCATAAACTTAAGCTTTCAGATGCAACATGGAAGGTGATTAAGAACCAACAATACAGAGCTAAGCAATTCTTTAGGAGTCATATAGAACAATGAAATAGATCTGAGTATATCTTCCTAAGCTTAAAGCTTTCAAGTCTGCCCTCACTGCCCACAGGATAAAGTCCAGCATGTCCACCAGAAGATCTGGACCTCACTTCCCATCACATACTCAACATCTTAAGCCACACCCTCTGAACTACCCAAACGCGCCACACCGATTGTATCTTTATGCTCTTGCAGTTCGCTCTGCTACCACAGCTCCACTATAACCTACAGTCCTCAGGGCCCAGCATTTCCAAGAAGGTTTCTTTTAGTCTCCACACTCAGCAAAATCAGCACAGAGTGGCACTCCTCTGTGTTGTCCAAGCATTGTGCACACACCACCATAACCTACATAATGCTTGTATAACGTGCAAGAAAATAATGCATGCATTTGCCTCTTCCTCTATACTGACAGCTCTTAGCAGACAGTCTTTTATGTTCCAGTGACCCCAGGCTCTGGCAGTGCTTATCACATAGTAAGCACTTAATGTGACCTGTATAAATAAATAATGATAGTTTAAAGAAATCAAAACTTGAAAATGAAAAACCACCTTCTCTAGCATTTGGACAGTCCATATTTAGTTTATTTGGAAGGCAAGTGCCCAGAGCAGCTTCTGCTGGCCTAGGATCCAGTTGGCAGGACCTCAACAATAATATCCAGTAATTCCGGCGTTTAATGCCTTATTGACAGCGATGATAGTCACCAACCATACAAAGTCTTCCCACAGAAATGGAGCGATCCACATGCCAACGTGCCTTTCAGTCAGCACTTTGAAAACCACACCAAAGATGGGAGCGTGGGAAACGCCAGGGCTCTGCCATTGCACAAAGGTCCTCAAAGTCATTCAGAGTGTAGACAGACTAAGAAGTCACCAGTCCATGACAGCATCATAAATCAGGGGACTATGACGATCTTCAGAATCATTTCATTCACATCTCAGGCTCTAGAGAAGATGTCCACTGTGTACGCTGTCCCAACCCTAACTTAGGTAGGGCTCTTAAGACATAACCCAGCTATGCTCTGTTATAGACTCCAAGAAGGTCTTGCTAGTATATTTACGCTTTACCTCGATGCCACAGGAAGGAAAATCACTTCCTTTCACCATAGTCTGGGTGGTTACTTTTAAAAGTTCATTTAGGTCTCTGTAGACAGGAAGACAGAAACAGCCCAAGAAAAGGAGTCGTGAATTGCTCTTAAGAGGAAGAGTGGATGGAAGAAAACATGAGGGCAGAGGATCCAGGGATTTACGGTTTTAAATAGAGATGGAGACAGGAAATGAAGTGAGAGAAGCTGGGCAAGATGCACTAACCAAAAGTAAGGATATGCAAAGAATCTCTATGGAAACCAACTACTTTTTAAGTATTTTTTTTTTGTTTAAAAAAATTAAACACACACACACATGCACACACGCGCACACACAGAGTCTGAACACAGAGACCTCGCATTAGTGGACAGTGATCCCTCTAGAGAACGTGAGTTATTAAATGAAATCTCAGTACCAAGAATGGGATATCTCACTGCAAGGTTTTGGTTAGGGAGGCCCCAGAGGCCCCTGAAACAATACAGTTTTGACATTGCTCTTGGTTATGCAATACAACTAGACGATAAGACCTTATTGCTGAAAACACCAGCGCATCGGTTGAACAACATAGAGAAATCAGCCGGAACTGACCTGGAAGCTTCCTCCCTGCTGGCTGGCTTAATAGTACCAGAAGGTGCTCTGCTGGCCACCAGGGGAGAGGTGCTATCAACGGTATGCCTGCAGTCAACCTCCATGCAACAATACCAACCTGCCAGGCAGGCTCACCCCCTGGTGCAATAGTGGCACCAAGATTATAAGAGCAACCAACTGGTTTGGGCTTGGATTTGAGGCCTACTGCACAGGAAGGAATTTAGGCCTGATACTTTAAACCTGGCTTTGCTCATAGCTCAGGAGGTCACAGGTCCTAACATACTATTGTTGTTGTGCTCAACGGTCATACAGTCAAACTGCCTCATAAATATCTATGCCCAGACCCATCGATGGCGCTGACCCTCAGTCCTGGCTTCTCTCTGCAGTAGTCACAGCTAAAGTAGAGATTCATAGCTGATTAAAGTACTGAGAATAAGTGTTTCTGCTAGGAAGTGCTCAGCCTTCAATACATATCTAAGCCCCACAGCCCCCAGGACTCAGAAAACATCGTGGAGGGGCAGAAAAAGGAGTGACACGCTGTCTTTAGAACATGGCATGGCCATCACACCCTTAAATGCACTGAAGTTAGAAAATGAGTCAACATTCCAACAAGCATCACCAACTGGACGCAGTGTCCAGAGAAACGGGGGTGGGAGAAAGGACAGGAAGTAGTGAGGGAGACGTGTTGGAGGTACGTGGGGTAGATGGGAGGAAGAGATGAGTTAGGGATTCCTGGGGCACTGGGAGGGAGGACTCGAGGTGAAGGTTCCTCGGGAGAGTAGAAGCAAGGAGTTAGGGGTCCAAATAATCACGATGTATTTTTTTTTAATGCTATTTACTATTTTATTGAAACTGGTATTTTTTTTTTTTTTTTTGGTTTTTCGTGGCAGGGTTTCTCTGTGGTTTCGGAGCCTGTCCTGGAACTAGCTCTGTAGACCAGGCTGGTCTAGAACTCACAGAGATCCGCCTGCCTCTGCCTCCCAAATGCTGGGATTAAAGGCGTGCACCATGACCACCCGGCTTACAATGTATTTTTACACATATGAAAAAAATGGGTTAAAGATAGTCTATTTTTTAAAGGTTTAACAAATGTGCAATCAGGCCTTTGTCTGCCTAACAATTTCTTTACAAGGGAGAATAAGGTATTCTTCATTGTTACCAAATAAGTATGCCCACATTAGGGCCACAGTGCCTATGCTGGGCCCCCTTCTTCTAAATGGTTTCTTCATAGATCACCGTCTATATAGTCAGTTACTGAGGGTTAGGCCCTATCTTCACAGAGACCGTTTCTTTTCAATTTAGCTTTTAGTGGATACAGAAAAAAAAACACAAAAAGCGTACACATTAATGGGGATGAGATTGTCTATTTCTGACATCTTAGACTAAGAAAAAATCCAAACATCGAAAGAACACACACTAGTGCATAAAAACCCAAAGACGATTACCACTGCTTGTTAATCACAGGGTTGGTTCCTTCTTTTCTAATGGAGTGCATCCATTTCTAATGACATTGGCACAGAGGTAGCTGGATGTATTTAAGCGGCCTTCATGCTTAGCACAGCATGTGGTAAATGCTATTTGCTTCCGATAATGAAATTAGGGGGAGAAAGAGATGGAAATTCTGGCACGTGTGATTAATCTCACCATAATAATAATAATAAAAAAAAAAAAACTATGCGCAGCTCAATCACGGGGGTGGGGGTGGGGGTGGGGGAGGCGGGCCTGAGTAGGAGCCAGCCAAGGAAGACATACCTCAAAACCAGAGAAAACACGCAGAGAGAGGCAAAGGAGGAAAAGGACATGAACTAGCAGTGCCGGTAGCCAGGACCGTTCATTCAAAACAGCTCAAACCTGGCATACTTTCTCCTGTCGGTTGTCTAAAATAACCTCACTGAGAAAGCCTTCAAAATTAATTGATGTCTGCAACAAGAATGTGAATAAGCATCCATCTCAGCAAGGAACATTGCATGCTGACGTGGAGTCTCCCACGCAGGTGTCTGGGGTCAGAATTAATCTAACAGATGTACCAGGACTGAATTTCATGAATTTCAAATAGGTTAGTCAGCTCAGCTCCTGAAAACAACCGATCTAAAGCAGGAAAAAAAACAAAAAACAAAAAAAAAAAACACTTCGGTCTTTTAAATCCATGGCCGCCTATGTGGGTGGCGTTATCAGGACCTCTGAGCACAGAACTGCTGTGGCATTCCGATCTGAAGGCGAGGGAGCAGGCGATGCATGTCCCTCAGCTCTGTCCAGATGGCAGGCCCCGCCCGCCACAGCGTGCTCCAACCTGCTCCTGCTTTGAAAGGGCAAGAGAGAGCAACGTGAAAATTGCTTCATCGCCCTGCTGCTATTTTGACACAAAATCCTCCAGGGCCAAGGCCAGTCACAGCAGAAAGGGACTGATCTCTGAAACCCACAGGCAAGCCTGAGGCTACCTGTTTGGAGGAGCAAATGCTGGGGATGTGGTAGGAAGGATGAAAATGGGTTAGGCGAAGTTGAGATTAAGGCATGCTGTATCGCACGAGTAGCTCCCTGGCCACCTCCATAAGGGGACTTCGTGGTGCTGTAGAATATCCTTTGATGGCAAGAGCAGCCTTGCGCCTGTAAGACTCTATTCTCACAGTTATTATAAAAGAAACAGCTAACGATGTACAACTACAGCCCTGGGCCACACACTTCTTCCTTCAAAAGCCAGGGGAGCACCGTACCTGTGGTCTCTTTAGATCAAGACAGGAATGCTTCAATCACAGCTTACCTTGCCTCTTCCGCTCTTAGAGAACAGAATAGCCCCACTGAAGAGGAGACGAAAGAAACGAGGGAAAACAAACACCGAGGCCGAGTAATGTGACGGCCATCACAGCGCCAAGGCAGCCATTTAGGGTTTGCAATTAACAGGCCCCTTCTTACAGTTGAGGCACACTGATTGCCGGGCTGCAAATGTCACTTAATGTTTTCATGAGTGGAGAGCCCGAGAGGAAACAAAGCGGCACTTACCTTTGACAATCTGTTTCGCACAGGCACTGTACACCTGCTCTTGGGTTGTGTTGGGCGGCAGCACTCTGTCAAACACATATGGCTTCCCTTGCTGAAAGCAGATGAAAGAAAAGGGTGGAGAAAACACATTAGGGGTTTAGGTCTAAAAAGCACTAATAGTAGTAGTTAGACCACAGGCAACTAAATCACCCACCCGTTCTACCAGGCCGTCCCTTTCCTCACCACAGAACCCTTACAGCGTGAGCCACATGCAGGCTACACGCATGGATGGTGGATGTCAAGGGCCTGAAAGCACACATTCTTAAATCTGGGCCACTTCCCTGGATTTGTGAATTGTCCCATTAAGGGGAGCTGATAGCTAAGAGGCCAGAATGCAGACACAGGAAAACACAAAGTGCCCAGGGATGGAGTAAGGTGACAGAGATGACGGAGCTAGCAGGACGGCTTGGCTACAGACGTATTCATTTGGAGGACCATGAAAAGTTCAGAAAGGTGCACATCAGGAAGATGCCGTGAAAGAACATTCTAGGCGTGGGATGAGCAGACAGCCAAGGGTCTGGTACATTCAAGAAATGAGGGGGTGTTGCCAGTGGGGGCTACAAGAAGATCAGAAGCCGGTCATGATGGGTATGGCTGGCCAAATATGTAACCAAATAAAACCTGCCTGTGTTGTATTTTCTGCAGGGACGATGCGATCGGATTTAAGAAGCCATTCTCAGTGGAGAGACAGCACAGCTATTGTCCCACACAATGCCATTCCCTTGCCATGCAGAAGCAATGCCTAAACTGGATTGAGGCTTCTAAAACAAAGGAGCCCTTCTATGCAATGAAACAAGGCATTCGGGGGAGGAGGGTTGGGTAGGGGTTTGGTTGGCAGCAGCATATGTAAAATTCTAAGAAACCTCTATTCTGGGGGTGGGGGTTGGTATAGGCAAGAGCTCTACCACAGCACCAGTTAGACCCTGCTGCCTGTCCCTCGCTGTTCAGTAATGACTAATGAGTGTCTCAGTGTCAGACAAAGTGCTGAGCACTGGGGAAAGTGGGGAGGACGCAGGTCCAAACTGCAGTTTCCTCTGCCAACCGTGCCCAGGCAAAGAGAAACTCTCCTTTCACAGCCTGATCCACAAACCCTGAAGAGGAGGACAGAGCCCAAGAGAGGAGCAAGGAGGGCTAAAAGCCATGCCTCCTACGAGTCAAGGGCAAACTGGCTCCTTGAGGAGACAGCTGCTCTTCAGAGCTCAAAAAACAAGGCCTTTTACATCCCACAACCCACACACAAGTGAGCACAAAGCATCAGAAGGGCTTGATGGTTCCTCGTTCATCACCACGAGTCCAGGCACCTGGGGACGACATCCTACGCTTTTATGCCTTACGTTTGAGCTTTAGTCTTTGAAAGCAGAATTGAGTCAACGAGGTAAACAAGCTATTTCTAATCTGGTCTTAGAAAAATGGAGAGATTTTTTTTAAAACATAGAAAAGAGGAGAGGGAGAAGGTTTGCTTTATATCCGAGGCAGAACTGCAGTCGTTCTGATAAAAATCATGAAAGGAATAATTTCCTGTGCTTTCTTCACAGCTTTGTGTCCTGGTTGATGAACCAGGTGTTTGGTGGGCTAACCAAGAAATATTCCTTACCAAAATCCTTGCCTTTCTTACCAGCTTTATCCACTTTCAAATTCAACCAATTATCAGGGGTTGGAGATTGAGTTTGGTTAAGAGTGAGCATTGCTCTGCAGGGTACCCAAGTTCAGTTCCCAGCACCTGTGTCGGGTGCTTATGACTGCCTGAAAATCCAGCTCCTGGGTGGGATCAAAGACCCTCTTCCGGTCTCCCTGGTCATCAGAGCTCATGTACACATACCCACACACGCGTACACAGAACAAAAATTTAAAATGATTTAAAAAAAAACTTTTTAAAATATACATCCACTACCAAAAGAGTAAAACATAAAACTAAACCTTTACAGAGGGCTGAGGGTGGAGCTGAGCGGGGGAGCTCTTACCCAGCATGCCCAGGACCCTGGGGTCTGTCCTGTGCATTGAAATAATGGAAGCAAACATTTCCAGAATTTGCCGAAGTCATCCACTGAGCCCTCTAGAAACTTAAGACGATTTTTACTATTTCTCCAGATTTAGAGAGAATGACAGTGTAGACTGGGCCGCCCCCAGCACATCCTGCTTCAGTTTTAGAGACCGTGCATTCAGTGAAACAGGAAACATGCCCTAGTGGATGACACTGCACAGCACAGGATGGTAGGGTGGCCAGCTTTGTCGTCAAGCGTAAATGCTTGCTGTAAGTAAGGTAGGGTATTTTCCTTTAGGAGAGGGAGAAAGCGAGAATTCATCACTCTCTTTTAAAAATGGTATCAATCATCAATTGACCAACGTGACACTTGTAAATGATCTCAAGTTAACCCCCCAAAGCAACCATCTTCAAGATCTTCCAGCTGGGTTGACACTGAGGAAGGAAGAAACTCTGCAAATAATTTATTCCAGGACCCGTCTCATCAGAACTAGCACGTTAGTTTAAAACGTAAGCATTTCATGTCCTTCATGCATTCAAGCTTGTGGTTTATTTTAATGAACCTTAAATGATTAAGAGATCGGGAGATTAGCATTGTTGTTGAATATTTTCAGAGAACTGACTTGTACCACCTGTATATACAATTGCCCCTCTTCTTCCTCCCCCCACGTTTTAATAGTAAGAATAGCTCAAAATACGGAGCAAAACAGAAACAAAAATCCCTCTGCAGAATCCCAAGGAGACAAGATTCTAATGGTTCTGGTGCCGCCATGGCTGAGGATTCGGTAGGCAGGCGACAGCCCCACCTGCCCTGCTCTTTGCAGCTACGAACAACATTCAAGCAACGTTGCTGTGTAGGTATAACCACTGGCACTGGGGCCTGGGTCGGACTACCATTCACCAGCCTCGGAAAAGTCTTTTCCTTCCGGGTGTCCCCCCCAGAACCTGGGTTTCCCCAGCCCCTCTAAGTACCTGAGCCAGGGTCCTCCGCTAGCATCTCTAAATACCCAAGCCAGGGTCCTCCACTAGCATCTCTAAGTACCCGAGCCAGGGTCCTCCGCTAGCATCTCTAAGTACCCGAGCCAGGGTCCTCCGCTAGCATCTCTTCCTGATGTGTAGGTGTACTAGAATGGTCGAGTTCTGGCCTAGATGCGAGCCTCTGCGTTGTGCTTCTGACTTATAGGAAATTTAAATGACTATTTAAATCCTTCAACCCTTATCTAACACTCAGGCTCATATACCTACTAGAGAACTTCACCTCTTGGGGCACCATAAGCCTCCCAAACGTTTTTTATTTCTTTTTTAAAGATTTATTTGTTATTTATAGTGTTCAGCCTGTATGACTGTGTGCAGGCCAGAGGAGGGCAACAGATCTCATTATTAATTGTTGTGAGCCACCACATGGTTGCTGAGAAATGAACTCGGGACCTCCGGAAGAACAGCCAGTGCTCTTAGCTGCTGAGCCATCTCTCCAGGCCTAGCCATCCCAATTTCACTAGCCAAAAGAGAATCATCATTCTTGCCATATCTGAGCATCCCAGGCATCACCTAGATACACTCAACACCTAAGACTCAGCGTGTACCAGAGATTCCCATCTGGGATACATCCCAACAGTTATCATCTCTTAGTATCTACACCATGCAATTCTATCCATCAATCTCTGGCAAAGAAGACCCCAGGCCCCCTAGCCAGTCACCCTGCTGTTCTTCCTCCCTAATGATCCATCCCCATCATTGGGCAAGGTGAGTATCCCAAACCCAAGATGGCATCACTTCCCCATTTGTGACTCCTGTCACACACACACTAGACTCTGCGCCCAGGCCTGTCACTGCAGTGTGGCAGGCCCAGCAGAACCTCCTGCACCCTGTTCATTCCCTGCTATCTTTGCTACCAACCTTTCTTCCCCCTTGGGATTCTCTTAGTTCAAACCAGCATTAGACTACCCACTTAGGAACAATTGTCTTAATTTGCTTTTATGTTGCTGTAATAAAACACTATGACAAAAAGCAACTGGAGGAAGAAACAGTTTATTACATGTTATAGGTTAGAGTTCTTCATCAAGAGGAGCTAGGGCAGGCACTCAAAACAGTAACCTGTCGGCAGGAACTGAAGCAGAGGCCATATGGGAACGCTGCTCACTGGCTTGCGCCCTGTGGCTTGCTGAGTCTGCTTTTCTATACACCCCAGGATCACCTGCCAAGGAACAGAGCTGTCCAGAGTGGATTGGGCCCTCCCACATCAATTATCAATCAAGAGACTGCTCTGAAGGACGTGCTCACAGGCCAGTCTGATGGCAGCATATTCTGAGTTGAGGTCCTCTCATCTCAGGTCACTCCAGTTTGTATGAAATTGACAAAAACAAACCAACACATTCTTCATATCTCATAGTCTTCATCCTTCAGGGCTTCCGTGATTTTAACTAAAGCAACCCCACCCCACACTGGCATAACAATTACCTGGAGATTTGGTTTGCTTCACGATGAGGGAGTGTATGACTTCTTCCAACCAATGAAACCATCGCAATGAAAGCATTTATCCTGCCGGAAGGGAAGCTGCAGATCCTAAGCAGGTAGGCAAACCCACTGAGCCTCATGAAAAGAACCTGGATGACACTCTCTGCACTCCTTACTACTGACAATGAAGCTTGCCAGCCCCGCCGCAAAGCCTCTCTGCACGGCAGTGTAATTGCACAGGAGCAGAAGAATAAAACTAATGACCTACCAGGATTGCAGACAAGAAAATAATAGCAGATGGTCCGTACACTTCCCTAGTTAAAATTAAAAACAAAAATCGTGCCACCAGAATTCCTATCAAGTTGTTGGGAGCAAAATGTCTGTGAACCATATGGCCTGCTATTAATACAGCTGACCTGTTACCCAACACCTGTTCCGCTGCCTGCAAGGAACTCAAGTAAGAAAGACCACGAGGAGCAGAAGATCCAGGCATGCTCAGAGGATGAGCACCATAAAGTTAATTATTCCCACAGAGTATTAATAAGTAACCCAAGGACAACCTTAAAGACGGGCCACGAGTCGTGACCAAAGGTGGTGCTGAATGTCCCAGACAACTCTCCCCACCCAGGCATGCTCCATCCTACTCCTCACAGAAACTGGGTGTTCCTGAGATGTCACCACCCCATGTCACCGAGTGGCAAGCCAGTCACAGTTCCAGCTCTATGCTTTGTAGAAATAGAATTTTTTTGTTTTCGTTTTTTGTTTTTTGAGATAGGGTTTCTCTGTAGCCTTGGAGCCTGTCCTGGAACTAGCTCTTAGAGATCAGGCTGGCCTTGAACTCACAGAGATCTGTCTGCCTCTGCCTCCCAAGTGCTGGGATTAAAGGTGGGCAGAAATACTTCTGAGGCTCTGATTCTAAGTGTCAGTCCTTTTCATCAGTGATTCTCACCCTGTGAATTGCTACCCTTTCCCCCTATTTTGTTTCAGTCAATTCTAAATTATTCCTGAGTACACACAAATAATTAGGCCAAGGAACAAAGAGCCAGTGCTGTAGCAGCTGCGATCCAGCCAAATACGTACAGCAGCTGTTCAATCTCCTTACAGCGACAATGTCCACCTCCAGGAGCCTGCACATGGCCCAGCCAGCCATGTCCTTAAAGTCCACATCCCTGGAGCACTGCCACTGTCCTCCAGAACACGACAGATACCTGCCTAATGCAGCTTTGCCTCGCACTGGAAGATAGCGTCCACTCTCTAAAGCACTTTCCCTCTGTTGGAAGCAAATAAAAGGACAGGTGTGCTTGCTTCTAAAAGCTGGATGGATGTGTCTTTTATTTTATTTTATTTTATCTAAAGATACCCAAGGTCAGGATATCAGGAAAGTATCATATTAGTCTACACAAGAAGAAAGGAAACAAGAGACAATCATGGGCTGTGAAGGGTTTGCATATCAATCTGAAAGAATGTTTTGAAAACCTCAGCTAAAAAGCCCAAGTCCTTGGGCTAGTATGGATGGTCACTGTTTACCAACAGAAATATATTTGCTAGAAGTTTGAGGGTTAGTTGTCAAAATACAACTGACACACAACAATCTACACCCTTTTGTGCAATTCAGTGCAGTGAACCCACGAGCCCTACATCGTCACCTAATTCCAGAGCCTTCCTACCACCCGCAGAAGAACCCCTTATTGCACTAGCAGCTGGTCTCCCTTTCCCCACACCCCCTGCCCTAGGCAACCACCAATCTGCTGCCAGACTTGACAAAACAGCCTATTAGAGGTATTCCCTGTAAATCCTTCCCTTTACGGGGAGGAGCCATAGTGTGTGGTTTTCTGATCCACTTCCCCTACCTAGTATGTTTCAGGCTCCATCCACAGGGCATCATAGCTTCATTTCAAGACCAAATAATATTCCACTGATTGGACATACTGACTTTTATGTACTATTCATTAGCTAGTGGGACAATTGTGTTGCTTCTACTCTGGGGCTATTACGAACGTTCACATACAAGGTTTTATGTGAATCTATGTTCCATCTGGGAATGTATCTAATAGACTTGCTGGGCCATAAAACAGCTCAACATTTAACTTTAACTTTGAGGAACTGGCAAGTTATTTTCCAAGGTAACTGAACCATTTATTATCCCCACCAGCAATGTATGCAGGTTCCAATGTTGTATACCCTTGTCAACACTTGCTGTTGTCTGTCTTCTTTATTACCCTTCAAAGTGGGAGCCAACAGAGGCCACATCCAGGTTTCCTGAGAGGATCAAATATAACCACACAAATAAAGGATCTACAACAGTGCCCAGTGTTCTAGAAGATGCTCAAGATGGGGTCAGTGGTATTTTCTAAGGCAAGGTTTGAGGCCTGATGATTAGCTTAGACCAACAACTTGAATTGCACCAAACTTCTCAAGCAGTGAGCCTTCAAAGGGAGAGATGCAGGAGAGTGAACCTGCATCAGAACTTTGTACCCTGTAGTCCTCGCAATTCCCAAATAAAATGCAACATCAACTCTTGGGCTCCTCCAAGCCCCCAAGTCTGTGACTTCAGAGCTCAGCTCCAAAGAATGAGGAGAGAGAGACAGATTCAAAAACAGTGCCCCCCCCCACCCCCAGAACAATTCTGTACATTCTTCAAGAATAAATAGTCCCATGGTTGGTCAAAGAACCCATGCAAGAAAGATAAGGAACAGGGTGTGATTCAGGCACTCAGGGTCTCAGTAACTTTACTGCTATTGCTTTGGAGCCTTTCAGGAACGTGAATAAACTGCCCACTGCCAACATGAAGCAGAGCTCTAAAGACAAGACTCAGCTGCAGGTCTTCATAGACTGGCCTGACCGTCTATTGCCTCCTCCTGCAGACCTTGGCCTGTTGTGTGTACTGGCAGTTGGAGTCCTCTGACCACCTACAACAAATAGGCTCAACCCAGCAGTCCTTAGCCAATGGCAGATAAAACTTAGAGGTCAATACTTTATCTGTCTGAGCTAAATGTGGTGAGAAGGTGTCACGGGGCAGGTATTCCAACTGGCCCCCAAGAGTTTCAGTTTATCATGGCGGCAACTCCAGAGAAGCCACACCCTGGCTTCCTTTGTCCCCTGCCTTGCTTCCTTCTTCAGTGTTTCTTGGGTTCATCTCTCAAAGTAACCTCACTTTGCTCCAGTCTCAATCTCTGCTTCTATGGAACTCCAGAATAAAGTGGAACCCTGCATATTTTTCTCCTTTATGTCCAGCATTCAGTAGGTACAAAGGGAATCCAGATTGGTGAAGTCACTGCCAAACACATCACGTGACCATCACCCAAACTGCACAGGCACGGTGGGGAAGTGAGGAGGGGAGGTGTAGAAGCTGAAATCATTGTTAAAATTCAGCTAGCTAACCTAGTGTAATGGTCCATGCCTGTAAGCGCCAGCAATTCAGGAGGTTAGAGCGAGACCACTTGAACCCAAAAGTCCAGGGCCAGCCTGAAAACATACCAAGACCCTGTGTCAAAATAATAAGAACAATAAATAAAAATAATAATATAAAACAAACAAACAAACAAATAAATAAAATAAAAATTAACAAGCCATGCCCTGGAAAAAGGAAATGCCTTTTCCTTCACATGGGTGCTGGTCACCTGCCAAACTGGAAACATGTGGGGCCACACTTGCCCAGAATGTCACTAATCCCTAATTAGTACAAAAACAGCCTACTAGCTGCTGAAAGTTCTGGAATAACAGAGTACTTTGCGTTAAACAGTCCAGGGCAGATTCCCAATGCACGGGGTATCAGGGAGGCAAGAAACAGGGTGGCTAGGACTCCATCATACTGTGTGGGGGCATAGGAGAAACTTGTTGTCTCTCTTGTACGTCAGAAATCCCACATTCTCAATCTCCCGTTCCTAAATGTTAAAGGTCCTGGGAGTTCCCTGTCTTCCTATACCCCTTATCTCTCATCACTACTCACCGACCCTATTATTTGTCTGGAAGTTACTAGAAAGTTCCCAAGGCAGAGGTAGAGGAACTCTGTGCAGCTCCCTGGCCCTTGTCACACCCGCCCCAAGACTGGCGAGACTCTGCCTTACAAGGAGACTCTAAAATGGGGCCGTCTTCTCCGGTCCAGCTGCACACTCTCCTGGCCACTTCCCTGCCTGCACGGGGATGGTGCTGTCACTGGGGCTATAAGCACTCAGCCACAGGGCGGTCGGTCGGACCGCTGTCCTCCCCCACATTGGCTCTTCGCCCTCAGGAAGGTGGCTGGTGCCCACGCTGACTGAAGCCAAGGCTGCTCCCAGGGGACTCAATAATGAAGCAGACGTCCACAAAGCAGGGCCCGGCTCCCAGTGGAGTTGCCAAGGCAATGCCAACCACTTCACAGATCGAGAACGAACAAAAGCAACGCACAAGAATGAATCTTGTAAGCCTTCTCCTTGCAGGAAACCAGGCTGCAATTCTCTCCATTCTGCCAAAAGCCCTGCTGTGTGGACACGCAGGCACTGTCAAGATGGCAGACAGCTACAGAAAACTGTTCTGGAAGGCAAGCTGCCAGAGAGATAATAAAGAAATTCAGAATTATCACCTGGCTAACAGAAGAAGGGAAAGAGAAGTATGACTTCTTTTAGGGAGAATAATGGAGACTGTTTCAAAGACACAGTGATTTTTTACTTCCAATCAAAGCAACATGCATTCCTTCCTCTCCCGGTTTCTGGGCTCTAACCTGCCAGAGTGCAGAGAAGGGCAGAGAAGGGCGGTGTGGTTGGTCCTTCCCCGGAAGCTTGCTCCTCCCATTGTAGCCACCCAAGGCACTTACCTGTGATTTCCATCTCTGTGGCTCTAACATGCTGTGACAGTAATGGGACACAGGAGTCAGTTATTTTTTCACAAGTGGTTTCTACCTCAAACATATAGAGCCCCAGAGAAGGTTAACTTGAAGCTTCAGGAGTTCAGTGTTCGCCGAGTATGTATGTATACTCAGAGAAAGGAATAAAAACCTCTGCTATGGTTATCTCAGTAGATTTGGTGCCCTGTCAAGGTCTGAGGAAAAGATGAAATTTCTTCAGAGAGGAAGGAGGAAAAACACATTCACTAAAGGCAAAATGGGGAAATTATTTTTGCCAGATTTACAGTAACATGGGCAATGTGTGCCTTCTTTGGGGGGCATCGTGCCCTGGCAGAAGCTGCCAGGAACAGGAACAAGTACTCAGACCAAACCTTCCTCAGGGAGGCTGAGGCCTTTGGAGGCACTAACACCAAGGCCACATGGGAACGCACGTGACGTTGATAGGAGACCTTCTGACCAGACCCTCACTTGACTAGCTCAGCAAACCATGCTACACATAACCACACAGAGTAGAATTAGTATCTTAGGCATTTTCTCACTGTTGAGAAACAGTTCTCATAATTACAATTCCCTACCACATTGGATGACAAGTTTACTTTTGTGGGATGTTCAAGGTGTTTTGTTTCTGTTTGCTGTGCAGAGGTGTGGGGTGAAAACATTAGCCTCCATGTCTGAGAAAGAATGGTTTCCCTGGGGTCTGCAGAAGGCAGCGATGTGAGCTTAGGCACACACCAGAATTCTGGTTCCCTGTCAGGCATTCCACCCATACAACCATACTTCATCTTGTCATTGTTCCTCCAAGAACACAGTTATTCAATGATAGATTTTTCTAAGAACTCCACGCAGTTGGCCAAATCTGTGATCTTAGACAACGTATCGATATTTTCTGGGCCGCCTCCTCTACAGAAAATGAGAGGTGGAATTCCCTCCGGCTCTAATATGCTATAATAATAGAACATGTCATGTTCAGAACATGACACGGCACAGCGCACAGGGCAAGAGCTGCTCTTCTCTGTCAAGATCATTTCTGTAAATTGTGGGGAAAGCGTCTCACGAAGAAGGCATGGTGACATTGACTAAACCCAGCAGAATTCAGGAGGCTCGGTTAGCTATGTCTTGATGGCTAAGGCCCCACGGAGGACGGGTGGGATTCACGGATGCTCAAAAGGGAGGGATTCTGGGTGCAAACTGGATGCAGACCTCTGTCACCTGTTCTCCTCATACCGCTCCGGATTCCATCACGTCATCCTGCTCCCTCTCAGTCTGTCCCCTTCCTTTTGTCCTCTCTGCCCTGGAGGTGCTTTAAGTATACCTGTAGCTTCAGCCACAAGCCTCACAGGGAAGACACAAACATTCACCTCCAATGCAGAGTTCCAGACCTCCGTTATTAATTGTCTGACAATAATAAATCCAGCTGAATGCCCCAACTTCCCTAAACACAACGTGGAGTTGACCTCTGTGACTTCTGGGTCTCTGGCTGCACTGTCAGCCAGCCACGGATCTGACGTACTTCTAACTGCCTCTGTACCAACACTCCTCCCTGCCATGACTGTCTGCATGATGGGGCATACCAGCAATTTACACAATGTTAACCTCTTATTGCTTATTATATTCTAGAGATGATTTAAAGTGTAGGAGATGTGTACAGGCTTCACGCAAACACTATGTGATTTTACACGGAGACCTTGAGGTACCCTGGAGTCGGTCCCACACACAGATGAGGAGCAGCTGTAGGCTGACAAGAGAACTCACATGTTTCTCCTCCTCTGCCTCTTCTTTCTATCCTTATCCCTAGTCATCAAGGTTAAGACGCATAGGGCCATCTTCTCCACATCAGCGTCAGAGTGGTCCTTCATGCCTCTGGTCTCTCTTGTTTTACATCTCAGCTATTCTTACCACTTTTTGTCAAAACTCTTGCAAGCACCTTCCAAGCGGTCATCTAGTCTGTCTTGCCTTCAGTACATCTCTGTATCCTTTTCCCAATGCATCTTCCTTGGCTAACGTCCTTTTTAAAGGGGCTCAGCAATTTGCGGGGATGTCTACTGTACTACCCCACAGCCTGCAGCAATACTTTTCACAACCCCCAAGCGAGTCCTTCCCCATCAAACACCCTGGCAATGGGCTTGCAACGTCCCCACTGCCACCCCACAGTTTGCATCATCCTCTAATTTGAAGCCATCCCAACACCTTGACCTTGTTTTCTGTCAAAATACCGTCCATCCATTAAGAAGCATGCCAAACGTTCTCTTTTCCAACATGGGAATGCACTCTTCTCTTGAGACTCTTCGCCTCTCTCCCTTCCTCTTCTTAGGAGCCAGTGGGATGCACACTGCTCCGCTGGGTGAATTGCTGTCGCTTGTTCACCTTACAAGCTTCCTTTCTCTCCTATGAGCATCCACAGTAGTCCTCCTCCAGGGGGTCTCTGATCACAGCCTACTGCAGGCAGCGGGCATCTGGAAGCACCAGGGTTGTGGGAAGCAAGCAAGATCCAGGGTTGGAGTGCAGGGCAAGACGGGGCGGATGCATTTTAATCAGCATGCTAGGCCCTCTGCTGTGGACATTTCTAAGTAACCACACTTTCGTGTAAATTGCTACTCTGCATTTTACAGGGAACAGGGTGAGATTCAGAAAGCTCCCTCACTTGCACAGGGTCACAACCTACATGGTTTGCTTCCTGCATTGGTTCTGAGAACATGTAAACAAGGGACAGTCTAAAGCAACCCTCTAGCTTACCTTGTTTTTAAATAACATTTAAATCACTAATTCTGGAGGTCACATAGCTGAGCGGTGTATTGTTTGTCTCCTGCTAGCTTTGTTCTGGACAGCACTTTGGATGCAATGTTGTAATGATAGTTGTTGCCTGGGTTAATTTTCAGAAACTCAAAGGCCACGTTTGCTAAAAATCACTGACCCTTCATTTAAGCCTGCATAGGGACCCGGTGGATAAGTGAAACCTAACTAATGATGCCAAGATGAAGAAAATGGAAAGATTGCCAAGATTTATAGGGGCATCATGACCTGATAACTAGGGACAAACCAACTTCCATGTTTCCCGGTGCCCCCTCCAGACCACCACAGCAGCACGTGGAGACCCTGTCACCAGCCTTTGCTAGACTGAGATCCCGTCCTTCTCTGAAGCTCACGGCAGGTTAACATGGCTCTTTCCATGCCACTACTGACATTCCAAGGAAATCCCTTTTGCCTTGTTCAAAACTCATCAGGCCCTTGTCAGGGCAGTAAATAAACCGATTTGAGTTCAGTAATAAACCAACTTTTAAAAGGCACGTAAAACCACTGTAGAAAGTGCCAAGCATGGTACTAACATCACAACCTTCTGAGAATTTTAGTTAGGAAATGTGTTTCCCACCTCACTCCTCTCTGAGTGCAGTGCTTAAATATTCATTACAGATGCTTAAATAATACAGTCATTTAGAAATGTCACCCCAAAAATATTGACAACATAAAGTCTGTGTGCCAAAACAGTCTTCCACCTTGAATGACCATAGCAAAGCCCCAAGGGGAGGACTAAACACCCATCGTAAGACAGGGAAAGCAGAGGTCAGAAAGAACACTTAACATTATTTCCACAGTAGCAGAGGCAAGAAGGGCTGATTTCAGAGCTCACAACTTGACCACAAAGATACAATCCTCCGCATTTCAATCCAGCACTTCAGCATGGACAACTGAACAGGGACTTTCTGCCAGGTTGTAACTGTGGCTCTAGAGGATGTGACAACAGAGCCAAGGCCTGAAGGCTTGCCAGCTTCTGGGAAATCAAGGGCAGAGTGCTCCAGACAGAGGTAACCGAAAAGCGGCCTTATTTTAAAAAGCCCTTGATCCGCTGGAAAGTGGGCCACTCCACCCAGAGAGAGCAAGGCACAGGAACAGCTGGAGAGTTCAGAGAGCAGGGCTGGGAAGCAAAGGAATGGCCTGTTCTGGTTTCTGTTTTGCCACTCTGTAGAGGCCTGATGCTTGGGAAGATAAACTACAAAATAAAATAATCATGAAGACCATTGAGGAGACAACCGCAGAAATCCTGAAAGAGCTCAGGCAGCAGCATAGCAATGAAGACAAAAGGAGCTGGGTTGGGAGGAAGGCAACAAGGCAGGCACGGACAACTGAGAACCATGTCACAAGCTCTTGTAGAAACTAGGAATCTAATTTATTTATTGGTCATTTATCATTTCCAGTGTCGGTGCTGAGCGGGCCAAGAAAGGCTGTCCATCTTAACCTGACAACGCTCCAGAGACTGCGTCTTCTCTTTCCACCTTCAAGTTCAAGTGTGTCAGCTAGAAGCAAAGGAGAGAGAGAACCCAGGGATCCTGCAAATTGCCAATTACACCCACAGCAATTCCACACAACTGTGGCATCACCTGTGACATGACAGGGACAGAAGGTCAACTCCTCAACATCTCAACATGTTCAATGGTGGGTGGCAAATCCATACCCAGTCCCGTATCTGACCCCAACAGTCACGCTCCTTCACCATGGCAGGCACCTCTCGTGTGAGGTGGAGGGGTGACCGTCACAGTGGCTAGAGTGGCCAAGAGCTGCATGCACACACTCCCGATCGC
The DNA here is from genome assembly GCF_000317375.1 of Microtus ochrogaster. NCBI lineage: Eukaryota > Metazoa > Chordata > Mammalia > Rodentia > Cricetidae > Microtus > Microtus ochrogaster. The sequence goes on along the minus strand of NC_022011.1, from coordinate 63,002,154 downwards.
CTGAAACCGCTCTGGATCCTCGCCCTTAATTCGGTCTCTCCCATTTCATTTGACAAGTTTTGCTTTCTCCTTTTTATTTATTTATTTTGAGACAGGGTTTCTCTGTGTAAAAGCCCAGAACTCACTCTGTACACCAGGCTGGCCTCGAACTCACAGAGATCCGCCTGCCTCTGCCTACCCAGTGCTGGGATTAAAGGCATACGCCACCACTTCCCAACTGACCATTTTTTCTAAGTTCAATATCTGTACTTCTGTAGCATGTAGCTATCGGTTCTCCTGATCAGGCACCTGCTAGATTCTAGGAAGCCTACCGTGGGAAAGAGACATTTCCCAAAGACCAAGTGTTCAGGGTCTGATGAGGAAGACAAAGGGGTAAAAAGTACGAGAAGCAATTGTCTTTCTTTTCCTTCCATGACGTACTTGAAAGTTCTATAAATAGGTGAAAATTCAGATGAGATTTTTGAGGACTTCGCTGCTTTTCTGCCACACTGGCCTCGTTATGCAGATAACTTCACAGATTGGTTCCATTGTATTATTCTGTGCTACTTCTGTCTGATGAAAAAGGTGTCAGTTAAAAAAAAAGGGAAGTCGCACATGAAATAAGTCTTCTATTTGCAGGAAGTGTTCAGAACGCCGGCAGCGCTGCTCTGCACCGCCCTCCAGGGTCAGGTCTCCACAGCTCTGGAACCTAGCGTGAGGGGGCTGTGCTGCAGAGCCCAGCTCTCCGAATCCTTGGCTGGTCACATGGAATAGGGATTAGGATGCCCACTTCTGAGTGGGAGAAACTGAGCTCGGGTGACGATACACCTTGAACAAGATTTGAACCTAATTACATGTGGGATGGAACACCTTGCTCTTACCTCCTCTCCCATTCTGCCGAGGTCAGGATGGATCTTTAAGGGGGCTCAGGGTTAGAAATAATTGGCAGGGTTCGTGGGCTCAACTTTCTACTGTGTGGAGCAGAGCCATTTTCTGGGATGGCTGGTGCCCACTCAGGGAATTTTAAAGTTAAACAGAGATACTGCTCTCTACCTCCCCTAATGGAGGAAGAAAAGGTCTTCATTGTCCAACTGGCTGGGGAAGCTAAAAGGAAGAATGTCCAGATGGTGAGGTCTTGAGGGACCCACGGGAACTATGCTGTCTGTAACTGCTTACCAACCATCAACGCCTCTGTCACACAGCCCCCCTGCCACAAAGCCATCTTTCTTTTTTTTAATTTAATTTATTTATTTATTAAAAATTTCCACCTCCTTCCATCCTCCCATTTCCCTCCCACTCCCCCCACTTTTCCTCCCCCTCGGTCTCCAGTCCTAAGAGCAGTCAGGGTGCCCTGCCCTGTGGGAAGTCCAAGGCCCTCCCCCCTCCATCCAGGTCTAGGAAGGTGAGCATCCAAACAGACTAGGCTCCCAAAAAAGCCAGTACATACAGTAGAATCAAAACCCGGTGTCATTATCATTGGCTTCTCAGTCCGCCCTCATTGTCAGCCACATTCAGAGAGTCCAGTTTGATCACATGCTCATTCAGTCCCAGTCCAGTCGGCCTTGGTGAGCTCCCATTAGATCAGTCCCACTGTCTCCGTGGGTGGACACACCCCTCGCGGTCCTGACTTCCTTGCTCATGTTCTCCCTCCTTCTGCTTTTCATCTGGGCCTTGGGAGCTCAGACCAGTGCTTCAATGTGGGTCCCAGACCCAGAAAGAGGAATATGGTATGTACTCACTCATAAGTGGATTCTAGCCATAAACAAAGGACATTGAGTCTATAGTTTGTGATCCTAGAGAACCTAAATAAGAAGGTGAACCCAAAGAAAAACATATATTTATTTTCCTGGATATTGGAAGTAGACAAGATCGCTGGGCAAAAGTAGAGAGAACAAAGGTGGGGGTAGGTTGGGGGGAAAAGGAGATGGGGAGAGAGAAGGGAGAAGGGGAGGACTGGGGAGAGCTTGGGGGAATGGGATGGTTGAGATGGAGGAAGGGTGGATATGGGAGCAGGGAAGAAGATATCTTAACTAAGGGAGCCATTTTAGGGTTGGCAAGAGACTTGGCTCTAGAGAGGGGTTCCCAGGTGTCCAAGGGGATTTCCTCAGCTAGGTCTGTGGGCAGCAGAGGAGAGGGCGCCTGAACTGGCCTTCTCCCATAACCACACTGATGAATATCTTGCATATCACCATAGAATCTTCATCTGGCGATGGATGGAGATAGAGACAAAGCCATCTTTCTAGGGGTTTTCCTGAGAGTCCATCTTGTCCATGGTTGGATGGTAACTCCCTGCAGAAAGGTGGGTAGGCCTTTCTCTCCAGTCTATGCCCACTTGAATCATTGGAAAATGCATCTGGCTAACGCTTCTAAAACAGTCATGTGAGCTGCCTGGGAAGAGCTATCTCTACCCTTGGGAAACCCCTGGATGCCTGCTCCAGATCAGTTCCGCATCTGTGGCCGTGGACAGCACTGATGTCAACAGTGGCAGCAGAGACTCAGCAGGCTGCAAAGATCGGAGATCAAAAGGCTGGTAAGACCTCCGACAGCACCTCCCAGTCTGCAGCGAGAGGTGGCCCCCTACACTGACCAGAGAGCTGACCACACAGTGTAAACACCTGAGCAGGCAGGTGGGGGTGGGATACACGGTACTCTCTCCTTCCCTCACCGCAGGCCACATCCATCACAAAGGCTAACTCCCGTCAGTTCCTCCGAGGATTCCTAACCTCCCTGCTTTCTTCAGTCTTCCCTTGACGTCACAGGCCTCGGTTTGAGGTCAAGAAGCCCCAGACTTGGAGCTGGACATGGAAACCACTCCCTCATCAGATTCATTCCAAATGACACTGCTCCCACATGTGGAAGAAAACAACACAGGAGTGTGAACATACAGCAAACTAGACAATAAGACAACATACAGCCCTGGGCCAAAAACCACAGCTTGGGGCCTGTCATGCAGTGACTCGGTTCCTTTCCTGTTTTACGTTCATGCCAGGGTACCTTAATGTCACCAGGTCTGAAGCCCTCGACATTCACACCCTCCAAGGTGAGGCCCCCAGCACAGCAGTGGCTGCCAGTCACAGGCCACATCTCCAAGAAGATCATCCCCGTGGCACCGATTGCGGATCAGCCACAGTGAAGGCTAGAATGGAGCAATGGTGGTCTAGTGGAGAGATTACACGGATTTCCTGAACGGTCTGCAAAGCCCAGCTTTCCTCAGAGCCTCTGCAGCAAGCCCACCTCCTGTGTGCAGAGCCCTTCCTTCCCAGAGGCCTGTGGGTTTCAAGAGCTCCCCTCTCCAGGGACTCACAAATACTCAATGAGGATTCCTCAGTCTCTCACGGCCATTTGCTTCCCTCCAGGCCCTCAGTCTCCACTCTCACTTTCTGCTGAATCATTCAACATTAAGAATTGGCTAAACTATTCTGTGTAGGATTTACCAGTAGAGGAGGTGCGCTGCCCACCCCCACCCCCCCCACCCCCGTCCTGCCTCTCTCCGGGGTGGTCTCTCTCCTGTTCCCGGTGAACCGGTCCTCCTGCCTCCTTGCCCCTGAGCTTGCTGTCGCCTCTCAGGTGCACATTCTCATCATCTCCTTCTCAGATACCTAACAGTGTGCCGCTCTTCTGTGGCTCTGAAAATCAAAACCCGTGCATCTGCCTCAGCACCATCGCACGCTCCAGATCCTTCCCCTACGGGGGGCGGCAGCTCACTGCCTCTGGTCTTTTGCTGAACTGACAGAAGCAAAAGCCAAAGACAACAGCCTTGCCCCTGCCTCCCTCTAGCGCCCTCTCTACCGCAGGCCCCCATTGCCACCTCCTCTTCTGCTATGATGTCCCTGATGCATTGCATGTACTCATTGCATGTTCTTTCATGTCTATTCTGTGTAAACGCTGGCCTTCCCTAGGGCCAACAGCCTTTTGTCCCTCTCCCCCAAACACTGATGTCACCCAACTCAGGATTTTGCATGGCACCTTCATAATTTTGCTGTAACCTCATACAGTCTACATTTCACTTAATATTTTCTTAAATCAAGTACTTTTTTCTTAACTATTTTGCCAAAGGAGGTTTTATACTACAATGGTAAGTAAAAATAATAACACGCTACAATGGAAGACATTACAGACAAAAGCAGCACAAACAACATGCCAACGAACACCAGGCTCGCATCACTGCTGGACACAGGCTCCAAGGCTGTGACCCGGTCTGTCCTTTTGTTAAGAGGGAAATTCCAAAGAAAGACCGAGAACTACCAGCAAGCTGAGGCCTTCTCTTTGACAGACTCCCAGTGCCTGAAAGAAAAATCAAAAGGAGTCTCTTCTCCCTCTCCTTCTGTGTTAGCTAATGCTCTATCTGTGCACTACTTAAGGTGATCAACCACCAAGACCACTGCCAACTGTGTGCTAGGGTTTCCCTCCCATCCCCTAAGGCTTTTATCAAGGGCTTTACAGCTTCAGTGTCTTCAGTGGTTGACTGTATTTCTTAGCGCCATTTCACAAACCCTTAGCAAATGAGATTACAGACAGCAATCTGAAACAAAAGAAATAACATGGAATTCTCTCATGTGAAAAGAGCACAGAACAACAGCGATCCATCCAGGCTGGAGCCCACATCTACCCCAGCTGGGGCCACACATCGGGGCTGGAGCCTGGAATGTGTCCAAAGCCTGCCGTCAACACGTTATCAATAATAATCAACTAAGACAAGAGGGTGCATACTGCCTGCAACCCCAACATTCAGGAGGCTGGGACTAAGACCAGCCTGGGCAATGTAAGCAAAGCCTGGCTGCAAAAAGAAAAGCAATAATAATTAATAATAATAATAATAATAATAATAATAATAATAATAACAATAATAATACTATAAACAATAGGCAACATCTGAGAAACTGGTAGCCATGCACCCAGACACATGCTAGCCAGGCCATACAGTGTCCTCCTGGGGTCACTGCCTTTTGATGACCATCATTTATATACACTAGGCAGTCAGCCCATAAGCGGCAGATTCAGAATTTGCAGGAAATCCGTCCAGCTCCAGAGCCTGTGCTCTTCATTCTTCTGCTTCCCTGACTCTGAGACCAAAGCAATTTCAAACCTCACAAACTGCAAAATAAGAGCCTGCTGCTCTTAAGCACAATTAAGACAATGGGGCTGACACAACAGGAAAACTATTCGGGGTGTAATTAACCATAATCACTGGTGTCCTCTAATTGTTTGGGAAAATAAAGTCTTCTGCTCTTGACAAGCTATAATTCTGGAGTGCGCCGAGAAGGTTCGAGTCCTCGCTCGGGTCTGTATCCCTCCAGCACGTGCACGTGCTATTAGTCAGATCTCACGGTGGATTCTAGGAAGGCTCCGGGGAACTTCAGTGTGTAACTGAGAATCAAGTCAACTGGGGCTTGGGGGAGAGCTAAGCCCTAATGCTCAGCCCTTCCTTTTACAGCTGGGAACACAGAGCACGGCCACAACTTACCAAGAATATACATACAGAGCTCTGTCATAGCCAGGCACCTGGGGCACCTCAGGAATCCCATAAGCTAAACCCAGACATCCCGGAGCTGACCACCAGGCCCCACCACTTAGTAGCTAGATGACGTCAGACAGATCACACGTTGTTATCCATTTCTGGTGACTAAAGGACTCGAGACATGTGAGAAATTGGGAGCCTGCACACACGGTGCATATCAGGCTGCTCATACTACCGTCTCGAAAGCCTGGCGAAACGTGAAGGATCTCGTCAAGGCTGCTGAGAGTAGTGGCAAAGGTTTAGAAAGGAGACCTTAGAACCTTTGTCATTTTAATTCCACCAGAATGAGTGCAAGAGGTAGTCACCATGCTCCTGTGGCCAGATTTGCTGATTCCACTAACCCAGTTTCCAAAAGAACAAACTCCAAAGCAGCAACACAAGGGAGTATTTACTTAGCATATACTTAGTATTTACTTAGCATATACTTAGTGAGATGCTGCAAACACTGACAGAAAAAGAATTACGTAAGGATTTCACCTTGCCAACTTGTTAAATAAAAATTAACAAACTAGCTGAGCAGTGGTGGCGCATGCCTTTAATCTCAGCACTCAGAAGGCAGAGGCAGGTAGATCTCTGTGAGTTTGAAGCCAGCCTGTTCTACAAAGCTAGTTCCAGGACAGTCAGAGCTACACAGAGAGATCCTGCCTTGAAAAACAGAGAGAGAGGGGAGGAGAGAGAGAGAGAGAGAGAGAGAGAGAGAGAGAGAGAGAGAGAGAGAGAGAGAGAAAGTAACGAACGATGTTGCCTTCTTTCTTGTATCCCATAGCAGATATCACCCATCCATCAATCACAGAAGCAGAAGACAGTCCTGCCAGTTCACATTTTGAGTTCTGGAAATGAAGGTCTAAGCAAGCAGCCAGGGAATGAGGCCCAGGACTAAGCAGCAGCATCTGGGTTACTTTTACTTCGGTTCCTTTGGTAAGACATTTGACTGGAAACAGTTAAGGATATAATATGTAATACATCTTGCATGAATAGTGAAGGAAAGATACAGAGGGCTCAAAACCCAAAACACAGCAATGTGAGATGCTCTCAGTCTGAACCACAGAAGAACAACAAAACACCCCATCCTCCCCAGGGTCCGTAAGCAGCATCTTCATCTGAAAGGGAAGAGTGAAGGAACACAGACTGAGATAAAGGTGCTTTTAAAGATGCTCCAATGCATAGAAGCTGGCTCGGCCTTAATCCCTATAGGCCTGCTAAAGAGAACCAAAGAGTCAAATGATAGGCCAGAGGAAGGAGAGTCCAGGAACACTAGCAGCACCTCCTCTGGGCACTTGACCATGAAAGGTTTGAACAAGTGTTAAGTCCAGTTGCTGCCTAGAAAAGAGACTTTATGGGGTTGGAGAGATGGCTCAGAGGTTAAGAGCATTGCCTGCTCTTCCAAAGGTCCTGAGTTCAATTCCCAGCAACCACATGGTGGCTCACAACCATCTGTAATGAGGACTGGTACCCTCTTCTGGCCTGCAGACATACACACAGACAGACTATTGTATACATAATAAATAAATAAATAAATAAATAAATAAATAAATAAATAAATAAATGACTTTAAAACGGGAAAGATCTTAGGGCTTTCATGCCCTGGGCATAGCCTGACTACAAGATCTCAACTCACTGTGCAAAAACCCAGTGAACTTAACGAAAAGGTCTCTTACCCTGAGAGACAAGAAACAGAAATGAAGTTCCAAAGACACTGGGGCCTCTACAGGGGCTACCAAGCTTCTAAGAAAAAGTTGATGAAAAGACCAGAGACTATCATCTAGAATATATAGATGGTAAATAAGGCTTCCTCATAAACACTAAAGAAAGACAGGCCTGGTGGTTCATACCTGCATTGGGGAGGCTTAGGCAGGATTGCTATGCATTCTAGACCATTCTGGGTTACAAAGAGGGAGGGGAGGAGAGGAGAGAGAAGAGCAGAAGAGAGGAGATGAATGGATGAGCAAAAGGAAGGGAGGGAGGGAGGGAGGGAGGGAGGGAGGATGGGGAGAGACTGAGTTTGTTTCTGGGTCTCACATGACAGGGAATAGACTTCTCAAGTTTCCTCTCATCCCACATGCATGCATGCCATGGTGCGGCAGGTGTGTCGCACACACACACACACACACACGTACATACAGGGGATAGAGACGGGGAAAGAGGGAGAGGTTTGACTGAAGCATTCTCAGGAGCAAGGAGTCAGGGAAGAAGAGGGAGCCAGGGGCTGGAGCACCTGCTGTAGACACCCAGCAAGGAGGTGACACTTCTGTCATTTTGGTTACTGCAGAACTGCTGAGAGGAGGCCACTTTAAAGCATTTCAATTGTAAGCATCATTTCACACAAGAAATTGAAACCACTTTCTATCTTAGCTTACAACCCCTTAGTTCTGTGTCAGTGGGTTTTTTTCCTCCTTTATTTTTTTAGATAATAAATAGATGTACATAATTCAAGCACCAAGGAATATCTTTAAAAAGAATATCTCTATATTAATCTCTATCTACTGCAAAAAGAAGATGAGCACTGAGAGATGCATCAATCTATGGGCCAAAGGAGGGATTATTACTCTGTCCATTTAGCAGAATCATAGCAGTAGGTTCTACCACCTCGCCAGAAACAGATTTTCGTCCCAGTTAAGGGACCACCTTGAGAACATGGCTTTAAATACAATCACAAGGTGATTGGTTACTGCCCTAATAACCAAGCCACTGTTGCACAGCACACATCTTGCCAGCCGGTCATTAATGTAGTTCACAGGATTCACAGCTGGGGAGATTGTTGATGATTTCCATCTCCAGTCGCATGTGTAGAACCTTCCAGAACATGTGTAGAACTGTCCAGATTCCATGAAAGCCGCCCAGGAAGAATAAAGCTTCATTTCTCCAGGTTCTACAAGACTCAGCAAGAGGGTCTTATCATCAATTAAGAGAATGAGCAAGAACCGTGGCAATAGCCTGTAATGTATGACAGCCCCTAGTGTCACAAATGCCAGTTAACACAGAGACCACACAACTGGTCACCAAGCGGAGAACCTGAGAGTGTAGAGCACTCAGCTCTAAATGAGATATCTGTATCCCTTCCCCTCCCTTACAGGGTCTGTGAATTATTGCAGAAGAGGGGGCAGATAGATTGTAAGAGCCAGCGGGAGTCTGTAGTAAAACAACATTTTCCAGACACGGCAGGGCCATTGCACATGTGAACTCATAGTAGCTGTGACTACATGTTTAAGACCTTCCAAGATCAAGTCGGCTGAAATCCTAGCACGGATGGGGGGGAGGAACTCACAATGACCCACCCTAATCTGAGACACTATTGTCAATTGAATGGTTCTGGGAGGCTCACTTCAAAGACGCGAACCCTAAGAGGTTACCCATGCTACAATAGATGGTCCCACACACATATATAGGCAGCACTGAATGGATTTACTGAGTATTAAGACAGAGAGGCAGAGATAGGAGAGAGAGAGAGAGAGAGAGAGAGAGAGAGAGAGAGAGAGAGAGAGAGCATGAGACATGAGGCTGGGGGATAGTAGTTAGTGGGGCGGGGAGGAATTGGAGGGAAGGAAATAAGGGGGTGATTTTCTCCAAACACAAACTATTTCTGAGGCCTGAAGTATAAAAAGGAGACAGCCTCTCACCTTCCTGCCCTCTACTTCCTGGGTTTCCAGCTGATCACTTCCAGCCCGGCATTGTCTCCAGACCCCACCTGCCATCCCTGAGTCCTCTGTGCATGCGCAGACACACATCCTCAGCACCGCCCCCTCAGGTTGTAAAGGGGCATTTATGCACACCTGCCTCCACCTCGCTTTTTCCACTCGATGTGTCCTGAAGGTCCGCCACGGATCACTAGTCTAGGAAGGTCTGCCTTTGTGAGTCAACCCACTTGCAGATTAAAAATATTGTTTACATGTCTTTCTGAACATGGGGCTTCCTGCCATATTCTCTTAGCAACAGAGCATAGCAACCAGCTTCAGAGCGTCTACATTAGAGCAGAAGCGTCAGCAGCTGAGAGAGAGACCTTCAGGTAGACAGAGAGGTGCACAAGCTAATCTGCAGGTGCCTTTCCTCTTGTGTAAGGAACCTGAGTCTGTAGATGTTAATCTCTGTGCAGAGGGGATGGAGGAAGTATTACAGTCCATCCCCCACATTTCTGGGTGGACAAATACATTATTCCATAGGTGGAAAGCCAAAAAACTGGTTTTTTTTTATGTTGTTGTCATTGTTATTGGGGTTGTTTGTTTGTTTGTTTGTTTGGCGGTGGGGGGATGGGGTGGGGGTTTGAAACAGAGTTTCTCTGTGTTGCCTTGGCTGTCCTGGAACTCACTCTATAGACCAGGCTAGCCTTGAACTCACAGAGCTCCACCTGCCTCTGCCAGCTAAGTGCTGGGATTAAAGGTGTGCGCCACCACTGCCCGGCTCATACTGTTTTATTTTTAATTTGCAAATAAGTGCGTACATATAAAACATCCCACTAGATGGTTCTGAGTATTATGCATCCTTTTATAACAATCATCCCAAATGAAGAAGGCATTTGTATCGTGTCCCTTTCTAGGCAACTCCATGTCGGCAATTACTCATTTTTACTTTATAAGTGGAGTTGTTTTTGCTTTGCTTGCGTTTTATAAGGCTACAAAGACACACTGTTCAGAACGCATCTTGTCTCTAGCCAGGATCCCTGCCTGCCCCAGTCCTGACAAGATCCCCTTATTGACCCCACACCCACACTTCTCTCCACCATGATCCACAGTGGCCTGTAAAACGATGTCTCCCAGAATCCATCAATTCAGATTCCATTCTACTGTTACCTAGCGTCTCTGGGATCTACTGAAAAAGAACCAACTAAATGTTCCTTAAGTCCTTTCCCAAAGCCAATTTATAATTAGAAAGCAAAGTGTCATTCCCTGCTCCGGGTTGCTATGGAAACGACGAAATGCAAATGTCACTTCACAGTGACAGTCACTGTCAGAAAGGAGACAGGATGCTTGCAGAGAGCCAAAGGTGCCCCTGAGATGGGGAAGACACACAGGGGCTCGGCTCCAGCCATCTGCCTCCTCTGACGGTGCAAACACTTGAACTGCTGATTGACAGAAGTTCGGAGTGAGCAAGGGCCTTTCATGGGACGCCCATGAAATGGTCCCGGAATTGCATGCCATGCAGGACCACATCACAGGACCACAAGCTCAAAGGAAGACAGTGAGGAATGGGGTGTTCCTCGGCATCCGCTGTGATTTGGGGAGTAGGAAGGGAGACATTTTATGAGGAAAGCCACGGCCTGGAGGTCTTCAAAGTAGACAGAACTGGCAAAATAGAGCCCGCTTTGAGGAATAGAAAAAGTGAGCCGCATAGAAGGCAGGGGTAGGAGAGGGGGCAGGGCAGGGTCATAAAGTCTACAGGACCACTTTTCAAGGAACTAGCGAGGCAGAGTAGAAAATGGTTCAATAAAGCTGCCAGAGCAGCCCGATTCTGGGACAGCTCCAAACCTTAACCGTCTCTACAACAGGAGGTGCAGATTAACTGGGCAGGAGAAGGGGCTGTGGTTCTTTGCTGCCCTTGAGGCCTGAAATCACCCTGCTGTCAACAGTCCAGGCAGAGCAGGAACCGTGGATAGGATTGGGAGAGAGTGGACCGGATCTCGGGATTCTGCTGGAAGATAGGCCATGCTGGCCCCGTTCCTTTAGGAGCCTACGTGGAGGCAGGTGAGGAACCGGAACTATTTAGTTTGTTTCTTACGAGAAGCAGTGCAGGTCTAAGACCTTCACCTCCAACACAGCAAGACTAAACTCCTGTCAACTATTTCTCCCGTATCTACCCACGAGCTCAGACTGCCAGGGAAACTGAATCATGAAGCGACAGTCTGGAAACAGAAATAAAACGAAAAGGGAACCGTTAAGATACAGGTTTTATATGCTTTGTCATGTGAGTCCGTTGTGAGCTTTAAGTCTTCTGTGCCAAAAAGGAATGACACAGATTAGTAGCTGTGAATTCTAAAACAACGGCCCTTTCCTACTACAGTTCCCCATCGCGCAAGCAAGGCACGCGCACTGACACTCCCATTGCATGGCCCAGTCTGAGCAGTGCCTATTGGTGGTTAAGGTGAAAACAAACTCTTTAAAATTGTACTTTTTCCTCATCTCATTTTCATTTCTAGGAAATAAAACGTGTTTGCTTCATCAAAGATATAATACAAAGTAGTGTCGTACTGTATTAGTTTTCCACCGCTAACCTAACAAATTGCCACAAATGCTGAGTTCCAAAGCAACACGTAGGGTTAAGCCAGCCCCTTTAGGGGGCGGGTTTTGCCTCGGGCGTTTGTTGACTGATAAATCCAGCGCACAGAGGCTGCGCCCGCCCCTTTTCTTTCCTACCTCCTGGGCTACGCGGGAACCTAGGTTCTGTAAATTTACCATTAAAGTGGTAAATATTCCTTTATATCTGCATTGCAATTATTTACGCCGACACAGCAACAACCATCTGAGCTGGGGCAAGCATGAGGACCCAAGCTTGATCCTTAGAAACCCTGTTTTTAAAAGCCTGCTCATGGAGGCAGATACGTGTCGCCCATCACTGAGAAGGCGACAGGCAGATCCCTGGGGCTTACTGGCCAGCCAGCCTAGCCTAAATGATAGGTTGCAAACCAGTAACAGATTCTGTCACAAAAAACAAGGTAGATAGCTCCTGAGGAAGGACCAAGGCTGACCTCTGATTTCCAGCCTATACAGACACACATAAGCACTACAAATCTAGGATCTTACAGTTCACGTCTTACTCATGAGTCCAAAGCCTGGCCTGGGTATAATAATAAATACTGGACCAGATTTCCTTCCTGGAGGCTCCAGAGGGCAGCTTCCTCCTCCTCTTTGACAGTTTCTAGGGTCTCTGCATTGCTTGGTCATGCCCTCTACTAAAACCACAGCGATGGTGGCCCTCATTTCTTCCTACCTCACTGAAGGATCTCTGTGATCGTAGTGGATCCACCCCGAGAATCCACAATAACCTACTTGAAAACCAGCCGGTTAAGTCCGTCTGCAATCTTAATTCCTTCTCATACTGATACATAGCATATGCAGATGCTGGATTAGGAAGTAAACATGTATGGAAGCCATTATTCTGCCTACCACAGAGAGGCACCACATGAGATACCCAGAGTCCTAGGTCCATGTGCACCTAATACAGTGACTCTCCACCTGTGGGTCGCGACCCCTTTGGGGTCACCTAGGACCATCAGAAAACACAGATTATAATTCATAACAGTAGCAAAATTATAGTTATGAAGTAGCAGTGAAAATAATTTTATGGTTGGGTCACCACAACCTGAGGAGCTGTATTAAAGAGTCACAGTGTTAGAAAGGTTGAGAACCGCTGATCTAATTGGTGGTGACATTAAATACAAATCTGGCGCTCTGCTTTAAGGAAACTGGCGAGCTGGCCTCTTCCGACTGGATAGAATTGCTCAGTGTAGGACTTTTTACTCCAGGCCTTAAAGCCTCTAAACCTCCCCAAATTAGAAGAGGTCTTCTGATGGAATGGGAAGGGAAGGGGACAATCAATCTGTGCAGAAAGTTCTTAGAACCACTGGTCATCTAGGGTCAGGTATCCAAATAAAGCCCTATTCATTTTTACTCAAACCCAGGTTTCCCCCAACATTTTCTATCCTCTCCCTTAAAGGTGACTTAGAGGGACCAGGTCAGACATTTATATCACTCTCATAAGGAGATGGAGAGAAGCAAATTCTTGGATTTGATAAGTGCTGAGATCCACAGCATCCATGTAAATACTCAGTGGGCATTGCAGTCCACTGTAATCCCAGCACCCACAGACATGGGATCCAAGAGCAAGCTGGCTACCCAGACTAGCCATATCACTGAACTCTGGGGCAACTGAAAGAGACTCCACCTTAACCAATAAGATAAAGAACAATCAAGGTCAACCTTCAATCTCCATCTACATGTTCATGTGTGCCTACACACATAGGAGATCATACATGTGAACATGCACACACACACACACACACATATACCTACAAAAATGCCAATTTTAAATTGCATCCTAGCCAACATGCGACCGATCTGGCAAGGTAATTTTACTAGTCCCTTGCATTGTGTCTTGAGTAGACAAGGTGATTTTACTAGTCCCTTGCATGGTGTCTTACTCAGAGCTAGACTATATCTATTGCATAAGTAACTACAATCAAGGGGATAGTAGAGCTAAGTGGGACATAAGGACGGTAAAGAGTGGGGTTTTGATGTCCTCTGGCCCTTCAAAGGCACCTTGGGAAACTTGATGCTTGACAGGGATTTGTAAACCCCCATAGTCCAAGAAATGCACCTGCTATGTGCTGATTTACAAAGCAAACCCATCAGGTTGTAATCAGCACACTGGCTAATTTCATGTCAATTTGATACAAACTATAGTCATCTGAGAGGAGGGAGCCTCAGCTGAGAAAATGCCTCCAGAAACTTGGGCTGAAAGCAGACAAGGCTGTAGGGTATTTTCTTATTTAATGATCAGCGGGGGAGGGCCCACTGATCAGCCCACTTTAGGAGGGCTCACCTCCGGGTTTTATAAGAAAGCAGACTGAAGAAGCTATGGGGAGCAAACCCATAAGCAGCACCCCTCCATGACCTCCATCTTGCCACTGTTCTGTTGCTGTGAAAAGATACCATGACCACAACAGCTTTTATACAGGAAAGCATTTAATTGGCGCTTGCTTACAGTTTCAGAGGCTTGGCCCATCATCACCGTGGCAGGATACATGGTGGCAAGCATGGCAGCATGGTACTAGAGAGGAAGCTAAGAGCTACACTCTGATCTTCAGGTGAAGGGAGAAGAAGAGAGATAGGCTTTTGAAACCTCAAAGTGAACTCCTATTAACATACGTCCTCCAACAAGGCCACACCTCCTAATCCTTCTCAAATAGTGCCACTTCCCGGTGCTGAAACATGCAAGCATTTGAGCCTGTGGGGGCCATTCCTCTTCAAACCACTACAGCCCCTGTGTCAGCTACTACCCCCAGGGTTTTGCCCTGTTTGAGTTCCTGCCCTGACTTTCTTCAGTGATAGAATTACAATGGAGGTGTAAGCCAAGTAAACCCTTTCCTCCTCAGCTTGCTTTTGGTCATGGTGTTTCATCATATCAATAATAACCCTAACTAGGAAAACTAGCATTCTTCACAAGGTACCAGGAAATATCCGACCACCCCACTTTAACAGTGGCATTTCATGAAGCCAGTACGTCAGGTGAGCATCTCTGTGTGATAAGCTGTGACCAGAAGTATTTCTTGGGTTTCTTAGTAAAATACATAAAGGTACCCAAACAACAAAAAGGAAAACCACTGCTCTAGAACTAACTATTCACACTAGAGCCCAGGCTTAGGGGAGGCTTCCTGAAGAAGAAGCTTTTATAGCACCTTGGTTCCAAATGGCTGGTAATTCTCAGCTTCTTAATTTGTGTTGTCTTTCATTGCAGACAGTTTCAGTAAGACAAGGTGGGGGGATGACAATAGAATTGCTATCCTCTTTCTGTACCAGGGCACTGTCAATTCTTTATCAAAGTATTTGTCTGGAATTCTCTCTCCTCCTTGAATAAAACAGGCAAGACAACAGTGTCAGGATGCTCCGGAAAATGGTCTGGGTGCTGTAGATCTGTCTACGCAGGTACATGCTACACTAGAACAGAAGAACCTGGACTTCAGGAATGTGTCTGCAGACACACAGGCCTCGGGGTCCAACAGTATCGACTCCATGGGGAAATGAGGGAAGGCAGGCATGCCCCTGGCATGGCCCCATTGCTCCCGGTTGGCAGGTTTGGCACAGGTGTGGTTTTCACTACTTACACCAGCTAATCTCTAAGAGGGCTCACCTAGCGTCGCTGCTGGGTAATCTTGAATAAGTTATTGGGAAAAGCCAGGAAGCAACCATAGGCTCTAACCTACAGGGCAAGTCTGATCTGTTAGACTAAGGCGCATGTGTCCCCAAACTCAGATGTTGATGATGGGGGATCCTAACTCAATAAGCTTCGTGCATTCTTAAAGAGAAAGGAAGACATCAGATATCTCTCTCTCACACACACACACACACACACACACACAAACAGTGGGGGTTGGGAAGTAAGGACACATGAGAAAGTCTATAAGCCGGAAGAGAGTCTTCACCAAAAACCAGGTTTGGTCCCCTGATCTTGAATTTCTGGCTTCCAGACAGTGAGGATACAACTCCCTGCTGTCTAAGCCACTCTGAACACAGCGTCGTGTTTTAGCCGTAAAACAGACTATCAGACTAATACCCTGCTAGGTGCAATAGGTACCTGCACTCCTGCAAAAGGACAGGCCCACTGACTCAGTTCAAAATAGAGTCTGGCCCCAGCTTGACCTGGGCTATAGAAGGATCTCTGGCGATGACATAAAAGCTGACATTCCTCAGGGGCTTTTGAAACCCATTCCCATCTGCCAAAAGGAGAAATTTTCCCTTACCTCTGGCAGAACGGACATACTGCTCTATTGAGATATATCTATAGTTGTATATCAAAGCCCACATGGGCCTCCAGGCTCCCTCAGTCCCAATTCAGAAGTATTGTTACACATTTCAAAGCCCCTATGCTGGCTCTTCTCACCTTAGATGCCCCTGGCTGTTTCCTCTTTTTGTATCTACAATAAAAACCTTCCTATTCCATGGAGCAATCATGTCTCCAGTTTCTTTACTGTGCCCACTTACATACACACACTACCTAAGTAGAACTGCATTTCAATGCACTGTGATTTTTTTTCTACCATCAGAATTCTCAGCAACTCCAAAAAGCTATTTTGAAATATAAATATTAAAATATGATAGAGAAAGCATGCAATATCTGTAAAAATATTTTACAAATTCAAGACCAAACAAAATCACACACACACACACACACACACACACACACACACACACACACAAATCCTAAAACAAATTAAAGGTTAATCCTGAAGTGTTCCCATATCTAGCATGAAGGGTAGCAGTCCAGTCCGAGGACAAGCCTTGTGATGGTTTCCTGGGTATCTATTTGATTAGAACTCACAACTGATTTTTGTTGCTGTTTTAAAACTTCAGTTTTTCTCACTTATTTGTTTTTGCGTGTGTGCGTACATGTGAGGTGCTGCCGAGCATGGGTGGAGATCAGAGAACAACTTACAGGAATCTATTCTCTCCTTCTACCATGTGGTCTTGAACATCACGCCCAAAACTTAACCGCTAAGCCACCCCGGGTGCTTTTTGCTATGTATTTCTGTATGTATCACATTCTAGGGTAGAATTAATAAACAAGGTGTGGAAATAATTTAACTCACACAAGACAGTTATTCAGGGGCAATACGGGGGCTTTTCCACTTTCCAAATTGTACTCTCAGGAATATGTTTAATGGTTGTAAAGAATATTTTATAAATGAAATAAAGAAAGTAAAAGAGAGGGAGAGAGAAGCCTCCGTGGTTGAGACTGCTTGCAGGAGCCGGGCAGTGGAGACACACGTCTTTAATCCCAGCACTGGGGAGGCAGAGATAAGCGGGTCTCTGTAAGTTTGAGGCTAGCCTGGTCTACAGAGCGAGTTCCAGAACAGCCAGGACTACATGGAGAAACCCTGTTTTGAAAAACAAGAACAACAACAATAGATAGATAGATAGATAGATAGATAGATAGATAGATAGATAGATAGATAGATAGATAGATAGATAACAACAAATATCCACTCCAGAAGCAATGCCCTCTTCTGTCCTCCCTGGGCACCTACAGCCACATGCTCATGCGCACACCCAGAGAGAAAGACACACATACACATAAATAAAAGAAAAATTTTAGAGAAAAAAAAAAGAGGCAAGTAAAATAGAATATCTGTCATCACTGATACT
Organism: Microtus ochrogaster; assembly: GCF_000317375.1. Lineage (NCBI taxonomy): Eukaryota > Metazoa > Chordata > Mammalia > Rodentia > Cricetidae > Microtus > Microtus ochrogaster. The sequence goes on along the minus strand of NC_022011.1, from coordinate 62,984,808 downwards.
TCCTTTAATCCTTTTCTCTCTCCTCCCTCAGGTTTGCTTCCTGGAATGAGCATGCTAGGAAAGACCACCAATCATTCTTTTAAAAAAAACATATTAGATGATCTAGAAACAGCTTTGAACACCAGATTTTACAGCTCAGATGGATCTGTTATATAGATTGCATATATGTTTATTTTAAATATAATCATTGACTGAAATCAGCCCACACTCCTGGACAATGAAAACAATAGCCCTGGGGATAGAAGAGCAATTCCATGGCTCTCCTGTCTGGTTATTAGGAAAACACAGGGGAACAGACATCCAAGAAAGGAAGTTTCTTATTTCTTTTCTTTTCAGGGTAATTTAGGTAAATTATAGACATTTTCCTTTCAGAGCAGCAGACTATCAATAGAATCTTAAGTGTGGCTCATTTATATTAATGGCGTCAATTTAGACCTTCTTGGTTTCATCTTCCTTTATGCTATCAGCCTTCAGCTGGAATTAAAATAATTTTTTAAGATTAGTAAGTTGCAAATCAAGAGAAGAATGTTTTGTGTGTGGATCCCGGGTTTGAGTAGAAGTGGAAATAATTTCAGAGCAATCATCTTCTGTACTTAATGAGTCTGAACGCATCCCATTCAAAACAATGTGAATGGGTTCAGTATAAAAGAATCTATTTCTTGAAAAGTGGAACCACTTTGCCAGATCTGTCATAGCCCTGAAGGTGTTTCATCTTCAATAAACTATTTAGTGTCAGTTGGATTGCTGTCGTGGGTGTGTGTGTGTGCACGCGCACGCACATGTGTGTGTGTATGTGTGTGTGTGTGTACACCAATGTGTCTGAGTGTTTGCCCATCTCTCTTACTAGGCAGAGTTATTTTGATCATAGTTTTAAAGTGCAAGTCACTTAGCCCCCATGTTTTGAGGCTTGCGGTGGTGACAGCACATGGCAAAGGAAGAGGTAAGGAGGCACAGACTTCTTAGGGGGCACACACCAATGACCTATGACCTTCCAATAAGTCCCACCTGTTACCTACCATCCCCAAAAAGTGCCAAGCTGGGAAGTAATTCATAACACACAGCTTTTCTAGAACAATCTAGATACAGTGGAAAAAATAGAGCATACTCCTTAAGAAATATCTGTCTTCGTGGGCAGGTCAAGTAACAAGGTAGCATGAGTGTGCCCATACCCCAGAAAGAAACAGAAGAAACTCTGCGTTCCCTCAAAATGTGGGGAAAGTAACTCAGTGAGAAAACAGTTACCCTAAATGAACAAGACCCCAGGTTTAGTCCCCAGTACTAGAAAAGGCCAGCAAACCTAGTCCAAAACTACTGCTGTACATTGAGGGGCCACAGCAGATGCCATATTACAAATTGATGAGTCTCGGGCACAATGCAGGGACCTCCCGGGGACGTTCGTACCATGAGCTAAACATTATGTGGCGTGTAAACATTATGTTGCTCTCCCGTGAAGAGAGCAAGCTCCTCCCTCAGCTACTCGCATTAACGCCGTCTGTCCTTCCTTTTGTCACCAAGTCAAGGACCTCTGATAGTTGAAAGTCTGTTGGGCCTGAAGAGAAATGGATGTTTTATATTATGCCATCAGCCATAAAGCTGTGAAAAGCAAATAGTAATTGCATCCTCCTTTCTGGGAACCTAAAAGGGGCCAAGGGAGGCAGCACTGAGCAAATGTCTCATGGGAGAATACTTCTAACCCCGGCCCAAACCGCAGCACTGAAACAAGGTGACCGAGGCAATTTCATTTCCTCCAGCCACTTTGAAGAGCGGACTGCCTGCCTATATTGCTGCTTCCTCCACGCTGGCCTCTCACGCGTGGCCACCCAGTGCCCCACTGTCCTTTGGACACCGAGTGGTCAGCTGTCCTCTCCTGTAAAACGCTCACCACACCCTTCTTTTCTCTTTAGCTCCTCCAGCACCACTTGGTTTGCATCTCATGCATGTGTCTTCATTTGCCAAATTTTAAAGAAATGATTTAAGCAAATAATTTAACCAAAGCCATAGGTAACATTTCGTAGACCAGCTACCTTAAGTGACTAGTACTCAATGCGACAGTTACAGACGCCGAGAAAAATCGACAAGCAATAGTCTGTGAAAATAAAAAAGAAGAAGAAAAGAAAAAAGAAAGAGAGAGGGGGACTGGGAAGGGAAAAAGAAAGGAAGTGGGGAGGGAGAGAGAGAAGAGAGAAGAAAAATCAAGACATGGGGAGGACCCACAGGCTTCGGCTCCTCCACCTCCTACACTGGCCTGTCCCTCCTCTTCACAAGCCTTCCTTTCTATTTATTTACCTCAACTCAGTTGGTTCTGGCTGCCTCTGTGGATCAGGGGTAGCCAGTGGCACCAACTAGAAGATGAGCCTAGTGCACTATCTCTCCAGAACTGGAGTGCTGTGCTCCTGGACGGCACATAACCTTCAAAATGTGAAGTTATTTCTTCTGTGTAGTGTGAGGCCACCTCCCAAAAGGGTGAATTCCCACTGCAGCCAGCCCAGCACACACTAGGCCATCTAGAAAGCATAGTCGTGTGGATGCTGCCGTACAGCCATGCTCATCCAATACGGCAAGAGAAATAATCATATCTGAGGGTTTGTGAGAAAAGCCTTGCGGCCATTCCAAATATAAATGACCACCTTCACTCAATTCTTCTGTCATCCACTGGATGTTGGGGATACAGAAAGTGATGGTCCCACATCTGTCTTTTTTTCATATTGCCAGGTTAGACAGACAGACACACACACACACACACACACACAAACACACACCAGCCTGACCCTGGGAATGTTCACAGGCAGTGATATTCCAATTTTCTTTAAGACAGTTTACTAGATAGTGATACCATTCATTTAAGGTTCACCTACATCCGAGCAAAGACCAGGAGGAAATTCCTATGGATTTTCATTAGACCACTTACACTATGTAGCCATCCTTTCAAATGATTCAGTTCCTTTACTTTGGAAATGGATTTGCTGCCAGATGGGCCAGTCGTACATTCCTGAAGGCTGCAGGAATTAGCAGAGTCTTTGTAGACAACAACAGCCTGATATCTGATAGGATCGGATTTAAGCATTCACAGCATTGGACCAAGGAAATCTGTGTCTGATTAACAAATTGTCTAGAAACAACTGAACTAAAGAAAATATCCCCATGCATAGAGACGCTCACCGACTATGATCCAAAGTAAGCGCAAGATGGGGTTCTCAGTCAAAAATGGAAAGACGAGCTAGCAAATTGCTATGCTGGCACAATGGGCATTAAGCGATCACTCAAAAGTAGCCTTATGGGGCTGGAGAGATGTCTCAGCGGTTAGGAGCATTGCCTGCTCTTCCAAAGGTCCTGAGTTCAATTCCCAGCTATGACATGGTGGCTCACAACCATCTATAATGAGGTCTGGTACCCTCTTCTGGCCTGCAGGCATACACACAGACAGAATATTGTATACATAATAAACAAATATTTTTTTTAAAAAGTAGCATTATGGAGATATTATACCACGCAGAAAATCCTCAGATAGTATATTAGGTAAGCAAGAAGAAAAGGGGCAGGGCTATATGCATACTCATGACTGGTATACGTTGTTTTACTAATTGCCAACAAACAGGAAAAAGGAGGATAGGAATATTAAATAATGGCAGATTTGTGGTGATTTTGGTAGCTTCTTTTGTGGGAATGCCTGCTTTCTGCCATTTACAAAGAATATCAATCAATCCTGCATCGATTCAGGTAAGAAGGACCTGGGGGGAGGGACAGATTTTCAGCACTGAATCAAGTTCCTGAGAGTTCCTATATGGCCTTCTTCACCTGAAGGCAACCTCTTTCACAGATGAACAAAGAATGCCCCCTACGCCCCGAGTGACAAAGGTGGCTTCCTTGGCTTCCCACTGTAGCTCCAGCTTTGTGGTCCCCACATCCTAATGACTGCTTTTATCCACTGGCAGAGTGATCTCATTAGAAGGCACCATGCTAATGGGAAATGCATTTCCAGGACAAAAGATTTCATCATTCCCACACCAGGGACAGGACGGTGACAGAAGGCAAGCAGCAGATTTGCAGTCACTGCGGTGTTTCTTGCCTGGAAATGGAGAACAAATCTCCCTAGGAAAAGACACCAGGCACCCCAAGCTCCGGAGCTGCAGGGATATGGGTGAGACCCCAGACTCTGAGTCCCTGCCAAAGGCTGGCTGCAAGGCTGGCTGTAGGGTCGACCACAGAGCCACCAGTCCCCAAAAATCTTGTCCTTAATAAGGGCACGGTTGGGCTGCTGTTCCCAAGCATTCTCAAATGTCCCAGCATTTGCATGGGGAAGGAAAGGGCGAGGCCAGCAGACACCCCGCTCACGCCTCTCCTCAGTAGTATTACAAACTGAAATGTAGAAAATAGTTACGAAGAACTGCAGAGAAACTGGAGTCAAGTTTACACTGGCAAAGTGTCCCTCAGGATAAGGGATCAAGGGTCCTTCAGCCTGCTGTCCCTAACAGAACCAGATGTGTTTTCTCTATCTCAGAAGGCTTTGCTTCCGCTTCTCCGTGGACAGTCATTAGCAAGGTTCATTTTTTTTCTCCTGGTTGATGGCAGGGTTCGGGATGCTTAGCTGAGCTGAGCACTCAGTAGGCCCTCAACACATCGGAGTGGAACTAACTCCAATGAACGGGAAGTCCGAACGCTGTACCGAAAGACTAGGGAAGTTGCTCAAGAGAGCTAATGCTGCCCCAAATGCAATTTTAAATTGCAGAGTAGTCACATCTTCATAAAGCAAAAAAGGATCCAAGCATACTCCATCCAAAATATCCCTGCACTGTGTAACAGATCGTATCTGTGTTAATGTCTTTTACTGCAGTTTTTGGTTTGTTGCTTTGGTCCAGGGAGGTGCTATTTTATTGTGTTTTTTGATACTAAGTCTCCAATATCTCATGCATATTTTGCAATTACTGACCCCCTAACATGAATGGATTATCTTTCCAGTTGCTTAATAGACAAGTGTGACCAGTGGCCACCAGATTGGGCAGCTCAGAGGGGAATTCCAAAAAAAAAAGGAAAGTTACAATGCACAAAACATCTCTTTTAAAAGGAAACATGTTTGCAGTGACAATATATTTAATGACAAATTTTCCATAATCGACTTGGTACTGCTTTCAACTTGTTTTAGGTAGTTTTTCAAGGAAGCGGGGGCAGTTGCATGAACTTGCTTGCATGTGTAACAGCATCTCCTTTCATGCTCTCTGGCTTACTTTCTGAGATAGTCCTCTATCTGAGTCTGGAATCCCAGGATTCAGACAAACTAGCCAGCCAGGGAGCGCTGAAACCCATGTGCCTCTACCTCACCACAGCTAGGAAGTGACAAACAGGTAGCTACTTTCCCCTTTGCAAATGTGGACAAATCTAGATCAGAAAAGGTATCAAGAAAATCTCAACTCAAGCCTTTGTCCACAGCCACGCTTGCCATGAAAATCCAGTAAACGCACGCACATGCAAATGCTGCCTGTGTGGCACAGAGAACCCCGGAAGTTGCTTCCTACTAGTTTAAACAGATTAATAGCTGGTTGTGCTGTTCCGTTCAGCACTTTCCAAAGAGCTATATAATCTTCTTCTAAAGCTAATGTTTCTCTCACATATATTATAAACATGAACTTAACGGGATCACGATGACATCAGCACCAGGGACCCAAGAATACCACAAGCTCCTCTAAAATCCAGCTGTTCTTTCTTCCACCCCTTCCACGGGGCTTGTCCCACACAGGAGTCCCCTGACACACAAAGCATTCAAGCATGGTGAAGCAGGGCACCAGCACCCACTGTTCCAACACTGAGACTAAGCCCAAGGGCCAGTGAGGAGGATTATACTCTCCCCACCCCACCACCCTTTGACCCTGCTGCCCGAGCCTACAGGAACTTGAGACGTGGAAATTGTGAGCTGCTCAGCCACTGGCAATGAAGACTGAACAACAGCCCTGGTGGCCAGGCCAAGAGGTGAGACCCTGCAAAGGTCAGTTTACTTCAGTTTACCACAGAAATCAAGTCATGATTCAGGACCCTACCCCATAGAAACCAACACTAACAGAGGTCTAGACACTGGCCAATCAGACAAGCACGTCCCTCCCTTTGGGGTAGGTGGCACCTAGGAGAGAAACAGAGTCCCTTCCCCCAGACTCTCCAAGTTTTCTGACGTCAGAGGGAGCGGTTATTGTCTCCAGTCCCCAGGTGGAAATGGATAAGCTCTGAGGAGCAAGGCTCCAACAGGTTTGGAGACAAACTATACCACCGCCTCCCCAAAGAATCAGGCAGACAGCTCTGGGCTCCTCAGGAGGCAAAGGGTGTGCGGGGGGGGGGGGGGGGAACGGGAGCAAAGCCCCGTGAGGGAGTCTGGGAAAGGAAGTCCCTAAGGCTTGTCAGTCCCGAGCTGTGTGACCAAGATCTTCATAGAACACACATCTAAAGTACATATGTCTACAGCTCCGCAGATCCTCCCCTGCGAAGTGTTGAAACATGAATTACCTGGATGTGTTTTTCTTTTCTGTTTTTCTTCATTTCTCTCATCTTTTAATAAGAAAGCAGAGGCTACTGAACTATTTTCCTTACACGCTACACCAAAGTGTGTACTCACACACTTCCTTCGTCCCCTGAAGATGTTTCCCAATATCCAATTCAAACCAAGGATGAAAAGATAAGATGAAAACCTCCCAAACCCCCCTAAAAGAGCATCTCCAAATCGCTGATCAAACAAGGTCAAGTCCTGTGGTTGGGAGACAAATGGCAGGCGTTCGCCTGTCCCTGACATTTCCTCAAGCTGACCCAAGCCAGGGAGTGCAGCAGCAAGACAAAGCCATAGAGTGTGGAGCTTTTTCAGCTGCTTTGTGACCATGAAGTCACCAGCCTTGCTTGATTTAAAAGGAATAATGAGAACATGGGCACTGTTGGCAGAACGGGGTCTGGAATCCCGACCAGCCCTCGTCCTGTGTGCAAGTTCCTGCCTCCCGATGGCTCTGTCCCCAAAGGGTTCCCTTTGTTGTTTCAAGGTGAACACTTCTCTCTCCCCAGTGGGAGAGAGTACCTGCCAATCAAAAGTACCTGCCAAACCAATTCAAACACACTGTGGAGAGTGGGTGAAATTTATGAGGTGGTGGGTGTTTGTCAGTGAGGAATTAGTGGCAGTGTTTTAGATACTGTGGCGTTTCATTTATATTTAAGGGTTCTGACCTTCTAGAGACACATACTAAAGTTTGGGAGTCAAATGACATGAAATGTGAGGGGTTTTTCCCCCATAAAGGAATAGGATTAGGAGATGATGGGGAAAAGATGGGGTATTTGGTGATGACGGTTAAGACTGGTCAGAGCACACGGAAGTGTGTCTTTCTATTCTTTCCACTCTGGTGTACATCTGAATTTTTACTATTTTATTAAAACAATAAGTAGTAATCAAGGAAAAAGAAACTAAGGACATCTTCTGAGGGCCTTTCTGAGAAGGCTACTTGGTCCCTCCTCAGCACCCCACTTCCCTGGGCTATCACGGGCCATTCAATATCAAGTACATCCATCCTATTTCTCTTTAAGACTACAATCCTGGTCTCTATCTCCGTCTGCCTCAGGAGAAAGATTTAGCTTTTGATCCCCTGGAAGAAACAACATCCTCTGGGATATTGAAAATGACAGGCGACCGCCTACAAAACCGTACGGTTTACCCTGAGAGTCTGCAGGCATTGCCACGCTCTGGATCCGGGGGTTAACAGTGCATGACGAAGACACATTCTCGGTAAGAATTTAATTTAGCACAGCCCAGACGGCCTGATGAGACAAACTGGCAGCAGTTCCACGGGGCAAGCGGAGAAGCGAGGCTATAAAACACAAGACAATTCCCGTCTTTAAATCGCTTCCTCTCTGGACTGCCGGTGCCCTAGAATCGAGGCTAACCGTCACCCTGCAATCTCAATTCAGGAAACACCCTTTACCGAAATAATTGGGCAAATTCGCAAAGAAATCTAGGGGGGCTGAGGTCTGTGGACGATGGGTGAAAAGCAGAGAAAACCTCCAAGTGCTCCTCAGAATGAAGCCGTTAAATAATTGTTTAGCAAAGAGTGAATGTAAGCACTCATCAAAATGCAAAAGTCTGAAGCGTGCCACTGAGCTGGGTTCTAGAACACGCCCTACAACAGAATCTGCTTTAAAACAAACAGGAAGGAGTGGTACATGCCAGGAAATATTAACTGGTATTCCGGGTCAGAAACAATGAACTATTTTTGCTGTCTTGGTGATTTTCATGATCTGGCTTTTTTCAATGCGCAAGTATTTTAAAAGCACCCTAAAAGCTATTAAAAGCTTCCCCCCCTTTCTGCCATAGAATCTCAGTATGTACCCCAGGCTAGAGATGCTCCTGCCTCAGCTTCTTCCTGTTCTGGGATTACAAGGGGGCACTACCTAGGTCAGAGAAAAGTTATCTCGTTTACAACGAGAACAAAATCATGACGGTACCTACGGCAGGAAAGACGTTTCCAGAGCCAGAGAAGTCAGGGTGGTGACCCCAAGCAAATAAAAGCAGGGCTCCAACAGGAAGAAGGCCTGTCTTTCCACAGATACCTTGTACTAAACAAAATACTCTGTTCCCGGCATCATTCCAGGCCTTGAAACAGAACGAACGGTATGTTTTCCTTGCCCCCACGGGGTTTTCAGTCTGACGGGATGAAAGTATCCATTGTGCCTGACTGGGAGAACATAGGGAAAGGGCTAACCCTACCTCCTCGGCAGGAATAGAAAAGGGGTCTTCAGAGTCCCTGAGGGAGTGCTCCAGGAGCAAAGAAAAGCTCTGGAGGCAGCCTCTGGGGCACGAAGGTGTGAGGAGCTGGGAGTGGCGGAGGGCGCTGAGCGAGGAATAACACAACACAGTTGAACCATGGAGTAAGGGGTGAGGCTAGGGAAGTGAGCAGACTCCTGGTACAGAGAGCCCCAAATGTCTCCCAGAAGCATTGGGACCCATTCTACAGACACCAGGAACCGCTGAAAGTCCTGGGCTTTTCCAGGGGAGTCAGTCCCACGGGAGTACAGAGAAACAGCCACTAGTTGGCCCACGTAAGGAAGGATCTCTCAATACCCATTGTACACCTGCAGCTGAGTCTATGAATTTGGGGTTTCACATCACGCGACCCAAGAGGGGAACTGCTGCTGTCCTTGTCTTCCAGATGGGGAAGCCAGGACTCAGTGCAGGGCGGCCAGTTTCCAAGCTAAGAAGCAGCGGGTGTGGGCGTCCCTCCCAGGCTGACCTCACATGTTTGGGGTTGGGAGCCGCTAGAACCGATCTCAACTGTTCCCTCCCAGTCTCTTCATATTTACAGATGATCACAAATGAGTGCAACGATTTCTACCAAAAGAAATTTGGTTGCTATGCAATAGGAGGGGGGGGGGCTTTCTTGACCACAAAAATAAGATTTTTTTTTGTTTAAAGCAAGGAAGAGTCAGATGAAATAGGATTTGTCAAGGGAGCTTTTTTTTTTCTTCAAGAGAAACCATTTGGGAGCAGGTCTTTGTTTTTGACTTTTTTTTTTTTCCAACAAGAAGACATAGGTAAAAATACGAGGCAAAAACCAGGGGAAACACAAGCAGGGGAGGGCGCAGACTTTAAACGGGGTCGGAGAGCTGAGAGCGGAAACATTAATATTAACGTGAAGAGTTGGGCCACACGAGTGCAGACGGAGGGAAAGGAATATCTCCAGTGATTCCCAAGTTATTTAAAGAGATACAGAAACCAGCATTTATGCAGACTCGCTGCCAAGCAGGGAAAAAGAACAACCTTCAGTCAGAATACATTTGCGAAGCGACTATACTATCTACAGTAAAGCAGACAGAACTCATTAAAACAAAGAAACAAACAAGCAACTTCTGCCCCAGGAAACTCCAGTGCAGTGGGGAGAAGATGCACACACGTAGTCTTGACCATGATTGCATCAGGTAAGGAGTCAGCGAATGGAACCTATAGCTACATGGAACATGAGCTTTGGTCACAGGTAAGATGACAAGTGTCTACCTGAGCAAGGGAAGGAGATGAACAGATGCCGAAGAAATGCAAGAGAGGTGTTCAGAGGGTGGCAAGAATCTGCATGACCAAATCAAACTCTAAAAAGGAGGGATGTATAAGGTACATGTTGACCAGTTCATTTTAGCCTAAGGATCCTGTTACAAAATCTCCCCACTTTTACTATGAGAAAACTGAGGCCCAGAAGAGTTAAGCCACTTGGAAAAAGTGTCTCCACTAGCTAGGGAATCCATACCCAGTTTTGTCTGACTGTTCAGCTGCCTCGACATACCTCTTCATTTATGAAGCACCAACTGTATACCTCCCTGGCAATGGCGAACACTGCAATAGCGCATGGAGCAAGTGCCAGCTTGCTACTCCCTTGAGTTCGTGCAACTCCATATTTCATGACATTGTTATAGGAAATTACTAATCTACTTTCAAGAGCGAGAAACATCGCTGAATTCAGAGCACAGGATGAAGGGCGGAGACACTGAGACACTACTAACTTAGCATGCACTTAAACAAAGTGACTGACTAAGCTATTTAAAACTTTGGCTTAAAAAAGTTGCTGCTTTTAGATAGGAATGCAAAATTGGTCCAACCACTTTGAAAAAGACTTTGGCAGTTTCTTATAGAGTTAAACATATAGTTACCAAATGATACAGCAATCCCACTTCTGGGCACTCAACCAAGAGAAACAAAAATGTATGCTCACATAAAATCTATACGCAATAGCATCTAACAAAGTTTCTTCACAATCACACCAACTGGAGACAATCCAAATGCCCTTCAGAAGATTAATGGACAAGCACTGTGGTACATCCATCCATCCGATGGAAAAGTATTGTGCAAGATAGCAGCAAACCTATTTACATATGAATGTACCCAATATAAGTAAATCTCAAAGAGTTGCTATGTGAAAAAAAAAAACAGACTCAAAAAGATATATAACATTTTATGACAACATGGGAAAAGTAAAATTACAGGGAGGAAAACCAATGACTGGCAGCTAGAAAGGTGAATAAAGAATTCCTGTCAGTTTGTGTTGGTGTGTATGTGAGGGTGTGTGGTGTTATGTTATTGTGCTGAGGAATGAAAATGTTTTATGTTCTAGTACAGTATTGCATATTAGGCAGATTAATGTTCCTTAAAGATGTCCACACTCACTAGCCCCATTATATGGTAATGTTATATGATAAATGGGACTTTGTACACAGAATTAAGCTTGCTAATCATCAAATAGGATAAGAAAATCTGAGATGAGCAGGGAGTGGTCCTACAAGCCACTGACTTCTGCCACTAACTTGAGTGAGCAGAGATATAGTTCCCCTGAGACTCTTCAGAAAGGGCACAACCCCACACCAGCATCTGGGTTCGGACCCTTAGAGACCCAAAGCAGAGAAAACAGCCAACTTACTGGGTTTTTGACTTGTTCAAACTGACAAAATTGATCTGTGTTGTGCTAAGCCGCTAAACTTGTGACAACTTCTTACTTAAGCAATGAAAACCTAATATAAGAGTCATCAAACACTGTTTTCCAAACCACTAGAACTATGCTCTTAAGAAAGCTCTAGTACTGGGTAGATTTGTTTTTCTTCTAATTCTTTGAAAGATCAGTAAATAGAGCGGACCAGACGGCAAACTCTCAAGTGCAGCCCATTTCTTCACACCTGGATCCAGTCTGTCAGTCTGTCTGTCTTCCTTTCCTTTCCATGCTCTGTGGAAAACAAACGCCAAGCTCCCAAGTCCTGAGGTCATTTTCCTCACCAGTGGCCAGTTCCAGGTTTGTGGCTGACTGTGTGACTCTCAGAGCTTACACAGTCTCAGGGGAAAGGCCTATGTTCTCAGGGCTGCAAACGGAAATACCCAACAAGAAGAAACTGAGGTAGGAAAGGCCATATCGAAGAACCATTTGGAACTGGCCAAGCCAGAGGTTTCCCAAAAGCACAGATGCTTCACAACCAAGAGGCAGAGGCCCCAGTAATGGATGACTCACTAGGATTTTAGCAGCTAATGAAGGTGTCCTCTGAGAAACCCTATCCATCCAGTAATTTTCTCTGATGAGATAATGTGGTACAAGAAAAAGACCCCTTTCTAATCCCAAGCCCTCCCCTCCCACTCTGGCCCACCACCAGTGCCAGTGACTCCCCCAATCCTCAACAAGCTGAACACAGCATTTCTTTTCTCTAGTTTTTATAGTCCTTTTAATATAACTAATGTTCTCTTATAAAGCCCGCTCAGAAGAATGGTGCTTGGAATTATTGTTTGTTTTAACTATTTCCCACATCCTGCTGTCTGTAAAGACAAGTCAATAAGCTAAGTTGCTATATCAAAGTAGAGACTGGCGTGATTGTTTAGTCAGAAAAGTGCCGGCTACACAAGTATGAAGACTCCAGGTAAGCTCCTAATGTCCACAGAGGAAGCCAGGCATAATAGCACACTCTTGTAATTCTAGGACCGGGGACTCAAAGGCAAGGGCATCCCTGGCTCTCAGTGGCCAGCCTGTCTTGCCCAACTGGCAAACTCCAGGTTCAGTGAGAGACCCTGTCTCAAAAAAAAAATTAGATGGAAAGCAACTGAGAGAGAAACCTCAATGTCAATTTCTGGCTTCCACACACAAGTACACACACATTCACACATCCTCTCTCACACACATACATGAGGAAAACGACACCAAAGATTTTCAGGCTAACAGCAGATATTGCAATACCATCTATGAGTAAGGCCCTAGAAAGTACAAAGGAGCAAAAGTTGCACGGATCTTATCTGTACAGCAGCTGACACTACCACTAGGTATGGAATCAAGTTATCAATACTATGATCATATGCAAACATATACAAGCATATTTGCGATGGTTTAAACAAAAATGTCCTCTACGGGCTAATGTATTTGAACACTCAGTCTCTGGATGGGGGTTAGGTTTGGAGAGGTTCTGGAACTTTTAGGAGGCACAGACTTGCTGGACAAAGTGGTCACTGGAGACTGACTGGCTTTGAGAGTCAGTTAGAGCGCACTCCCAGTTTGCCCTCTGCCTGTGTTGGTGCGTGAGGATGCGCTAACCAAGCTTCTTGCTCCGGCTGCTGGCTGCCACGTCCCCACTGTCATTGAGGACCTTCCCTCTGGAACCACTGGCCCAAATAAACTCTTCCAGAAGACTTTGGTGATGGCTTCTATCTATTACAGCAGCAGAAAGTAATGAATACAGGACCGTCAGGTCCTGAGGCTGTTTGTGGCTGGAAAAGTCAAGGTGGAAGAATGAAGAGGAAGGTTTAGCATAGAAACTTCAAACACAGAGCAGGGGTGCTGAGGGGACTCTTCCAACGCTATGCATGTCCTTAAAGGAGAACCAGAAATTGCACCTGGAAATCCTTCTCTGTTGACGTACAACAGCGTTAAGAACTGAACAGGACTTTAAAGGGGGAAAAGAACATTCAGGTTTCTGACCTCGGACTAGCAGCTAATGAACATCCTCCTTTGTGTCTGCTGAGGGTAAAAATTTCTGGGTGGTTCTAAGTTCTAGGTTCTCGGGACGTCCTCACCATTTACCCTCCCCGCTGAGGCTGCTTCTATGTATAATTGAGTCATGAGACTTTCTACGTGGTATTTAAGAATCATACACGCTGCCCGACCGTGTTTACATCTACATTAACAATTAGGAATGGGGAAGGTCTTAAGGCCAAGCAAACACAAATCTCAACCCTTAACCATCTGAGAGTGGTCTGTTCTATATGCTCTTGAGCCAAAAGACACACAAAGTAGTACTTATAGCAGCACCACCCAGGCTAGTCACCAAATGGAAGCAGATCATCTATCTCCCAACAGCTGCGGGGTTTGGTGGCACACGCCTGCAATCACAGTGCTGTGAGGGCTAATGCGGGGGGGTCATGAAGTTAAAGCCAGCCTGGGCTACAAAGCTGGACCCTCTTTAAAAAAAACCTAGGGAATAAATAAATTTAGGCATATTATATGGTGGTATATTATTTGAGTTTTAATAAATAAAGCTTGCCTGAAGATCAAAGGGCAAAGTAGCCGTACAGGCCAGGGAGTGGTGGCACACACCTTTAATCCTAAAACTTTGGAGACAGAGGCAGACAGATCTCTGTGAGTTCAAGGCCACTTTGGGTTACACAAGAATGAATGTGTCTAAAAGAGAAACAGAGCTCACACAAAGGTGATCCCAGAACTTGGGATCACACGTTTTTAATCCCAGCACTAGGGAGGTGGAGACAGGAGTACGGCTGGGCGGAGAGAGGAATATACAGAGGAAGAGACGGGAACTCAGTGGAGTGTGGAGTCTGAGATTGGTGGAGAGCGTTGCAGGATCACCCGTTTGTTTGTCTGAGCCTTGGACAGATCTTACAGAGGTAAGATCTCTCTATCGCCTTGGCTGCTTTGCTTTTCTGATCTTCAGTTGGAACCCCAATATCTGTCTCTGGGTTTTTATTATTCATGCTACATTTGGCACCCAATGTGGGCCTCAACCCACAACTCTGGGATTAAGAGTCTCATGCTGTGCCATGTATTAATCTGGTGGAATACTACTGCAAGCAAGATCAACTTGACAAGCATAACACTGTAAGGTCAGTTGCCAGAAATATAACAGAAAACCTACTCTAAGGTTTTACGTTGAGAAAAAAAGTAAGCAAAAATTAATGTGATATTGAAATCAGACTATTGGTTACCCTGAGGTGTTGGGGACTGAAGGTGACCCTAGAGAAGCCTCTAAGATCCTGAAAGTACCCGTTTCTTAATCTGAAAGGTAGTTATTGGAAAACCATACTTCAAAAAAATCATCAGGCTAATTGATAACCTTTTCTACACACTGCTTTATCTCAGTAAATTATCTTTAAAAATTCATTATATTAAAGAAATATAATAGGATGAGCAACAACAACCTTAAAATTGAAGCGCAATACGTATATTCACATTCATAACTTTTAAAATTCTTCTGTGTCTGCTTGTTTTAGCTTAGTATTAATGTGTACATTTAGGAATAAGCATAGACTCACAGTAACAGTACTAAACCTTGCACAGCTAAGAGGGTTTATTACTCTTCTTCACTGGTCCTTGTAGGAGAGGAGAAGGTGGGGGAGGAGAAGGAGCAGAGGATTAAGAGTTAAAGCAGCTGGGATATGGGAAGAACTTCAGGCCTTTTAAAGCATCCCAAGAAGGGGAAAAACCATCACAAGGTCACCAGATCATTTTCAGCAGCCTCAACAATTGTTACTTTAAAAAATGTTACAAGCCAAGAGGGAGAGACTAAGTGCCTAGCAACTGCCACTCGGCTTGAACCACGCCTCACTCAGGAAACAACAAGGGATCTGGCTATGATGGGATCTCATGCTAGAAGCTGTAACCCTAGCTCCAGGTTGCCGCGAATACATCACTAGCCCATAGATGCCGTTAGGCATAGAACTGCCTCATCAATAACTGTAGCACACGTCCTTTTCTGCAAGTTAACACTATGTAAAGGAAAATATCCCTTTCCTACCATCAGTCAGGTACCAGAATGAGTGACCGCCCATCCACACAGCATTCAGAGTTCTATGTTTTCCTTTAACTGTGAAAACCGGGAGGGAAGGGGTCATGGTCTGCAGGGGAAAAGAGGCGCCTTCTTAAGCAAGATACAAGATGAAGACCCCAGGCCAGGGTTTGGCCTCTAATCCCCTACAAAGGAAAATACCCGCCTGCCAGTACAACTAGCACCTGCTCGTCCAACGGTCCGTTTGCAGTGACCGCAGCAGGCAACCTTGCCAAAGATGCTGGGGACAGCCTAGGCGGAGGAGCGCGGGCCTCACACTCCTCTCTAGCCATACTCTCCGAAAACTGTCACCTGTCAATCATTTGACCTAAATACAACAGTCACTGGGGGAATGAGGGGAGGGGGAGGGGGTAGTCCGAGCATGCTCAGTGATGGAGATGACATCACTTAATCAATGCTGGAGTCGGGAAGGCTGCATCAGCAGCCTGGAGCGGGCTGCCAGGAACGTGTCAGTGGGGACCTAGAGGCTCGCATTAACTCAGTCCCTTCCCACGCGGCTGGAATACAAAGAGGGCACCGTGGGCCACACACTCGAGGGAGGGCAGACTAAGAACCGGGGGTGGGGACACGGCTAGTTTATTTCATTTGGTAGATTCCCTTAAGAATTATAAGCCAATCGTATCCCCTCCCCCTTCCAGCAGCCAGACTGCAGAGGGGGAGCTAAGTTGGGGAGAGGCACTTTGTGGGGAAAGGCAGGGAAAGGTGATCAAAGGGGAGATCCTGGATACGCTGAAGTAACTTCTGCTATTGTCACGGAGTGGACTCCCTCTTTCAGCAGATTGGACGGTCCTCCCTCCACCTAGAGCAAGGATATCAGACTACCTGCGGACACTCGGGAGAGAGGATGGGGCGGGGGGAGCATCTAGCAAAGAAAGCCCAAATCTAGGACAATTTGGACAATTAGGAAGCGGGAGACATGAGAGACCTCCTAGGGATACCAAGAGCACCCCTCACCTTCCACACCGGGAACAAGGTGAAACCGCCTATGCCAGGCCCAGGCGAGCATTTTGTCTTTCTCGCACCTTTCCTTCCCTACCTTTTTGGTTAAGGTCTTAAGACAAACAGAAGCCTGGATGCATCTGTAGATGTAGAGCTTATACTTTTGACCAAGGCCCGCGCATCCCGACTTGCTGGCAACCCGAAACACTGCCCACGCGGCGGCGAGCGTGGGAACAATAGGCCCACCCAAGCCCCCACCCGCGAACAATGGCGGACCTCGCACGCCCCCGCCGCCCCGCGCCACCACCACCGCTGGGAGGGAGTCACCGGCCAAGTGCTCTCGTCTGGTCCAGCCGCGAGCCCAGCCCCGCTGCGGGGATGTCCGAGGGGGCGTCCGGAAGATTTCTGCAGTGCAAACCCGGAGAAGGGGCGAGATACCAAGGCCACTTACCCCGATCACCACCGTCTCGTCGCCTTTGAATTTGGGGATGAATTTGTCCCCGCGGAGGATCTCCGCTTCGTTGAGGGGCCGGAACCGGCACATCACTTTGATGCTGCATTCGGCTGGATCCGCCATCTCGGGATGTTGCTGGAGGGGACGCGGGGATGGGTGGGGGGCCGGGCTGGGCAGCGCCACCGATGAGGCCGCGAACCAACCGTTGCCCGCAGCTAGGCCGCCTCCCGCAGCCTCCCGCAGGTTCTCAGCAGGTCATCGCTAGTCTGCGCTGGACAGCCGGGCTGCTCTGGGAAGGAGAGCAGCCTATCAGCTGGGCCCCCCCTGCTGCTGACCTCCAGTCCGGTCCTACGCCCTGGTCCACCTGGCCGCGGGAGGACTAGGCGATGCGCAGGGAGAGATCCCAGCCCGGCTCAGACCTCCCGGGCTCCGGCGCGCTCAGCCATCCTGCATCAGCACCAGGGCGCTCCGGCACCTCCAGGCCCGCCCCTCTGCCCCGCCTCGGCACGGTGATGTCACTGCAGAGCCCGCCCTACCCTGGGTGTGGGCGCTGCGCATCCCGGGACTTGTAGTCAGTCACCCTACCTACAGGTAGGAAGACAAGGATGCTAAGATTAGTTTGTGAGGATACCTCCTCATCCCCATTCCCCACCCCTGGGAACTACAGGACTAATGTGACTGCACAAGCCAAGAGCAGAATGGAAGCCATAGTTAATATTCCCACTTAAACTCTTAATAAAAAACCAGGTCACATCTTTTCTTGATTCCGAAAAGAAAATACTTATTAACACAGTGTACAACTCAAGAGCCGAAGAGTGTTTCTCCGTGTAGCAGTTTTTGCAAGAGTTCTAAGGAAAACAGGAAGGAAATGAGATGTGCATGGAAGCCAGTGATGTCTGGAAACGCCTGTACACAGGTAGTTCTTAACAGTTCAGATTCGATGAAAACCAAGGACTTTAAAAAACTAAGTCAGGAAACAAATCTGCACACCCACATATTTGGCATGGTACTTTAGAGCTTGGAGATCGAAACTGCCTCTTGAGTCCCAAATCAGGAACCTCTCAACCAAGTGTGGCGGTGCATGCTTGGAATCCCAACACTCAGAAGACAGTTTTGGGACAAGTGTGTGTGTGTGTGTGTGTGTGTGTGTGTGTGTGTGTGTGTGTGTGTATGTGCGCGCACACACACATGTATGTATAGGACCTCTCAGTTACAACTAATCCTACATCAGTTTCTAGTTCTGTTTAGAATCTGAAGAATGAACAGAATGTACAGAAAACAAATCCAAAGTTCTTGACAGGCCCAGGCCCCCATAATCACATTTATCCGAATATATGTAAGCTCCCTTCTCTTCTGTAACTTCCTGTCTCAACGATTACAATCTAATAGGTATCAAACTTCTTGAGACTTCTTCCATTCAACTGCCCTGCTTCCCCCCCCTAATATTTATATAGGCCATTTGCTCTGCTGGACTGACCCATTCCTGTCCATCAGTGCCTTGGTGACCTTATGGAGGTTAGCAGAAATGTGACCAGAGTCACCAAAGCAAGTAGAGAACTTATTAGAATACAAATGGTCTTACTTATCTATTCAAGAAGGTACTCAACAGCCAAGCCAGAGAAGGGTGGGCTACTAGGACTCTGCCTTCGGGGCTATTATCTCAGTACTGATCTTGTTCTTACTCAAGACTAATCCCCACCTATCAGGAAACCAAGTGCCAACAGCTTGTCATTCTCCAGTATAGATACGGATAGATGGTTTTTCCAAGTTTGGATTTGAAACCTCCCAGGGAAGGTCTATGAATGGTCCAGGATTAGGCTAGCATCTGCCACTAGCAACAATAAACTAGAGTCAGAATGTTTGTAACTTCAGAAAGGACTTCAGAGGAAAGTAACTTCAGAGGAAGGTTCCAGAAAGAAAACCAATGCATTCCCATGTCCCACAAGAACGGACACCCAATAACTACGTGTCCATAGCAGATTGCCAACAATTATTTGTCAAGCCTAAGACTCTTCCTGCAGAAAAATTTCCCTAAGGGCCTGCGGCTGGTTGTCCTTACTGCCTAGTTCCTGTGTCTGCATCACTACATCGAGACAATGAAAACCTCCTGGCTTTCTGCCACCTGCAGCATGGAGTACAGAGTAGAAAGAACACTGAGCAAAGAAGTCACCTGAGCACAAATCCTTCCTCTCTCATCTGTGGCAAGGTATTTACTTTCCTTCAGACTCAGTTTTCTAGTCCCTGTCATTAGAATAGCAATAGTGCCTCAGAACGTTTTTAGCAAATTAAGAACAATATTACTTGTAAAGGTTTAGCACGGTGTTTGATATATATATATTTACATATATATGTATTGGCTTCTATATATAATAAGGCAATTTTTAGATACTGTTATTACTTTTTCCTTTGGTTTTTCAAGACAGGATTTCTCTTGTGGAACAGCTCTGGCTGTCCTGGAACTCACTTTGTAGACTAGGCTGGCCTCGAATGCATAGAGATTCACCTGCCTCTGCCTCCCAAGTGCTGGGATTAAAGTATACACCACTGCCCAGTTATTCTTACTGAGTGTTGAATAAATGATTGTGAATAATCAGCTATTTAATTTTAGAATTATATCTGTTGCTTCCATCTAGCTATACCCATATGTTGTGAGATATTTGTACACTGTAAAAATGTATTGCTGTGATTGGTATAATAAAAAGCTGAATGGCCAATAGCTAGGCAGAAGGTTTAAGCAGGACTTCCAGATAGGAAGGACTCAGGGAAGAAAAGAGGAGAAGGGAGGAGACATGTAGGAAAAAAAGGAGGTGCAAAATGGAAAAGAAGTAACACCGGACCATAGAATACAAATTAACATAAATGCGTTAATTTAAGATATAAGAGCTAGATAGGAATAAGCCTAAGCTATAGGCCGAGCTTTCATAATTAATAAGAAGTCTCCATGTCATTATTTGGGAGCTGTCTGATGGGACAAAGGAAGACTCATTGCACCTAGCTTCCTGCCTAGCTAAGAAGAAAGACCCACTGAAGCAAACATTTCTAAACCATGGCAGGCAATACCCATTTCGTCTTTCTCCTCAGAAGCAGCTAAAGTGGTGATGGGGGACCTGTGATGTCCCTTCTCATCTGTGTCAGACTAGGCCTGTCTCAGACTCTGGCTCACAGACCACTCGTCCTTTGGAAAATCAGTATCAACATTTGGTTGAGAGCTAGTGAGGCCTGTAAGAGGTGATTCGGTCATTAGAAGGGATTAATACCTTTTCACAGGTGTGAGCTCTTGCTCTCATGAGACTAGGTTAGTTACCACGGGAGTAAGTGCCAACAAGGCTCAGCTCCCTCTGCTCTTCCTTCTTCTCTCTTTCCTGCACCAAGGGATCCTTCCCGTGGATATTTCTTCTTGATATTCACCATGGCCCTCACCAGACCGAAGCCAAGCAGGTGCCAGTGTCAGATCCATGAGCTAATCAAACCAATTTTTATAAGGCAACAAGCCTCGGATGGTTTGTTACAGCAATAGCAACAAAACCAAAACTTAGTATACCAGCAATAATGTAGCAGGCTTTCTTTTGGGCCACCAACCAGCTCCCAGATCATGACTCAGAGACTTCTTATCAGCTATAAATGTGTGACCTTATCTATGTTTGTCCTACTAGCTCTTATAACTTAGTTTAACCTATTTGTCTTCATCTACATTTTGCCTTGGGGATTTTACCTTTCTTTCCTTCTGGATGTCCTAGTTCCCTGCTTATTCCATGTCTGTCTGTCTGGCTGAAGGCTGCCTGACTGGCCCCGGGTGTCTCCCTCTCCTTCTCCCTCATTCTCTCCTCATTCTTTTTTTTTGTTTTGTTTTTTTTTGTTTTGTTTTTCGAGACAGGGTTTCTCTGTGGTTTTGGAGCCTGTCCTGGAACTAGCTCT
>NC_022011.1:62927346-62963863 GCF_000317375.1 Microtus ochrogaster | reverse complement strand
TTGTTTTGTTTTTCGAGACAGGGTTTCTCTGTGGTTTTGGAGCCTGTCCTGGAACTAGCTCTTGTAGACTAGGCTGGTCTCGAACTCACAGAGACCTGCCTGCCTCTGCTTCCCGAGTGCTGGGATTAAAGGTGTGCGCCACCACCACCCGGCTTCTCTCCTCATTCTTGAGCCTAGATTCATTCTCCTACTTATTCTCTTTGCCCACCAGCCCTGCCTATTCCTCTACTGCCTAGCTATTGGCTGTTCAGCTTTATATTAGACCAATCAGGTGCCTTAGGCAGGCAAGGTAAAACAGCAACACATCTTTACATAATTAAACAAATGTAGCAAAACCAAATGTAACACACCTTTCCATAGTTAAAGTAATATTCCTCAACATGAGGACATTCCTACTAACTTCCTTGGGTCCAATAGAGGATGCTCAGAACTCCAAATGCACTTGTTTCTTTGAGAGTCTCATTCTCACACCTATGTATAATCCAGGATGCCTGTCTGTTGATGGGCTCCCTCTTCATGCATCAATTCATCCTTTCAACCATCTGCTATTTACCAGGCAATAACATTTGCTCCCAATTGCTAAGTATATGAAGTAAATTCTTACCAAAATGGTTATCATGGGAACCCCATTGAAGAGGTTACAAATACAGACAATAAAGCGCTCCGTGTACCTGTGAAGATGGGCTAAGTAGGATTCATGAAAAAAAAATATGAAGACTACCGAAGAGTAACAAGAGAGAAAATTTGATATGTTTAAATACATAAAAATGTAAACTGTGGGGCCTGGCAAGACGGCTCAGTGGGTAAAGACAAGCTGTCAAGTCCAACAAGCAAGTGCAGCCCCTTTCACCTACATGATGGAAGGAGACAACTGACTCCTGAGAGTCGTTCTTGGACCTTCACAGGAGCACTATGGCTTACATGTAAGCACACACACACACACACACACACTCATGCATACATACAAGCACGCATGCATGCACAGACAAAATAAAATAATAAAATGTAGCTTAAAGCTTTTATGCATTAAAGAATGGTAATAATGACAACAAAAAGTAATGTAATAAAATAATTTGTAAATGATATATGTATATGATATACAGGTTATCATATATTCAAATATATAAAGAGAACTCCTGCAACTCACACCCAAAACCAAACAACTTAAGTTTAAAAAAAATAAGTTGCCAAAGAATTGAATAGACTTTCTCTGAAGACGATGTACAAATGACCGATAAGCACAGGAAAAGATAGAGGAAACAGCAAAATTAAAGACTCTAAGATATATTACTTAAAACCTATCAGGATGATAAGAAAGGAAGTGAGGAAAGAGAGAGGGAGACAGGGATGGGGAGGGAGAAAGAAAACATTTTCAGTGTGAAGAAATTGATGCTCCTGTATACAGATTTTGGTAAAAATTCTAGAACTATTGTAAAAACAGTATAAGCCCCCTCAAAAAATTAAGGCATAGAATTATCATACAACCCAGCAATTCTACTTGTAGGTATATGTCTCCCCGATCAACGGATAATTGGAAATTTGTACATCAGTGTTCGTAACAACGTTATTTGCCAAACTGTGAAATCAATCCAGTGTTCATCACTGATAAACGTATAAACATGTAATGAAATATTGTTCTGTCTTTAAGTGATAGGAAATCTTGATACAGGCTGCAATATGAATGAACCTTGAACAGTCTATGTTAAGTAAAATAAGTCACTCACCAAAGAAAACAGGCAGCTGTCCTCCATATCTAGGGGGTATTGGTTCCTGGATTCCTTCTTTGAAGATACCATAAGGAAGCTGAAATATCTCCTAGACAATGGCATAGCATTACATAGCACCTATAAGCGTCTTTCTATGTACTTTAAGTCATCTCTAGGTTACTTCTTATACTTGTACAATATAAACACTATATAAATAGTTGATAGACTGCATTATTCAGCAAACAACAGGAAGAAAAGCCTTGCACAGCTTAGCACACACAGTTCTTGAGTGTTCTTCCACTGCAGCTGGTCAGACACACAGGTGGAGACTTCCTGGATGTAGAGCCATGACAAAGAGGACCACCAATAATGAGGACCACCAATGCTGCATGACCCCACTCCCGTGAAATACTGAGAATAGTCCAGTTCACAGAGACGGAGGCAGTGTCGGTTGCCAGGAGCCAGGGAAGGAGGGACAGAAAGTGATTCTTTAACAAAGAAAGTGTGAGTAAAGATGGTACAGTTTGATTTCTGTTCACAGTTTCATTTTTTGGCTTTTGGCTTTTTTCCTTTGTTCTGTGGAACCCCAGCATTCAATGTTTCTTTGTTATAATGCTGGGGTTCCACAGATCTCAGATGTCTTCCAGGCCTTCTCCTGCCCACCTTCCACCTCCTTCTTCGCATCCCAGGGTAATCCATAGAAACCATGATTTTTCTTCCCCAGGGAGAGCCTGGTGACTATCAACCTCACAGGCTCCAGAACCACTCAGGTGACAATCTCCTGGGCATATCTGTGAGCGGGTTCTAAATTAGGTTAATTGAGCTGAGAAGGGCCACCCTGAGTTTGAGCTGAGGTTCTGGACTCAATAAAAGGGAGAAAGTAAACTGGATGCCTCCCTTGTTCCCCTCCCTTTGGAATAGTAATATTTACTCTAGGCCATTCCTCCTGGTTGCTTGTTTATTTGTTTCACCTTAACAGAAGCTAAATTTATCTGAGAAGAGAGAACTAGTTGAGAAAAACGCCTCAGTAAGATTAGCCTGCACGCAGCTCTGTGGGTCCTTTCCTTAGTGATTGACATGGAAGGGCCCCAGCAATGGAGGGTGGTGCCATCCCTGAGCAAATGGTCCTGGGGTTTGTAAGAAAGCAGGTTGAGCAAGCCTTGAAGGGACGAGCCTATAAAGTAGCATTCATGCCTAGCTTCTGCTTCAGTCCTGCCTCCAGGCTGCTGCCCCGAGTTCCTGCCCTGACTTTGATATGACAATGTAAGATGAAATAAACTCTGCTTTCTGTCATGGTGTTTCATCACGGATGGCCACGGAAGCCCTAAGACAGCTGCTGCACAGGACCCACAGTTAAGGGATTGCCTGAATCTTGGACTTTCGGGGTCTGCATATTCACGGCGAGGACTTCTAAAGTTAGACTGAATGTATTTGCTTGTAAGATTAGCCATGAGCCATGAGAACAGGGAGTGATGTGTCTGTATGCTAAGTTAATTAAATGTCTTTCTTTATAAGCTGCCTGGGTCATGGTGTCATGGTGTCTCTTCACACAATAGAACACTAAGACAACTCAAAACCAAAACAAACAAAAAATAAGGAAACAAACCAACAAAACAATCAATAAAGCACACACAAAAAAGCATGGAGCCTATTTTGTGTTGGTCAACCCCTGAGCACTCTGGGCCTTCCCTGGATTGTGGTTAATATACCCAGTGACACTCCATTAGACAAAACTGATTCTTCCCTTTCCCAACAGATATCTATCACAAAGAGCTTCTAGGCTAGGGGTGGGACTTTGTGCCCACTTCCTTTTCTCAGAGCTGAGAGTTTGTCCGGCTTGAATTTGCGCAGGTCTCCTGTGTGCTGACCCAGTCTGAGAAGTCACACATGTATCCGCCCTTCTGTGTATGGAAGAAGCTGTCTCCTCCGGATCCCTCACTACCTCTGTCTTTCACACGATTTTTGTCTCCTCTTTCATGTAGATTTCTGAGCCTTGACGGGAGGAGTTTGACATAAACATCCCATTACTGAGTGCTCCAAAGTCTCACTGCACGATCTCCAATTGTGGGTCCTTGGGCTAATTCCCATCGAATTGCAAGAAGAAGATTCTCTGGTGAGTACCGAGTGATGAAGAAACAGGGATCCCAGCTGAGGCTGGTGGATGTGGAGGCCTAGGAGAGAGCGGTTGTGCAGGAAGGGGTCACAAAGGAATCTTTTTTTTCTTTTATTTCATTTTCTTCTAGGAAAGCTGTTTTTGTTTGTTTGTTTGTTTGTTTGTTTTAGCATAAATGGCTCACCTGGTATTTTGATTGTTCGGCATTGATCTGGCTGCTACTTCCCATTCAGTGTGATCAATAAATATGCATGGGAGAATGCATTGGCAAGGAACTGTGTGATCTTGGTTATCATGAAAATTAGAATCCAGTTTTAAATATTTTCCCCCATGTTAGGATATTTTTGCAGAACATAGGCCTAAGGCAGACTTGCTTCATTTTTAGGAGGATTATTTTGGCTCAGATTCTGGAGGTATGGAGTCAAGAGGCCAGGAATCTTTTGATGGCCTTTTTACTATTAGAATCCTAATGGGTCCTCCAGCATCATATGACATGAGATAGGAAGGGGTGTGTGTGTGTGTGTGTGTGTGTGTGTGTGTGTGTGTGTGTGTGTGTGTGTGATCTCGTCCCTCTTCCTATTCTTCGAAAGCCACTGGGATCAATCCCGACGCCTCTCCCTAAAGGTCACCTCTCTTTTAAACATGATAAAGTTCCCACTGTGCTCATACTCACACCAGAGATTAATTTCAACCTATACCTTGGAGGACACTCAAACCACATTCAAGCCATGTAACCCCATGATGAAATGTCCTCTAGGTATCTCTACCCTACAGTCTTATAGCAAAGATGCCAGGAAGAATGACAGCTGGGGACAAGGACGGTATGCCACATCAACTGCTGGCTGAGACCTGCACGGGAGAGCATCAGCAGTAGCATATTAAAGGAGAGTCAGACCCAGGGCATGGGGGTAGGATAGGACAAGACAGAGCACGCTGCTCAGTAAAGTTAAGGCAGTGTTTGGGAATACACCACCATGGAGGCATGCTGTTCCCTTGGGGAAGAATACAAATCCAATATCTGCTTTTCCCAAACCTATTACTGGAAGATATGCCAGGCATGTTGGCACACACCTTTAATCCCAGCACCAGGAGGCAGAGGCAGATAAATGCCTATGGTTCAAGGCCAGCCTGGTGAGAGAGTTCCAGACCAGTCGGGGATATATAATAAGACTCTCTCTAAAACACAAATCAATTCCTGGAAGATGATCCTGAGAGGAAGAGGGAAAGCAAGCCCTGCTGACAGGAGAGGACGGTCCCCATGGGTCTGTGAGCCTCTCTGCTCATCACAGTGCTTCAGGACCTGGGTGCCTGATGCCCCTGACCCTGCTCACATGGTTACTTCCCAGTCTGTCCATGCCTGGTACTTTTCTCTCGCCTTCCCCAAATCCCAAATAGCCAAGAACATATCCAATATTCTAACATGGAGCTGGCATTTGGAACCATGGAAACATTCTAAACTACATGGTGATACGCCTGGACATTATGGATGTTCTAGATGCCGCTGAGTTGGGGCCCTGAAGATGGTTTAGAAGGGGAAATTTTGTGATCGCTTTATCTACTCGTTCACTTTCTGCAGTCATTTTTTTCCAACTCAAAACTTAACAATTGCCAGCCTTACCGTGACCTTCATGGTGACTCTGTGCCAATCCCCTTCCCTTCAGAGCCTTTCTCTGCATGTCAAATGCTTCCTGTGTGTCTTGCTCCATTTTTCATGTTGTGAGAAAATTGTGTCCTATTTACTTGCTTGATTGCCCTTTTCTGAATGGCTGATCTATTTCCATCACATTCCTGGTGAGGCTAAGAACCAATGAACGCACACTGGACCCTGCAGGCCCTGGTGCTAAGTTCTGGATGGAGCCTCGAGCACAGGGTCCTTCGCTTTTCATTCCAGATTTGCTGCTGACAAGTTCTGGTAGAGATAGAGTCTATTTTTGCAAAAATTTCTTGTCTGTTTTTTTAGCCCATCTGCTGAAATGGTACTAAAAATATCTATTCTGTATATAAAAGAATTGAAAAAGAAATATTTGGGGGGAAAACGCTTTGGAAACAAAAATCTTAAAAAGGGCAGTGAAAAGATTGAAAGACTTGTTCTTCCTAAGAAAATCTGAGACAAGGGAAGAAGAAATCATAAATATGTGTATGTATATTCACATATACACATAACACATATTTTTTTATTTACTATTACTGTAGGAAAGGTGTGAAGACGGAGGACTCTTCTGAGGAGTCAGGTTCTCTCCTTCTACCTTCACATGCCTTCCAGGGATGGAATCGGGTTGCCAAGTTTGTACAGTGAGCATCTTGACCTTCTGAGTCATTTCATGGATCCCTAAGTATTTTAATGTCAGAGTCACAGGTACCCCAGGTTAGCCTCAAACTCATTATATAGCCGAGAATGGCCTTGAACTTTTGCCTCCACCTCCCAAGTGCTAGAATTAGAGGCGTGAGCCACCAATTCTGCAAACAGGCTCACACAAATATGAAGTTGTTTTCCACCTCCAAGGCCCAGTTTAACGCAAACCAGTCAATGTTATTTCGTGAATTCCCACACCGTTTCGGTCTTTCTACAAATGCGGGTTTCCAGTTGTGGAAAATGGATCCTGAGGACTCCAGTCAACAAACATTTGTTTCCGAGAATGATGGTCCTTGAGGCTCAACTCGCAGTATGATTTACTAGCAGGCCGCTTGCCCACTCTTCAGCTTTCTGGCCCAGCAAGGCCTCCCCACAGCAAGGATCTGCACGTGCTTTCAGAGGGTTAATGAACCGAGGAACTCACAGCTAGCAAGGAAAGGGCCTCAAACAGACTGGAAAGTGCTTAGTCTCTCCTGCCACCTTGACTGGCAACGCTTGCACAGCCTGCAGCTTCATTGTTGAGATGAAACAGAAAATGGAGAAATCTCTGGATCACTCAGACAGTGAGCAGTCTTGCTTTGAGCAACTTGCACCTGATAGAAATCGAGGCCAAAGCACATGACTTTTTTTTTCCATCCTTGTGATAACCCTGCTTTATCAGAATCATTTTCCAGCACTCTGCCTCCCTTTTATTCAGCCCGCTCCTAGAGAATAGTTTCTGTCCCCATCTCTACTGCCAGTACGAAGTGTAAATGCAAGCAATTATCTGGATTGTTCAAGGGAAAAAAAAAAGCTTCAGAAATTCTTCTGCCTGAGTGATCCAGGTAATTGCTTCAATTTTCACGTCAGCTCCTGTCTTGGCAGTCCCCGGGATGGCCATTTAACTGAAACCATGGGGTCTGCAGGTTACCATGTGGGTCTAATCACTTCTGATTGCCCGGGCCCAGCCCCATTCTTACGCGTGTGAAAAGGAAAGATCTGACCCTAGTAAAGATTAAAAACCAAAGGAGCAGATGAACTAGTTTTAAAGATGCTGGGGGAAAAATGTCCCTTTAAAATGAGCAAAAACAATGTGCTATCATTGAACAGAAAAATCCGGATGTCTTTCAGAAGGCATCACCTTGGCTCAAGCTGTCCCGGTCAGCGAGGGAGAAGGACCAGATATGACATCCATCTGATACGGGAGAGAGCGAACCCTTTCTCTCCTCTGAGGACTGGTGTCACCGGACTAAACCCTTTGTGTTCTTACAGAAACATGAACAAAGAGATGGGGAAATCACACGGAGGAACCACTGGTCCGAAGAAAGGCCAGGAAAAGAAACGTCAAGTTGCTCACAGGTGAGCAGGAGGGCACCTGTGAATGAGGCGTGGCCCTCAAGGGTAGCTGAGTGACTGACAGGAGGCCAGGGCCACTGAAGCACCCAGCCCTCTCAGGAATAGCCCGCCACAGTCACTGTGCTGCAATTTATCCAAGACCCGCTTGGGCATCAAATTTCTGGAATATCCACCCACAGGAAGTCACTAAGAAGATAAATTTTCCTAAAGTGAACCTGGACACACAATGGGAATATCTGCTATTTACTCCACTGGAGACTTCACGTTGCTGAGGTTGTCACTACAGCCTCAAGGAGCCCTTTCTCTTATGATCCCCTACATAGCTCCTTCCTTCTGCGGAGAATTCTCCCCGACAGAGTCATTCCATGATGGCCCAGCTCTGTCTCAACTATGACACCATGCTGCAAAAAACCAAAGTCAGAACCCTGGCTCCTGGACTGTGGGAAGGAGGAGGGAGAAACGTGACCTTCTATTGCTCACAAAGCAGCATCCAGAGCCAACTCCCTCCATCTGCACAGTCACAGACACTGCTGACAACGGTGGGGGCGCCCCTTCCATAGAGTTTCCTTTTCTTTTAGAAGCTGTGAGCCATGTTTTCTTCGACAGAGGTCAAAGGAAAGCATTCAGACACTGGGAACTTTTTTTCCCCAACGCTTGTGTTTGTTATCTATTGCTGGTAACAAATCGCTCCAACTCTCCAAGCAGCACTTAGCTCAACCATCTTGGAGGCATATACTTTGATCTTGTGGCGAGGAATCTGCCACCCAGTTCCTTCTGACATTAACAGATGAAGTCTGTGGCCTTGTGAACCCGATATCATCATCCCAGGCCCAGGACTGAAGTTACCAAGAACTGCAAGAACGGAGATAGCTAAGTCATGGTGGTTTGTCGGGATTCGCTGGGTTCCAAGCAATGGAAGTATATGTACGCTATCTAAAACAAAAGCCAAGAAGGAGTAAATCACATTCTTGAAGAATTATAAGGCTAAACTGCACTTGAACTCGGAAACAAACTAGACTCAGTGACGGGAATACTGCAAAGTTTCTCTTCGTCTGGTCTTCGCTGCTTGCTGTGTGTGTAGCTGTCTTCTTCTCTTCTTGTGTATGAGGCTCTTTGCTTCCTCCAAGCAGTACCACAGAATTCTCAGCTGCAGACCCCACACTTGGAGCATAGCAGAAACTCTTTCCCTCTGTTTCAGTGTCTGAGCTCAGGGCGGGCTTGCCTCTGTGAGACAAACGGGTTCTGAACCAGGTCAACGCCATGTTCAACAATCCTGGCTGTCACAGGTGACCCTGTAGTCTATGGGTCTATGTTATCTATGTAGTCACAGAGAAGGGTGGGGAGCATGTGCTGGGAAAGCAAGCCCTGAGAAACAACCATGGGGTTGATAACGGTGAGATTCAGGGAGTCACCCCGCCCCCTGATTCCTCCCTCAGACGGATGCTGGGACCATCAGGACTGTGTGTCCTCCACACAGTCACTCATTTCCCATTCAGTTCTACCACAGAGAAAAGTGAAGCATAGATCAAAGAGGTCCTGAGACCGCCACAGCTCAGCCTGTGCTGGCAGGAGCTGCTGCCACCAGCCGACTTAGTTGTCCCCCGTGGGCCAGCATTGGTGTGCAGCTCTCTTGTTTCCTTTCAAGACCCAGTCGTTTTAAGAGGAAGGAGAGCCATCGGGCTACTGAGGAATTAACTGAACGAGACGCTGAACTAACCCAGAACACTGATCGGTTTGAACGGTACTTTAAAACCCGCCCCTGTCGTCACCGGTCAGGATTCCAGGCTCTGCTAGTAGAAGTACATAGCTGTGGGCAGTGCAACAGCTTGCAGTCATTTGTCAAATATCCCCAGCCCTGCGTGAAGGGCTCCTTTCGCCTCTAGCACTCACGGTAGCGATGCTCACAGCCTCACAACCCTGGCTAATGAACATCAAGTCGGTCCTATTTATTTGTCCATGTTTTTAGCATTCATGTGGCACCTCAGCAAAATGCTAGCACCGCAGGGAACTCTACTGTCTCACAGGATTTCATCTGTGCTATAAGCACTCAGCTTATGTGCTGATATGTCTAAGTATGGGCGTATGCATAGCGCATTTATATATATAGGGTAGAGATCTTGTCCTACTGTTTTGAAAAAATGCTCATTTATTCATTCTACACATATCTTTATCTACTTATTTATTGACGTAGCATCCAAGTATTAAGAATTTAATTGGAACGTATTTGGAGAGACAGCTGGTGAGGGATTCCAGAAGGGAAAGTTAAGATTCAACAAAAATACAACAAGAAAGGTACGGTGGTTTGAAAGAAAATGGTTCCCAAAGGGAAGGGCACTATTAGGAGGTGTGGCCTTGTTGGAGGAAGTGTGTCACTATTAGGGCTGGCTTTGAGGTCTCTTTTCCTCAAGCTTAGCACAGTGTGACAGTCAGTCGACTTCCTGTTGCCTGCAAGATGCAGCACTTGCAGCTCCAGCACCATGTCTGCCTGCACACTGCCATGCCCCCCTTCATGATCAGTTACCTCTGAAACTGTAAAGCAAGTGAATTTCTGCTAAGTGCCAGGCACTGTCTTAGGTAGACAGATGTGGTCCAAGCCTTCACACTGTTTACTGAAGGAGCTATCCAATAGACATGTAGCTATACGACATGATATCAAAGCAGTAATAAGGGCCATGAGCTACAGTAAAGATGCAAAGAAGGGTCAAAAGCCAGTAAGGGATGGGATTCTATTCTAGCTTTAGGACTTAAAAGGAATTTGTGACTCTGTTTCAGTTCTTAAGCTTCAAGCATACATATACACAAGCCAGAAGCGGGCCAATGAATGGAGAGGGGACTGGGAATCGCCATATAACAAACCACCCTGAAAGTTGGTGGCTTAAAAAGCCATTTCTGCTCGTGCACATGTGTGCGTGTGTGTGTGTATGATACATGTGTTCATGTAAGTATATACACATGTGTGTATTATACACACATTCTTGTGCATGTGGAGGCCAGAGGTCAATGTCAGGAGTTTTCCTTAATTACCCCCCACCTCATTTTTTTTTTTTTACCTGGGGTCTCTTAGTGTACCTGGATCTCATTGGTTCAGCTGCACGGGCTTTCCAGTGAACTCCAGGGGCCTGCTGTCTTCACTCGCCTTCCATTGCCGGAATTACACATTACTACATAGGGCTTTTCCTTCTCTTCTCTCTCTCTCTCTGTCTCTCTCTCTCTTTCTCTCTTTCTCTCTCTCTCTGTCTGTCTCAACCGAGGGTCTGAACTCCATGCTTGAACAGTAAGAACTTTTACTGACTGAGCCATCTCCTCCTCAGCCCTGAAACAACGATTCCTTTCTCACAGTCGCAGAATATCTGGGAGAGGGTTGCAGACCTCATCCATGGGCTCAGAACATTGGACGTCCATCAGCTGATCATGGTATGACCTTGCTCCATAACGCTTGGCGGGGAACATCCTCGTGCAAAGGCAGAGGACAAAAGCTGGCCAAGGCAACTGGGCAGGAGAACCAGTGGACATGTGCCTTACCTTCATGCTTTCTCTTGCCTCCCAGTTGATAACATTGACCAAATCAGGCCATGTTCCTGTAACCAGACACACTCAGAGGGGACTAAAATATTATGTAGCAAAGAATGTTACTATAGAGCATAGGCTGAACCCTGCCTCTCCCTTGTGTTCATAAGCCCTGATCCTCATGTGACTTCATCTGGAGACAGGGTCTGTAGCAGGGAATGAAATATCAATGGGTTCCTAAGTTTGGAGATCTCTCTGTGGATCTTTAGTACAGACAGTCCCAGATTTGCAATTGCCCTGGCACAGCCTCCTGAATAGTTGTGATTATAGGTCGGTCTGTGCCACCAGGCTCAGCAAATTTGGAGTTTTAATCTAATAGGTATATTATTCTGAAAAGGAAGAGAGATAGACTCCCTCTCTATGCATGTGAACTCAGTGAGAACATGCAGTTATAGGAGAAGAAGATGATCCTCACCAAACTGGACAACCTTGGCCTTAAACTGCCAGCTTCCAAACCGTGGGAACATCACATTCTGTTGTTTGAGACCTACAGTAATTTGTTTCTTTATTGCTAGTATTCATTTGGCTTACAGGTTATAGTCCATCACTGAGGGAAGCCAAGGTAGGAACCTGCAGGCAGGGACTGAAGCTCAGGTCACAAGGCTAATTGTTGGCTTACTCAGCTCCTTTTCTTAGACAGCCCAGGCCCATCTGCTTAGGAATGGTAACGCCCACAGTGGGCTGGGTCCACCTACGTCAGTTAGCAACCCAGAAGTTGCCCCACAGACGTATGCACAGGCCAACATGATGCAGGCAATTCCTCGAGTGAGGTTCCTTACTCAGCTGATTCTAGTTCTTGGCAAGTTGACGTGACGTTTTGTTCTGGCAGGATGAGCTCTCTTCGATAGGTGTGGGCACAAAAGGCCCATTCACTCAGGTTCTCAACCTCCAAAAAGAGTGAAGGAAAGAAGATAGGAGGGAGGGATGAAAGAAAGGAGGTGAAGGGAGGAAGAGGGAAGGAAGGAAGAAAAAGAGAAGAGATGGGAAGAGGGAGACGGCTTCTTCCAAATGTGAATGACTGGAAGGAGAAGCAAAGTCCTCCTCCTTTTATCTGGCAGTCATGTGCTTTGTGACTTCTTTACAGTCTCCATCTGTGACCAGACACAACCACGAGGGAAAGAGCATTGGAACCGGGGACAGAGAAGGAGCCTTGGGCTGGCTCATTCTTTTCCAAAAATAAATGGAGATGCTTTGGAGACGTTCCACGCATGGAACAAAGATTGTGTGAAAAGCTCTAGTTCTGTCTGGAGGACTCTCGTCATAGCTATTCACGCCCTGCCTCAAAATGGCAGGCAAGCTTTAGGAATAGATTTATTTAAGAATATCGTTCTGGTCCAACAAATCAAAGACTACACCCACTCCCCTGGACTCCATAGTCCAGCCTACAAGTTCAGAAGACAATTTAGGCTTTTGCGGAGACCAGACCAGATTTAGGGACCCCAAGCAAGACAGTGTCCACTGCCCGCCAACACTCCTTAAAACCTGCCCAACAACTCTGGCCTGCACCCCCTCCCCAAGCTTCATAGTCTGTCCTACAACTTTGGGAGAAGACTTCGGCTTTACTGGAGGCCAAGCTGGATCTTGGAACCCAATATCCCAAAAATCCCAGTGGATCTGAAGACTTGCTAGTCACCAGAATTCTTGGCCATTTAGGCCAGAAGACCAGAGAGAAAAGAGAAACCAAGGAACAAATCCATTCAGCAAAGACAAATGCAGGAATCAACACCTACACCTATAATCATCCCAAATCCAAATGCATAAACACCAGTATAAGAACACAATCAACAAGAGAAAGGGCAATATGACACCACCAGAACCCAGTTCTCCTACAACAGCAAGTCCTGAACATTCCAAGGCAGCTGAAGCATAACAAAAAGAACCTAAAAATAACTTTATGAAGAGGATAGAGGTCCTTAAAGAGGAAATAAAATAATCCCTTAAATAATTGAGAAAAAAAACAAACAAAAATGGAGGGAATTAATAAAGCTTTGAAATGCCAAGAAAGTAAAAAAAAAAAAAAAAACAAATAAGTGAAAGAAACAGTTTGAGACCTGAAAATGGAAATAGAAGCAATAAAGAAAACACAAACTAAGGAAATTCTGAAAATGGAAAATCTGGGTAATCAAATAGGAACTACAGATACAAGCATCACCAACAGAATATAAAAGATGGAGAGAGAATCTCAGGTGTTGAAAATATGATAGAGGAAATAGATTCATTGGTCAAAGAAAATGTTAAGTCTACAAAATTACTAACACAAAACATCCAGGAAACCTGGGACACTATGAAAAGACCAAACCTAAGAATAATAGGAACAGAAGAAGGAGAAGCATCCCAGGTCAAAGGCCCCCAGAAAATATATTGAACAAAATCATAGAAGAAAAATTTCCCAACCTAAAGAAAGACATGCCTATAAAGGTACAAGAAGCTTACAGAACACCGGATAGACTGCACCAGGAAAAACATCAACAACAAAAAACCCACATTGCCACATAATAATCAAAACACTAAAGATACAGAATAAAGAAACAATATTAAAATCTGCAAAGAAAAAAGGCCAAGTAACATATAAAGGCAGACCTATCAGAATTACACCCTGCTTCTCAATGGAGACTCTAAAGGCCAGAAGGGCCTGGACAGATGTCTAAAAGACCATGGATGCCAGCTCAGACAACTACACCCAAAAAACTGTCAATACATGCTCAACTTACTGAACCTTGATGGAGGTGGGCGGTCCTTGGACTTCCCACAGGTCAGGGAGCCCTGATGGCTCTTCGGGCTGATGGGGGAGAGGGGAGGTGGGGGGCGGTGGTGGGGAGGAGGCGGAAATCCTCAATAAATAAATAAATTTAATAAAAAAAAGAGAAAAAACTGTCAATCACTATAGATGGATAAAACAAGATATTTCATGACAAAGTCAAATTTAAACAATATCTATCCACAAATCCAGTCCTACAAGAGGTTCTAGAAGGAAAATCCAACTCAAGGAAGTTAACTACAGCCATGAAAACACACCAGCAAAATCCAAAGAAGGTAAACACACACACACACTACCATCACCACTAACAACAATAAGATAACAGGAATTAACAATCACTGGCCGTTAATATCTCTCAATACCAATGGACTCAATTCACCCATTAAAAGACACAGGTTAACAGAATGGATACAAAAACAGGATCCATTCTTCTTCTGCATATAAGAAACACGCCTGAACATAAAAGATAGGCATGATCTCAGAGTAAAGGGTTGAAAAAAAAAAGAATTTCCAACCAAACAGACCTAAGAAGCAAACTGCTGTAGCTATTCTAATATCTAATAAAATAGATTTCAAAATTAATCAAAAGAGATGGAGAAGGATACTTCATATAAACCAAAGGAAAAACCTTTTATTAAATTAAGATGATGTCTTAATTCTGAACATCTATGCCCCAAATGCAAGGGCACCCACATTTGTAAAATAAACATTACTAAAACTTAATTCACACATTGAATCCCATGCATTAATAGTGGGAGACTTCAGTCCCTCATTCTCATCAGTGGACAGGTCATCCAGCCAGAAACTAAACGAAATAACAGAACTAACAGATATTATGACTCAAATGGACCTAACAGACATCTACAGAATGTTGGGTCCAGGGGGGTCATGCAAAGATGGGGACAGACCACAAAAGTCTAATAAACCAGAAGCAAACTTTATTCCCAGAAACAAGAATCCAGGAAAAAAATAAAATAAAAAAAATCTCCATGGGGCATAAAAAGCTTATCAGCTAGCTGAGACCACAGTCAGAGATGGTTTGTGAAAGGCTGTGGCAGAGGCCAGTTTCTGAACCCATTTTTTTATAGTAGGGGCGTCAAGCATTAGGTCTGAACAAAGGAATTTTTATAGTCTCAAGGTAAAACTCAGATACAGGTTGTTTTACTTTACAATCTCCGTTAACAGAGTTTCTCAGTGAAACTAGTGTTTAACTGAGTACTAAATCTGTTGTCTTTCTTGGTATTTCCAGGTAATGTTTACTGAAGCCCTGTGGTCTCCTCTTCAATGCTGTCAGTTTCATATAGCAGGGATAATACATAACCCAGAGGTCATATATCTATTTCCTAAAAGTTGATTCAGTTCATATCCGTAGGTTAGCTCTCAGTTTGCAGAGAGATGCTTTGGCCTTGTAAGTAGAGCTGTGGGTTGTAAAGCGAATAACCCACTGTTAATAGTTAATCCTCAAGCTGCTGAGAAAGCTGCTGACAGTCTGTTCTCATTCTCCTAGGTTTATATTTCTTTATTTCTACATTCCTATTTCTGGAATCTACATTCTTATTTTCTTATCCTTGGACTCTTCACAGAACATTTCACCCAAACACAAAAGAATATACCTTCTTCTCAGCACCTCATGGAACTTTCTCCAAAATTGATCAAATACTCTGTCACAGAGAAAGTCTCAACAGATAAAAAAAAAATTTGAAATAACGGCTCCATCTTGTCAGATCACCATGGATTAAAGCTATAGTTCAACAAGAACAAAAACAATGGAAAACTTGCAAACTAATGGAAATTGGACAACTCTCAACTGAATTACCACTGGGTCAAGGAAGAGATAAAGAAATTAAAGGCTTCCTAGAATTCAATAAGGAATGTACAACATACCCAATCTTGTAGGACACAATGAAAGCAGTGTTAAGAGGAAAGTTCACAGCACTAAGTGCTTTCATAAAGAAATCAGAGAGACCTCATGCTAGCAACTCAACAACACACCTGAAAGCTCTAGAACAAAAAGAAGCAAGCACACCCAAGAGGAGTAGACAGCAGGAAATAAACTGAGGACTGAAATCAATAAAATAGAAACAAAGAGAACAATACAAAGAATCAATGAATCAAAGAGTTAGTTAATTGGTAAAAATCAACAGAATAGACAAAGCTTTATCCAAACTAACTAAAAATCAGAGAAAGAGTATATCCAAAGTGGCAAAATCAGAAATAAAAAGAGGGATGTAATAACAGACACTGAAGATATCCAGAGAATCATTAGGTTGTACTTCAAAAACCTGTACTCCACAAAATTGTAAAATCAAAAAGAAATGGACAAATTTCTTGATAGATACCACATACCAAAATTAAATAACAATCAGAAAAACAATTTAAATAGACCTATAA
Source organism: Microtus ochrogaster (assembly GCF_000317375.1). Classification (NCBI taxonomy): domain Eukaryota; kingdom Metazoa; phylum Chordata; class Mammalia; order Rodentia; family Cricetidae; genus Microtus; species Microtus ochrogaster. Next base: position 62,947,640 of record NC_022011.1, on the reverse strand, counting down.
CCCTAAGAGGAAAGTAGCAGTCATTAAAAGTCTCCCAACCAAAATAAGCCCAGGGCCAGATGGTTTCAGTGCATAATTCTTCCAGACTTTCAAAGAAGAGCTAATTCTAATACTCCTCAAAGTATTCCACACAACAGAAACAGGAGACACATTGCCAAATTATTTTAATGAGGCCACAGTCACACTGATGCCCAAATCAGACAAAGACTCAACAAAGAAAGAGTATTACAGACCAATTTCCCTCATGAACATCAATGCAAAAATATTCAATAAAATACTCACAAACTGAATCCAAGAACACACCAAAAAGATTAACCACCATGATCAAACAGGCTTCATCCCAGAGATGCAAGGATGGTTCAACATACACAAATCTGTCAATATAATCCACCATATAAACAAACTGAAATAAAAAAAATTACATGATCATCTCACTAGATGCAGCATGGTGTTGGCATAAAAACAGACAAAGGAAATGAAGACCCAGATGTAAATCCACATGCCTACGGACACCTGATTTTTGACAAAGAAGTCAAAAATAGGAAAAATTCCAACCAATGGCATTGTCATAACTGGATGTTGGCATGTAGAAAAATGCAAATAGATCCATATCTATTACCTTGTATAAAACTCAAGTCCAAGTGAATCAAAGACCTCAACATAAAGCCAGTTACACTGAAGCTGATAGAAGAGAAAGTGGGAAATAGCCCTGAATGTGTTGGTACAGGAGACAGCTTCCTGAATAGATTACCAGAAGCAAAGATACCAAGATCAACAATTAATGGGACCTCATGAAGGCAAAGGACACTTTCAGTAAGATGAAATGACAGCCTACAGAATGGGAAAAGATCTTCACCAAGCACACATCTGACAGAGGGGTCTCCAAAATATATAAAGAACTCAAGAAATCAGACATCAACAAACCAAATAACCCAATTTAAAAATGGGGGTATAGATCTAAACAGAGAATTCTCAACAGAAAAATCTCTAATAGCTGAGAAACACTTCAAAACAGTGTTAAATATTCTTAGCTATCAGGGAGATGCAAATCAGAACGGTTCTGAGATTCCAAACTTACTCCTGTCAGAATGGCTAAGATCAAAAACACAAAGGACAGCTCATGCTGGAGAGGATGAAGAACAAGGGAACTCCTCCATTGCTGGTGGGAGTGCAAAGTTATACAGCCACTTTGGAAACTAAAATGGGAATTAATCAGAAAATTGAGATTTGATTGACCTCAAGACCCAGCTATGTCACTTTTGGTCATATTCCCAAAGGATATTCAATCATACCACAAGGACACTTGCTCAACTATGTTCATAGCAGCTTTTTTTCCCCATAATAACCAGAACCTGGAAACAGCCTACATGTCCCTCAACTGAAGAATAGATAAAGAAAATGTGGTACATTTATACATGGAATATTACTCAGCTGTTAAAAAGAGTGACATCGTGAAATTTGAAGGCAAATGGGTGGAACTAGAAAAAAGTTATCCTGAGTAAGTTAGCCCAGACCCAGAAAGATAAACATGGGTTGTACTTATTTACAAGCAGATATTAGCTGTAAAGTAAAGAATAACCATGTTCCTATTCACAGATTTAGAGAGGCTAGATAACAAGGAAGCCTCAGGGCAGGGGGGGTGGACAGGGACATAGATCTCACTGGGAAGGGGAAGTAGAAGAGAATTTGTGGGAGGATTGTGGGCAGGTGGGGAGGGGAACATGAAGGATCAGGTTGGGAGCTGTATGGAGGGGGAGAGTATTGAAAGAGATGGCTGGAAAGTATCTGGATTTCCAGGTGAGGTAGAAACCTGGTGCCAGGGAAACTCCCAGGAATCTACAAGGATGACCCCAGCTAAGACTCCTAACAATAGTAGAGAGGTAGCCTGAACTAACTGCCCATCTCCTGTGACCAGGCAAGACTTCCAGTGGAGGGATTGGGACACCAACCCAGCCACAAAACCTTTGAACTACAGTCTGTCTGCCTAAGGGATGTTGTCGGGTAAGAGTTGTGCAGAGATTGAGGGAGTGGCCATCCAATGACTGGTCCAGCCCTAGACCCATGCTGTGAGAGTGAACTCATCCCCAGCACTGCCTAGAGGCTGTATGTGCAGAGCCCTAGGATAGAATCAAACATGACTGGAGAAAAAAAAATATCAATGTAATGATGTCTAACAATATTCTGCTATACTCATGATCGATGCCTATCCCAATTGTCATCAGAGAGCCTTCATCCAACGATTGGTGGGAACAAACAGATGTAGAGACCCATAGCCAAACATTAGATGGAGCTTGGGAAATTCTGCTGAAGAGAAGAAGGAGGAAAGATTGTATGGGCCAAAGGGGTCAAAGACATCACAAGAAAACCCACAGAATCAACTAACCCAGGCTCAAATGAGCTCACAGAGCCTAAACCAATAACAACCAAGGACCCAGCATGGGCTCTACATACATGTGACAGCTGTACAGTTTGTCTACTTGCGGGACTCCTAACAGTGGGAGCAGGGACTGTTCCTAATGCTTGTGCTGGCTTTTGAGAACCTATTCCCCATACTGGGTCACCTTGCATTAAGGTCCCCAGTCTTAATGCAAGGAGAGGTGCTTAGTCTTACTGCAACTCAATGTGCTATGCTTTGTTGATATCCATGATGTCTGCCCCTTTCTGATCAAAAACAGAGGAGGCATAGATTGGGGGCTTAGAAGGGAGAGGGGATGGGAGGAGAGGAGGGAGGGAAAACTGTAGTTGGGATGAAAAATAAATAAGTGAATTTAGTTAACGAAAAAGAATATCTTTCTGTTTAATAGAGGATACTTGTAGGCTTCCATACCCTAAAATAGAAATAGAAAATGACGCTAATGAGAAGGGTTTCTTTAAGACACGTTGGTTTGAGCTATTGTAAGATCTTACAAAAGGAAAACATTTCATTCCTGTATTTGTTTTAGGAAATTGTACCAAATATCACTAAGGACTGTTTTGCGTACTGGGGGAGAAGGTGTCATTGAGAATCGAACCCAGGGCCTCACACATGCCCATGCAAACACTTTACCACTCAGCTATGTCCCCAGCCCTCTGTAAGGCTGCTTTTTGACTAAAACACAAAATAAAGCAAACGTACATCAAGCCCAATGTTACGCCATTTCTATCATGAGAGCTATTAAGGTAAGCAAGTCATTGTTCCTACCTTCCTAGAGTTTACCATCTGGTAAATAAACAGTGGTGGAGGGTCACACAGGGCATAGAACTGTATGCGCACATCTCTGAGGTGAATTTGGGGCTTTCTTCTATGCGTTCAGAGGAGTGAACCTGTGGCAGTCACAGGAGAAAGCCGAATTCTAGCAGGTGACAGGCAGGGTCTGTGAGTGGGGAAGGGAAGACAGGCCCACTATTGGAAGAAGGCAAATCTTAGGCTGATAGGAGAGAGGTGGTGTGGGAGGTCCTTCTGTCTATGTGTTGCTTTTATTGGTTAATGAAAAAAGATTCTGCCTTGGCCTGTTGATAGGGCAGAACTTAGGTAAGCAGGGGGCAGGGGAGGACTGGACTGAATGCTGGAAGAAGGAAAGTGGGGGGAGAAATGCCATGGAGCCACTGCCGGAGATAGATGTGCTAAAGTTTTGCCGGTAGTCCATGACTTCATGGTGATATACAGATTAATAGAAATGGGTTAAATTAAGATGTAAGAGTTAGCCAATAAAGAGCGCTAATGGGCCAAGCAGTGATTTAATTAACACAGTTTCTGTGTGATTATTTTGGGCCTAAGCTAGCGGGGTGGCCTGAAACCAACAAGGGAGGTCCAATTCTCTTGAAAGTTTCTGGAAGCTGGGTGCCAAGGAATCAGATGGTAGTGGGGGTGCTGTCATCTTGTGACCCAGTGGAACTCCAAGCCTTCCCGCTTGTCTGCTCAGGCATTCAAATCAGGAGAACGGATCCCAAAGAGTGACTATTGCTCACCAAGGCACGAAGGTACTGTGCCCAAGGAATGCCACTTGCAGGTTTCCTCAGCCTGAGTTGTTAGAATAGGTCTCACAGACACCCACTGTGGTGCGTCCTCCACTCCTGCTGGCCCTGCCTGGCCTGAGCTTTTCTCTTTGGATGGTACACCCTGCCCTCAGGAGCCTCTGCAGCTTCAGAGAGTAGGCTTTCCTCTAGTGGGAAGGCATCAAGGAAGGACAGAGGTAAGTAAGATGTACCAGACTCCTTCAGCAGGGTAGGGATGGGGGTGGCTAAAGCAGAATTCTTGTGTGCATGATTTCTTAGGGAGTGGGAAAGGGCAGACCTGAGGAACAGGACCAGGAAGGAAGTGAGCAAGGGTGTAGTTCTGCAAGATCCTGCCCTCAGCCCAGCCTGTGAGGAAATCCTAGCTCAAAAATTGCATCACTTTGTGGTGTGGCCCTTCATACTCAAGGCTAGTCGGTGAGTGTGGTTGCTTCCTCCCAGACGGGCAGGCTTTATTTTTAGTCCTTTGCAGGAAGGTATTTTATCAGAGAAAAGAGCAGCTAGGAGCTGCTGGCAGAAGCTGGGGGAGGAATGTGACTAGGCACATGGCATCTACGATGGGGGCCGTGCTCAGCTGAAAGAAGGGCTGCTTGTGTGGCAGTGTGGTATGCCCAGAGCCCACACACTGGCACCAGTGAAAACATGGAACACTCTGAGATGCCAGATAAAAACTCCAGATCTGTAATTCTCACAGGGCTGGACGTCGAGACCAGAGGGGTAGAAAAGGTACCAAGTGTTCTCTGGAAACTAGAAGGTACCATACAAGTGCTCGTTCTTGCAGATGTGACTTGAGTTTGATAAGATGAGCCCATGGGTGTAATAGTGGCACAAATTATGGGGGTAACCAACTGTTTTCTGATAGCATTCAAGCATCACTCTACAAGTGTAATCCCAGCCTCCAGCCTCCATCTTTGGAGGACCCTCCCCAGTGCCATACGAACCTTGACCCCCAAACCTTGACCCCCTCCTCAGGAAAGGTCAAGACCACTCCCACAGGCTACTTAAACTGCTCCCCAGAAAATAAACAAGTGGTTTTCCCTCTTCCTCTCTGGTGGTCACGTTGGCAGCTTTCTGTTTCCCTTCGGGGCCACCCAGGAGTGCAGGTGTCTAATTAAACCTGGATATCCTTTAATTTGGTCTGATTTGGTTTGTTTGGGATTATTTTGCATCTGTGGGGAGGCTCGGTTAGGAATATATTCCTAACATATAGGAGGAAACTCATGTCAGGTGCTGTAACTCTGGCCAGAAATAATGATTTGGGAGCTCATATGCTTCCCACAGTAGTGAGCCTACTATTTCATTCTACGAAATGAACGTGATCTCACACTGAGTTCTAAATTCGTATCTTTCTACCCATAAATTAATGTAGGTCTCAGACCTCATTAGAGATGTTTCCTCGTGCAGAGGACAGTGGTTAATGCAGGATCTCACAGCGGATTAAAATACAGGAAGTAAGTATTTGTGAAGTGCTCAGCCACAAAAGGCCATCAGTATCACACCCTTCCCCAAGGCTCGGGGACAACGGAGGAAGAGGAGCACAAAGATTGTGAGAGCCAGAGATTGGGGAGGAACAAATCAGAGAAGTATTTTCCAGACCCGAAAGGACCCCTGCACTCACTCATCAGCTCACAGGAGCTGTGGTTACTCATCCTGGAGTGGGGGAGGGGCTTGCCATCACTGCTGGCTTCTGAGGGCCAAAGAGTCCACTTTCTTTAACATTGTGGTCCCTGGCAGATGAACTGTTTATCAGCGGGTGGCCCCACACCCACAAATATATAGACTGTACAATGGACTCAGTGGGGTATTAAGAAAGAGAAAAAGGATACAAAATTGGGAGGGAGTTGGGGAAGGAGGAGGTAGGGAGTGGATCTGAGACAAGTTGAGGGAGGAATGGGGTAAATATGACCAAAATACATTTTATACATGTATGAATTTATCGAAGGATTAACCAAAACACGACTGAAAAAGACGCTTTGGTTGGAGTACCCTGTATCCGCCAGGGATGAACATGAGCCTCCTGGAGCTTAGGCCCACCTCCCAGGTTCGGTCAGGGGAACAGGCCACAAGTCACACAAACCCCAAACTGCAACCAATAGGGAGCATGGGAAAGAGGAAGGCAGGATGCTGAGAGGCAGCATAGTGAAACTAGTCCGTGGGCTGGAGCCATAGCGAAGGATACCTTGGGCAGGGCCCATTAAACCATGATAGTAGAAGGATAAATACCAGAATAAGATAAAAAGACTTAGAAGGACAGGATGGTGGGGGCGGGGGGAGAAAGAGAGAGAGAGAGAGAGAGAGAGAGAGAGAGAGAGCAGCTCATAGGCGAAGCCATCAAGTGAAAACGAGGGTGGAAAACTGAACCAAGGCATTTTAATTTTAAAAACTGTATTTCATATCTGTTATCAACTGTAATTCTAGAGGCCAGCTTGGACAACACTGTGAGACCCTGTTTCAAAATAAAAGACAAGACATATGCTAATGTTGTCGCTGATGGAGATCTGACATTCATCTACTGACTCTTAACTCCTTGGATGGCCAGCCGTAAGTTCTCAATAGGTTCTGACATTTATTAGATGTTACTGTACCATAGATCTCTTGGTTTCAGGCAGCGTGTGTTTATTTTATTGCTCACCTACATCTCAAGGTAAGGCAGTTCTTTGCCAAGACATCTTTCAAATATGTGGCCTTAGCAGTCATCCTAGATAAACCAATTTGACATCACAGCAAAATTACTGCAAGGGCTCCGCGTCCTCTTCTCTCACGGGTTCTTCTGACAACCACCGGGAAACTCAATCTCATTTTTATTATTCCATAAACTAGAGCTGATGCAGTGAGGCAGAAAACAGAAATGGGAAGCATAGCTACAGGAAGCGTGAGGCAAAATCCTGAGACATTATTGCGGGAAACATGGTTACACCCCACACTTCACAGGAGAGTTAGGTAAACCGCTAACAGGACTAACGTCTGATCGTTCGGTAAGGTGACTGGGTGAAGGGAATAGAGGAGAATGTCACTTGTTTTTCTGTTCTGTGGAAATATTCTGTTTCATAGGGGGGAGCGGGTCCCACTGGCGAGAGCTGCCAGCACTCAGCCCTGTAGTCTGAATGTTCATGGCCCTTTAGAAATTTGTACTCAAATCTAATCACCAATATGGTGATATCAGCTGACGGGTCACTGGGAAGTAATTAGGATATTTGGGCAGATACTTCATCGTGGTGATCACTGAGCTACAAAATAAGCTCAAGATAGTTTATCTGTCTCTTTCGTCACTTGAGGACACCAGAGGGATGGTGCTGAGATGAGGGGACCCAGAGGCCTGACCTTAGACTTTCCAGGGTCTAGAACTATGATGTCACTGTTGTTTACAAACTACCTAGTCAATAGTTTGTTTTACAGCATCGCATAACCCTGATTTTATGCAGCAATGGAGACAAATGGGCACCTAATCCAGAGTGGTCTCAGTGGGGCATAGAGGCACATTCTCTGCCGTCCCTCTTATTCTTAGTTGAGTGATGTTGGGAAGTTACCACAGTCTCCCTCTGATTAAACTTCTGCATCTGTAAAACAAAGTATATAAAGAATAAGCACTAGAGTTTACTGTTTCTTTGCTTTTATCTTCTTAGTTACTTCTTAGTTCTTTCAGAAATGCCAGAGAGATGGCTCAGGGGTTAAGAGTCACAGCTGCTCTTGCAGAGGACCTAGGTTCATTTCCCAGTGACCACATGGTGACTCATGGTGCCCATAATTTGAATTCTAGGGTATCCAATGTCATCTTCTGGCTTCCATGGGCACCAGGTACACATCTGGGGCACACACATATGATGTAGACAAAACACTCATGTACACAAAATACATTAAAAATAGATGTTAGGGTTCAGAACTCAACATGAGCACACCAGACACACACGCCTACTCCTTTTCTGTTCCAAAAAGTCTTTGAGATAAGGGACTGAGGGTATCTGTGGCCTGGGAGACAGCAAAGATGCAGTAGGATCCCTGAGTTAAAGATGACGATGACAAGTAAGATAGATTGCCCAGTATCATTTACTCTCTCCCCTGTTGCCCCAAGCTCTTGATTGCCTTTGAAAAATATCTTTCTGCCCATCCTTAGCTGTGCCACATGGAATTAAGCAAAAGGTTGTATGCGTTAATACGAGGGCTAAAGGCTCAAAAGGAAAGCAGAGGTCCCTGAGACCAGCCTGTAGGCGGGAGCGGTAATTGGTGAGTTCTAGGCTGAGACTGAATCTTGGGGAAGGAGCTGGTCTTTGAGGTCCCGCCAGTATTCCATACTCAAGGGCCCTTCCCCAGCAGCAAGCCTTGGTGGGCCCAGGCTAGATTTTATTAGACAGGCCATCTGGATTCCTTATACCATAAAAGCTAAGAGTGTTGCTGCGGAGGGAGATGCAATGCTCAGAATCCGTACCACAGGGAAGTCGGGTGCCCATGAAAACACGGAAGAAAGAGAAATTGTTTCTATCCGTACAGAGATGAGGCAAAAATGCGCAAGGACGGCGACGTTTGAGGGGAAAATTAGTAGTAGCTTAAACATACGAGTTTTACACTCTTCATTAGAAAGCAACTCAGCATGGATGGGCAGCTCGGCAAGGTTACAAAGGACCACAATGAGACCCAAAGGTTTTCTGTTACTGCTCTGCCATCTTTAGGGCAGAACTTAAGGTTGCTTCTCTGCCCAAGACTACTGCGAGAGCACCGGCCTGCTAGGCCGGATTCTAACCCACAGGAAAGGCCAGGGCTCTCATTCCCGATGAATAACTCACTCTGGACACAAGCAGCATTTTCACGTCCACCCCTGGACTAAAATGTATTTTTAGGATCCTACTAAGCAATTGTGATCATTAGGAAGCCCCTAAAATATTTTTGCCTCAAATAATGTTGGGAGTCTGTGAAGGAGGGGAAAGGGAGAAATGAGCGTAAAATCTCGATCATTTTAAAGATTTCTAAAATAGCCATATTAATCAAAATACCCCAAAGAACAACACGCCATGAGAAAGGAGTAAGAATGAAGATTGAGAAAGGGAATTCTATTTTCAATGTGCTTGTGCGATGTTCGGCAGACCCTTCTCCAGCAAAACAGGTCAAGTGGGAGAAAACTTAAAAAAAAAAAAATAACTATAATGTTTACAGAAAGTGTCCTAAAGACACACAACAAATTAGCATTTACCCAAGGCCAACTATTTATTATTGCTTTTTATTCTAGTTTCCTGATTTGTAAGGACCAAGTCAAGCCAAGAAGACGGAGGCTGCCACAGTACCCACTCAACTGTCAGCAAAGAGGCCTGGGGAGTGTGTTTAATGGGGAAGGCAGTACAACAAGAGGACTCTGGTCAAAGAAACTGACTTTATTTCAAATAGTGACAGGCGGATCAAACCTAAAAATGCACCTCTTTGCCTACGAGCAGAAAGCAAAACCACAGGCTAGCCACTTTACCACAAATAACTGGGGAAGAAGAACCCTCCTCAATCAGAGGGAGCAACAAAGACTGACCCCAAAATCTGTCCCTGGGGCATTCTGGGAAACAGTGGGAGAAAGAAGCAGCAGGCAGCTATCTCTGCTCCTAGACATCCCCAGAATCTGACTAGGCCATTATGTTGGAACTCCGAAGTCCTCTGTGGGGTTTAGCTTCTAGAGGAAGGCTTGGGAGATACAGTGAAGCTAACTGTGAAGCTAAATTTAGTCACTTCCTGCTGTTAGCATAGTAGCAGTCAAACCCCCAAATGTCCAGGAACTCCAGGAGAGGGGTGCAATCTGACATCCAGAATTACTCCACTATGGAATCTAAAGGACAGAGTTCAGCAAAACATCACAAAGAATAAACAAAAGAATGGGATATTCGAGGAAAACAAACAAACAAAATAAACAAAGAAAAATACTAAATGAAACGGACTCTGGAAAATAAGTGAAGGCAGATGCAATTGACAGCGATTGTAAAGCTCCCTCCTCAGAGGTGCTCAGAGAACTCAAAGAAGACATACAGAAAAATCAAGAAAACAGTTATTAGAAAACTGGAAATGCCAATAAAGTGTCATCTAAAACCTAAAAAGAAACCAAAAAGAGATTTTGGAACCAAAGTTGGAATCCATTATAGGAACTTATGGGCAAATTGGACAGAGGGAAGAATCGATGAATTTTCTTTTTAACTGAATCTGGGACAAAACAAAACAAAACAAAAAAACTGAAGAAAACAGAACGTGACCTAAGGAAGCCAAGGGACACATCAGCTGGATGAGCTAACAGCCGATTAACAGCTGGATTGTAGGTGTCTCATAAAAACAAGGCAAAGCAAAACATGCTGAGTCGATAGTTGCAGAACCCAGGGCTGAAAATACAAGCAGAGACTTCCAAGAAACTCAGTAAACGTCAAACAGGATGAGCTCACAGGCCCAGTCTGAAATGCAAACTGTCACGAGTAAATAAGGGTTCAGACTGCACCAAGAAAGAGAGCTCGTCGTCCACAAAGGATCCGTAATGAGACCGTCAGCATACATCCCATCAGAAACAACGGAGGGGAAAGGCTGAGATGTCCACAGAGCCAAGCACACAGAAGTAAAACCCTGCCAACCACCCCACAAACAGAGAGAAAAAATGATGAATAAAAAGGAACCCAGCCTCATAAAAATATGAGCATGTTTAAGCACACTAATGAGTTTAAAGGGAAGCAAGAGAAAGAAGCAGAAAAAGCATTTAAAGAAATGATGGATGAAAATGTCCACAACTTGCTGTAAAACACCAATTTGTACATCCAAGAAGCCCAACAAACTTTAAGCAGGATAAACACAAACATCCTCATTCAGCCACATCATGATAAAAATTGTGGAATTAGGCCAGGTCAAGGTGGTAGCACATGCCTTTAATCCCAGCGCTCAAGAGGCAGAGGCAGGCGGGTCTCTGGGAGTTCGAGGTCAGCCTGGTCTACAAGAGGACAGGCTCCAAAGCTACAGAAAATTCCTGTCTCAAAAATAAACAAACAAGCAAACAAACAAATAAATAAATCTGAAAGTAAATAGTCTTGAAACAAGTTTGAAATCTATGAAAAAAAAAAAAAAAGAACAAAACTCTTCCCATGCAAAGGAAACTCAAGAATAACAGCTTCCCTCTTGGCAGGACCAGGAACGGCTCGAGGCAGTGGAATGATGGCTCAGCACGATAAAGAAAAACAGCTATCAGCTAAGCGTGTGTGTCAGCAAAGCTGCCTTTCAAAAACGGAGAAGAAATAAAGGCATTCTAAATAAGCAAAAAGACTGTTACCGGCAGATCTGTCATATGAGAATCACTAAGCAACGTTCCTTAACCAGAAACTAAATAAACCAAAATAGAAATTTCAATCTACATGAAAAAGCAAAGAAAACTCATGAAGGTAATTATGTAACTATTAATAAATAGTATGTATTCTTATTTTCCAGTTAGCTTGCATTTTAAAAGCAAGCTTATTAGATAATATGTAAATAACTATGTTGCTTGAACTGTAAGCATAGAAAGATAATCACGGCGAAAGGAATTGGGTGACAGCAGAGTCGGATTGCAGTAACGAGATTACACAGTGCGGTAATTCAAAACACAGGCACAGGGAAAACCTGAAACAGCAAATAAGAAAGAGAACATATTAGACTCTTAAAATGATATACTTATTTTCCTTTTTTTAGACTCTTTAATAATTATAAAATTAAGTAAGTAATAATTTTAAAAATTAATTATTGGGTTTGTAACATTTATAGGTATGATGCATACAAAAATCATAGCATAAAAATGGGAAAAAGGAAATACAGAAACATAAATATGAGTAAAGTTTCTCCATGAAGTAGGGTCTGATAGACTTTCTAAAGCATGCATATAGCAAACCTGCAGATTAGAGCAGAGACAAATGGATTAGGGATGAGAATAAAGACTCAGTGGTATCAGAAGCGCGTTCCACACCAAGGCTAATAGAACTGGTAAGGCTTTCTAGAGCTGACGAAGAACAGAAAAGATCCAAGTTTTTCAAGGGTGAAAAGCACATTACTATACAATAGGAGGGATGTGAGGGAATATTTACACAGACTAGTTGAATCACTTGGATGAGGTGAACAAATCCCTAAAGAAACTCAAACTCTCCGTAGGGAAAGGAGTGGTGGTTGCCTAGGTGAGGAATCAGGGAGGACCTATAGGGGGTGAAATCCAAAAGGTATAAAGTTTCTTTGAGGCTAATGAAAATATTCTAAAATTGTCATGATGGTTATACAACTCTGTGAATAAACTAAGCATCGATACATCATATACTTAATATTTGGAAAGTGTGCTATGTGAGAATGTCATTTAAGCTGTCTTTATTTTCTGATGGTCTAAATGCAGAGGGTCTTAAAATACAAAACTGCTTGTAATAGCTCAGGCAAGAAAACAGGCACCTGAGCTAGGAAGAAACCCAGAAATGTAAACTAAGAGGAAGGGGTGGGTCTGGCTTCTGGGATCATAGAAGATAAGTCACTTGGAAATAAATGGTCACAGAACCAAAAACCTAACTCTCAAAGGCAAGTTAGGGTCATTACAATACAAGAACACTGTACTCAGTGATGACTATAGTTGATAACAATGTATTGTACATGTGAAATTGCTATGATAGCTGATGTTAGGAATTCTCAACACAAAATTAGCTACGTATTACACGGGTTCATTAGCTTGATTTGGTCATTCCACAAATATACCTATAGCAAAACATAATATTGTGCATCAAAAGTAGACCATAATAAATAAATGCTAATAAAGCCTCAAAAGTCCCTTTCAAAGTAGAAGAATATAAGAAAATGTTAAGGACTTGCAAATGACAACAGCCACATGGATTTATGAGAATTCGCCACAGGGTTGCCTGGTACTGGAGAAAAGGGGAATGGCTGTGGGTTTTGAACACAAAGAAAAGATAGTCCTGGCAAAGAACACAGAAGCTCCTCAAGTGAGTCAGGTATCCATTAACGCATTCATCAAATATTAAGAGTCTGCCACAAAAAACAGTCTGGTTTCACCCTGCTTAAGAGCTGGCTAGTCATGGACATTCCAGTCTAGCAGGGAGATAACTCTGAGGATGTACACACGCTGCATGTAGCATATTGCAGAGGAGTAAATGCTAAGCTAGCGAGGGAGACAGGGCAGAGAGACCAGAAGCATCCTGCAGATGCTCTGGGGAGATTTATGTGAAGAGTGGAGGCATGGTCCTACGGCTCCATGGACCAAGCATCGCAGAAGAAGCTACTGCAGACAGGAATGACCTCAAGAACTAGAGAAATAGCAAGAACAGCAGGATGATGGATGGTGGTCCAGACAGCAGGCAGGGAGTAAGAGAGGCCAGTAGGGACCAGGTTATTAACTAGGGCTGTAGGGGAAAAAGCAGTAAGGTTTAGTGTTTGGGGGATGGGTACAGGTATCTCAGTAAAGCGTGAAGATTTGATCTTAATTCCCTGAGTCCGCTCACTTTTATAGTTCCCACACTGGGGAGGAGAGGTAGATGGACCTCTGTGGCATGCTGCCCTGCCTGTCTAGTTGAATTTGGTGTTCCCTAGGCTAGTGAGAAACCCTAACTCAGAGAAAGTCTTAGCTCCTCAGGAATGACACTTGAGCTTGGTCTCCACATGTGTTCACACACATGCATGTGAGCACACATGTATGCATTTTTTTTAGTTTAAAAATATGATTTTTTAAAAAATAAGCGCTTGGTCCTGATACTGACACATATTAAAAGTAGAGTTAGCTGGTAATCTCCATTGTATTAGGTTGGGCAGGCAGATGCAAAATTAGTTGGCCAGGATCGTGCTTAAGGAACACTTTGCAGAAAACGCCCAGACCAATTAAGAAGCCTTTGAATGTGGAGTATCCAAGGGAAGAGATGAATGAATGGAATCTCTTGAGGGTGCAGGAGCATGGGGAACACGCCCAAGAATAAACAAGCAGGGTCTACTAGGGTTGCAAAGGTCATGCTTTTGTTTCTATGGCACTGCGTGAAGGGCAGGTTAGAAAGCGCCTGAAATTGAAAAGTTAAGCACAGCTACCTACATCAATATATGAGACTTATCATAGGTCCTGACGACACTAAAGAGAGACACTGGAAGACAGAAGATCGAGTGTAACGTTAGGTCCAGTTGCCCAAGGGAGCTGCCAAGCCTGTGATTGAGAGAAGTCATTTCTTTCTTTCCTTTAAAAAGACTTATGTATGTATGTATGTATGTTTGTTTTTGGTTTTTTGAGACCGGGTTTCTCTGTGCAGCCCTGGCTGTCCTGGAACTCACTCTCTAGACCAAGCTGGCCTCAAACTCACAGAGATCCGCCTGCCTCTGCCTCCCAAGTGCTAGGATTAAAGGCGTGCGCCACCACCGCCCAGATGAAGTCCTTTTTTATGAGAGGGTTTCCTTAGCCACACTGGGATATTGGAGCTAAGGGCTTAGGCAAATTGTGATTTTCTGTGGCTATGCAGAGATTCAAAGCCAGTCCCATGTACCCAAAACCACTAAATGTCCCCTGAAGCCCGAAAAGTCTACTGAACTGCTGTTTTGGCGGTAGATCCTGGAAGTGTGGAGGGTTCTGAAGAATAGGAGTAGAGAGAGCCTGTCAACTCTCGATTGCTGGCTGTGTGCTAATATTATGACACCAATTTTACATTTGGTTAGCGTGGTAGTTTGAATAGCAATGGCCCCAATAGACCCATGGTTGAATACTTGGCCATCAGGAGTAGCATTATTGGGAGGTGAGACCTTGTTGGAGTAGCTGTGGCCTTGCTGGAGGAAGTGAATCACTCTGGGGGCGGGCTTTGAGGTCTCCTATATGCTCAAGCCATGACAAGTGGGACAGACTTATTTTGCCGCTTGTGGATGAAGATGTAGAACTCTCAGCCCCTCTCCAGCACCGTGTCTGCCTGCATGCTTCTGTGTACCACCGCGATAACAGTGGACTAAACTTCTGAAGCTGCCAGCCAGCAGCAATTAAACATTTTCCTTCACAAGAGGTGTCGTGGTCATGGCACAGCGATAGAAACCCTGACTAAAGAGTTACTGTCTCCTGAAAAGCACAGCTGCTTCATTTCACATCCAAAGAGACTGGAGGGGTCAGAAAGGCCCAGTAGTTATCCAGTGTCCCTGCCTCAGTACCCCTGACAGCATTGCCAACCATCCATGAGGAGCTGTTGTAGCTGAAAGTGGCAGTCACAAGATGAGAGCTTTTAAGGGAGTGGCACTGTCTGTCCAAGGCCAGAAGAAACACAGCAGCCATCCTTACCCGGCCCTGGTCTGGGCTCTTTTGGAAAAGGGGTTATGACGCTTCCCTTAGAAGTCCGTGTCCTCCCTTTTGCTTTGTACTGCCAGTGACTGCGGATATGCTTAGGACACAGTTGGTGCTCAGCTCCCCTCAGCTCTCAAAAGCAAGGCTGGTGGATAGGAGAAAGGCGCAGGGAAGAGGCAGCTAGGAGAAGAGGGAAGCTGAAGGCAACCCCTGCGCTTGGCCCGAGGCAGCCCCGCCAGTCAGCGCTCCAATCCATCATCCTTTAGAACAAAGGGTGCGATGCAACTCAGCAACTTGTATTTTTCCAAATTCTTCCTCAGGAGTCTAGCAAGTGTGCCAGCACTCCACTTTCTTGCATTAAACCTGTCTCTTCAATTTGTGATTATTGTTCAAGCCACCGAGGCGACTTGACTCTGAGCTCTAATGGGCATCGAGCAGTCGAATTCAGACGACCAGCAAAACAAAACACAGTGAAACAAAAATGCTCTCTTTAGCCAGCTGTACACAAGTCCCAGCGTTCTCTGCCCTGGACCCCCAAGTTTGGCCGCCACCGGCTGCATGCACCTGCCAGCTGCCCTAATTTGACTTCTGCACACCAGCATGGTTGGTAGACAGTGTGTTGTCCAGAAGAGCTGTCATTTGACCTTGGAGGTCTCTGAGAAGTGAAGCTCACATGAGGGTGACCAAGAAAACCCACAACCTGCAGAGGCTCATACTCAGCCCAGCCTGACCCTGCTCAAGGCAAGAACGGACTCAGAGGCCTGCCTCTGATTGTCCACACACCTTGACTGCCCATCCTGACAGCCTGCCCAAGCCCGCACAGATACAGATGAATAGGAAACCATGCACAGCCTGTTCTTCTCTTCTACCCATGCAGGACTGTGTGTCCCTGGATTCTGAATCCAGCCCTGGCTGGAGTCCTTGAGATTTTTCTCCTGCTTTCTTGACCTCAGATTCCCAGTTCAGCCTGTGAATGCACACATCTTTGTACAGCTGGCCCTCCTGTGCGCTGTCTCTGCATCCAAGAACTCAATCAACTGGAGATCAAAATAATTTTTTGTTGAGCTATACATTTTTCTTTGCTTCCCTCCTTTTCTCTCCCCTCTCCCCTTCAATCCTCCCCCAAGGTCACTATTTTCCTAATTTACTCAGGAGATCTTGTCTTTTTCTACTTTCTACTTCCCATGTAGATTAGATCTATGTATGTCTCTCTTAGGGTCCTCATTGTTGTCTCGGATTGTGGTTTGTGGGCTGATTTTCTTTGCTTTATGTTTAAAAACCACCTGTGAGTTAGTACATATGATAATTGTCTTTCTGGGTCTGGGTTAACTCACTCAATATGATGTTTCCTAGCTTGATCCATTTGCCTGCAAATTTCAAGATGTCGTTTTTTTGTTTTTGTTTTTCTGCTGTGTAGTACTCCATTGTGTAAATGTACCACATTTTCCTTATCCATTCTTCAGTCAAGGGGCATTTAGGTTGTTTCCAGGTTCTGGCTATGACAAACAATGCTGCTATGAACACAGTTGAGCACATGTCCTTGTGGTATGATTGAGCATCCTTTAGATATATACCCAAAAGTGGTATTGCTGGGCCTTGAGGAAGTGGTCCCCTGTGCCAGTGTGTTCAAGTGTACTTCCCACTTTCTCTTCTATGAGGTTCAGTGTGGCTGACTATATGCTGAGGTCTTTGATCTATATGAACTTGAGTTTTGTGCATGGTGGTAGATATGGATCTATTTTCATTCTTCTACATATTGATATCCAGTTATGCCAGCACCATTTGTTAAATATGCTTTTTTTGTCCATGTGATATTTCTTGCTGCTTTGTCAAAAATCAGGTGTTCGTAGATGTGTGATTTAATATGTGGGTCTTTGATTTGGTTCCATTGGTCCTCCTGTCTATATTTATGCCAATACCAGTACTGTATTGTTCTCAGTACTCTAGCTCTGTAGTAGGGTTTGAAGTCAGGGATTGTGATGCCTCCAGAATTTCTTTTATTGTACAGTTTTGGCTATCCTGGGTTTTTGCTTTTCCATATGAAGTTGAGTACCATTCTTTCAAAACCTGTGAAGAATTTTGCTGGGATTTCAGTGGTTATTGCATTGAATCCGCAGATTGCTTTTGGTAAGACTGAATTTTTACTATGTTAACTCTACCTACCCAAGAGCATGGGATATCTTTCCACTTTCTGGTGTCTTCTTCAAAGATTTAAAGTTCTTGTCATACAAGTCTTCCGCTTGTTTGGTTAGAGTTACTCTGAGATATTTTATGTTATTTGTGGCTATTGTAAAGGGTGATGTTTCTCTGATTTCTTTCTCAGCCCATTTATAATCTGTGTAAAGGAGGGCTACTGATTTTTTTAATTAATTTTGTGTTCCTGCTACATTACTGAAAGTGTTTATGAGTTGTAGAAGCTCCTTGGTGGAATGTTGGGGTTCCTTATGTAAATTATCATATCATCAGTGTAATTATTTCGGGTAAAGCTAGCCTTGCGGGCAGCGGGGTGCTGGGGACGCAGCCCCGCTGCTCCTGTTTCAACAAATGGTGCCCAATGTGGGGCTCGAACCCACGACCCTGAGATTAAGAGTCTCATGCTCTACTGACTGAGCTAGGGAAAGTTGACTTCTTTTCCATTTTGTATCCCCTTGATTTCCTTTTGTTGTCTTAATGCTCTAGCTGGTATACCCCTCCCACTACCCTGACCTCTCCAGCCCAGGGGACTGGGCTATCATCCCTATACAATCCAACCATTTTGGTTTCATTGACTTTTTGGGCCTCCTCACTGCTGTACCTGGTCCCTTCTCCTCCCCTCTCCTCACATAGCTCTGGGTCATGCCCACTCTGGACTCTCCCAGATGGCCCTGCCTCTGGCTATGTTCTCCCTTATATCTTTAGTAAACCTTTCCTCTGCCATTCCTAGGGCAGTCACATTCAGTCAGCAGTCAGATGGGGTGGGAGATGCGTTGTGAACCAGACTACTGACGAGTGAGGTCATGAACAGGAGAGAAAGCTGGGCGCTCCTCTTCTTCAGCAACCTACAAGCTGTGTTAGTCAGCACTCCCTGTGACAAATGGCTGACACAAGTCACCTTAAAAGGAAAAAAGATTTGTTCCAGTTCACAGATTCAGGGATTACAGCAGCCTTATTTTGCCCCCATTGGATTGTGGCTTTGGTAAGGCAGCATAGCATCATGGAAACATGTGGAAACAACCTGCCTTGTGGCAGCCAGGAGGGAAAAAGACAGGAAAAGGCTGGAATCCTAATATCTCATTAAGGACATGTCATTATGACCGGACTTCCATCTCCTAGGTTCTAAAAGTTCTACTACTTTCAATTGGTGCCACAGGCTGGGGGCCAACCCATTAGGAAATATAGCACGTAGGAGACATGGAGACCCAAGACCCAAACTGCAGCATATGCTAACTTAGGAAACTTTAACAATAGAGGTGACATAGGAAATGGTTTCCTTGGTAACAGAACTGGCTAAGGGGATGGGGGATGCTTCCCCAGGATACTTCTAGCATCGGGTACCAGTCTGGAAGCTCAAAGAGAAGAGAGAAAGGGAATAAAAGATACATAAGGCAGGAAGGCCTATGCTTACTTAGAAATGATGGGCACAAAACCAGGAGAAAGTGCATCAAGAGGAGGGTATTGAATGGAGTCCATTAGGCAGCAGCAAGATCTGTGATAGAGAGGTCTAAGTGCAATCTAAGGAATGGACAGGGGAGAGTACGGTAAAAGTAGCCAGGATGAATACAGCTCCACTGTGACAATACAGGCTGGACAGCTTCCTAGGTTGTGTGACTGTGGATACTTATGATGTGTTCTTGGATTTGTTTTTGCAAGTTTTTTGTTTTGGTTTGGTTTAGTTTGATTTTGATTTGGTTTTTCAAGACTGGTTTCTCTGTGGAACTGTCTTGGCTCTCCTGGAACTTGCTTTGTAGATCAGGTTGACCTCAAAACTCAGAGTTTCACCTGCTTCTGCCTCCCATGTGCTGGGATTAAAGACAGGAGCCACCAGCACCCAACAGGTTTGCAAGTATTTTTGAATCAATGTTCATAAAAGAGATTTTTCTTTTCTTCTTACCCCTTTATCTGTTAATTTTGATAAAGGTATGTCAACCTTGTATATCTTTTAAAAGAATCTACTTTATTTAATTGACTCCTTAGATTTTTTGTGTGTATTTTATTGATTTCAGTCCTGATTTTGATTATTTCTTCCCACACATTATATAAAATGATACAATTTTATACAATTTTCCCAAAGACCCCATTAGGAAACTTGTACAGTTGATGAACACACTCAACAAAGTATCAGAATACAAAATCATTCTACAAGTGTCGATCAAGAAAATGCACCACAGACATGGACACAGGACAATCCGGTGGAAACAACTTATTGACAGAGGTGACTCTAGCCTGCATCAAGTTAACCAAAACTAACCAGAACACATTGGAGAGCTACCTGCAGAAAAATGAAACTAGGTCTTTAGTTCTCAGCATGCATGAAACTCAATACTAAATGGACCAAGAACCTCAACAGAACATCTGATAGAGGAAACAGACCGAGACTCGGCTTAGCTTATAAACACAGGAAAGGCTGTTCTGAATGAGACTGATAGCACAGGCATTCAGACCAGCCCTTGGTAAGTGAGACCTCATGAAACTGAAAAGATTCTGTGCAGCATCCTTCCCATCATTCAAGTATGTTTACATTGGAGTACTCATAGAAATTAGAAACCAGTAAGAGACTTGCACCAACTCTTTTAAGAGAGGGTAGATAGAACTCAGGTGATGGGATAAGAAAATGGGGAACGGAGCAAGAAAAATTAAGTGGGTTAGGAGATGGGAAGGCACAGAAGAGGAGGGAGTGTGGGGAAGGACAACTAACACTAACGACTTTTGAAAAAGCCAAATGAAGCCGGGCGGTGGTGGCACACGCCTTTAATACCAGCACTCCGGAGGCAGAGGCAGGCGGATCTCTGTGAGTTCGAGACCAGCCTGGTCTACAGAGCTAGTTCCAGGATAGGCTCCAAAGCCACAG
>NC_022011.1:62923601-62926721 GCF_000317375.1 Microtus ochrogaster | reverse complement strand
GGGCCAGGCAGTGTTTAAAAGAATACAGTTTCCGTGTAATTATTTCGGGGCATAAGCTAAGCTAGCCATGTGGGCGTCCGGGTGCCGGGGACACGCTCCTATTTCAACAGATCTGCCTCTACCTCCTGAGTGCTGGAATTAAAGACACCACTGCATGGATGCATACATATATTTTTAAAGGGGTTTAAATGAAGTTAGCCCTTAACAAGGGTACAGCATCTCTCCCAGACACAATAGGCTATCAAATATAAAGCCCAGTGCCAACAATGAGTCATCTCTTCAGGAGTTGTTGGTCAATGGAGTCCCATAGACCCTCAAAAATTATAGGCTATTGCCATTGCTTTTTGTTAACCTCCAGAATTTGATGAGAAGACCCTATTGCTGAAGACCCCACATACGTGAGTCAATGCACATGGAGAAATCAAACTGGTACTGACCCAGAAGCTTTGTGCCTGCTGGCTAAGTGTCATGGTGTTGTTGGAAGATGCTATATGCACTACCAAGGGAAGAAATTAATGATTAGTCTTAATTACCTGCAACCTACTACAATGGAGGCTGGAAATATGGCTCAGTGGTTGTGTTGGTTTGAATAAAATGGTCTCCATAGGCCCATAGGGAATGGTACTCTTAAGAGTTGTTGTAGCCTTGTTGGAGTAGGTGTGACTTTGTTGGAGGAGGTGTGTTACTAAGGGGTGGCCTTTGAGGTCTCAGAGGTTCAAGCCAGTTCCCTTCCTGCTGCCTGCAGCTGAAGATGCAGAATTCTCAGCTACATCTGAAGCACCACGTCTGCCTGCATGCTGCCATGCTTCCTGCCATGAGGATAATAGGCTAAACCTCTGAAACTGTAAGCCAATCCTAATTAAATGTTTTCCTTTATAAGAGCTGCTGTGGT
Organism: Microtus ochrogaster; assembly: GCF_000317375.1. Lineage (NCBI taxonomy): Eukaryota > Metazoa > Chordata > Mammalia > Rodentia > Cricetidae > Microtus > Microtus ochrogaster. Next base: position 62,925,829 of record NC_022011.1, on the reverse strand, counting down.
CATGGTGTTTCTTCACAGTAACAAAATCCCTCACTAAGACAGTGATTATGACCATTGGTTGTTCTTCCAGAGGACCAAGGTTCAAAACCCAGCACCTATATGGCAGCTCACAACCATCCACATTTTGGCCTTCTTGGGTACAGGCAGGCATACGGTACATAAACATGTATGCATCATATACACATTTTTTTTTAAAAAGTAGAAAGATATGCCCAATGGTGCTATTGTGGCACAAATGTTATGGGAGTAACCAAACCCTTTCTGATGGAAAACAAGGCACTCTCCAGAAGATAGAATGTATGCCTGGCACTGTAAATGGGGACAAGAACCTGAAGCTAGGGTGACAGGCCCTAAGGGGAGCTTACTATTATTATTCAGCTGATGGACATGATATTGAACTGACTCATAAAGATTTATCATTATACTCACAGAGAAGTGGGTCTCTGAACTCTCAGCAGAGGGTTCTTTCTGTAGCAGATGACAATTGGCACAGAGACCCACACGGATCAATGTGTAGAGAATAGAATAAGAGGTTGTAGGGATGCTCAGTGCTAAGTGAGATATCTATATCACAGTCAACCTCCCAAAGCTCAGGGATCACTACCAACAAAAGAGGGGAGTGGGGATTGTAAGAGCAAGAGGATGATTATGGTGTTTGCCAGACACAACAGCACAGTGCACGGGAATTCACACTCATCAGCTGTGGCTGCACGCACAAGACCTGCACAAGACCAAGCCGGACGAAATGCCAGCGTGAAGTGGGAAGGTGGTCAGGAAAGCCTAACCACGCCAGCTAAGGCGCTAGCAGGAAAGTCTGTTTTCTTCAAGGATGTGGCCCCCTGTGCTTTAGCAGATGGGCCTAAATCAATGCCTGTACATATAGCACTGAGGACTCTGTGGGTTTAAAAAAGAGAACTCATGAAACTGAGAAGGAACAATATAGAGGATGGGGTGGACTTGTTCAAAACACATCTTATGAGCCTATAAAATTCTTCTTTTTTTGAGCTTTGCAATGGTGGCACATGCCTTTAATCTCAGCACTTAGGAGGCAGAGGCAGGCAGATCTCTGAGTTTGAGGACAGCCAAGGCCACACAAAAAAAAACCTCTGTCTTAAAAAAAAAAAACTCTTTTTTTTTCTTTTGTTGAGGCAGGATCTCACAATGTAGCTCTGACTGTCCTGGAACTAGCTCTGTAGACCAGGCTGGCAAGATCACATAGATCTGCCTGCCTTTGCTTCCCAAGTGCTGGGATTAAAGGTGTGTGCCACCATGCCAGGGTCAGTATAAAATTCTTAACTTATAAAAAAGGAGAGTATAACTTTATAAAACTAAATGTTATGGGACTGAAGATGTAGCTAAATTAGTAAAGATTGAGTTTGATACTAGATTTGACTCCACACTACACATACACACACACACACACACAAACACACACACTAAACATGCACACACAGGCATGTAGTGATAGTTCATTTGTATTTTAATAAATAAAGTTTGCCTGAAGATCAGAGAGTAAAACAGCCCCACTGCTCAGCCTTACAGACCAGGCAGTGGTGACACACACCTTTAATCCCAGTAGCCACAATGGTTGCCATAGAAACTGAGCAGTCGTGGTGCACACTTTTTAATCCCAGCACTAGAGAAGAATATGAAATGGAGGAGACAGTTCTCAGGCAGTCTCATTCTGAGATTCCTGGCAACAGGATCATTATTTCAGACCGAGGAAGAGGTAAAAGCCAGTGGCTGGCTGTTTTGTTTTTCTGACCTTCAGGTTGAACCCCAATTTCTGTCTCTGGTTTTCATTAATCATGCTACACAGGCACAACCACAGTTATTTATCCTGAAAACTTTTAATCCAGACAAGTATTTACCATGGAGCATAACAAATTCTCAGCAGATTAAATATGAGGCACATGTACCAACTCATGCCTGATCCATTATTTCTTCCCTGTTATTTTGAGACATATCCCATATACCATATCATTTTATCTGTAAAAAATCCCCCCATTTCAAGGCATATGGATTTTATATATCCAGGTTATACATATGAACCAATGACACCAAATATCTAGAATCTCAAGTGTCTCATAAATGTCATTGTGTTCTTTTTCCTGCTGCTTGTTTGAGTTGGGAAACAAAGATCATATGCTGCAATTGGTTAAAGTAATTGTTTTTTTTTTTTTTTTACAAGACAGGGTTTCTCTGTAGCTTTGGAGCCTGTCCTGGAA